>NC_080377.1:94334328-94673712 GCF_014773155.1 Arachis stenosperma
CCTTTATGCACAGGACAGTATTAGGTGCCATCATCGTCGTGTTCTATATGTATTGTTTTTCTATTCTACTATCAAAATTGATTATAGAGGGTTAAGGCATCTTTTTCTTCACAAACCTAAACACACCTAATCTTATATTAAATTATGAGAAGAAAACACGAGAGACAAAACAACCACATTGGCTTTGGTCAATCACTCTTCATAATATTAGTACAATACTAGTCTTGAAGAGTCAAAACCATTTGAGGTTTGGTGTGCAACATTCAAACCATGTCGTGTCAGCCTAATTAGCTTCAATAATATTGGATTAATTAAACACTTAACTTTAGTCTAAAAACTATAAGACTTTTTATTTACGAAAAAAACTCAACAGAATAAATTGGAGTAAAGTACAATGTACAAGAAACAAAAGATAAAATACTCAAACAAAATATATTCAAACACAAATAAATAGGATAGGATATAAAGTAGAAAAACATAAGAGTACTACTCCAGAACCGTGTTCATTGTTCGCAAATTCTTAGCCACACTCTTCATTGTTCGCAAAGGATCTCTCCAGCACCTCTATTCGTGCTTTCTGAAAGACATTCTCATTTCTACTAAACTAAATATTTCAGATCACTGCATAAAATTCAGTCATCCAACTCTTAGAGTTTCTTTTCTCATCATAGCCACAACCTAACATTCAAAGTGCTCTTCCGTAGCTGCGAAAATGGCCCACAACTAAGACCCATCCTCCACTAAGACCCATCCTTCAAATGCGTTTATGGAAACTGTACTCCTCTAGCCACTCTAGGGAGACTATGAGCCTATCAATCCTACTATAGGACTTTTCTTTGAACCATGTATACATTCTGTCATTAATTAGCAGACCCATCAGTTCCATATCAATTAACCATATGCTAAATTCTTTTGCTGACACTGCTAGACTAATATTTCAGTTTCTCTTTTCAACATGTACCACCTCATTAAAATCATCCATGTAGCAGAAGAAAACCTGACAAAAACTGTTGATAAAATTCAATTCCTCTAAAAAAATCTAGCTTCTCTTCACTCACTTGAGGGCAATGGCTATACACTAGATCAGACAGAAAGTACAGTAAATTTTTCAAAGGATTCCTTTACCACACAACCACCGGCCGCCTTTAGAACAGTTCAGCTTCTTAAAAAATTATCATTTCACATGAGCACCAATCCTCTCCATGTTTCCTCTGCCCTTACCAACTTCCAATCAATAGAATCATTCTCCCAAAGACCAATAACATCAAACCTTGCGATCAACTTCTTTTTAGTCTCAACTAAGCCTAACATCTCTATCTTTTGTAACTAAAATTTTAAATCATATTCTTTCTACCTACAGCCCCCAAATTCCTCACATTCTGTGCGTTAAAAATCATTTGACATAATTAATTTAATTAATTATGACACGCCTTGCTAAGATTTTTCGGTATACTCCTACACGCTCCCCCCCCCCCCCCCCCCACCTCCCCCTCTTTTTTGCCTATCTCCTTTTTTGTGCTAGTGCTTCATTCTATGCTTACAAAATCTCCATTATTTCATCCCCTGCTTAATAAGCAATTACTCTTGATTCAACAACCAAACTCCAAACTTTTTTATTTTCTGTCATTTCCACCACCCTCCGACTCACAACAGCCATCTTCTTCACCTTCCTTAAAACGGTCCCCTCCAAACCCACGTCTTCCCTCACAGCCCCCATCACCATCGTCCTCCGCCACATTCCCACCGTCCCGCCCCTGCATTTCATAATTGAGATAGGAGAACACAAATAAGAAAATAGAAAGATACAAGAATATATGTCAAGTTAGAAATAAATCACATCCATTACATGCGTCATAAATCTGGATGTTAAGTCTACCAAATTCTAAAAGTGATCATAATTTAATAAAATTTATAATTCAATCAAGAGTTTTATTAAATGTATTTGTTATTTGGCTACGTCTCTGGTGACTATGTTTCTTGTGGCTATTGGTGGCTAGAAATGAACCAACCAATGAAGAGATGACATGTCATGTTGCTTAGTGTTGTGGTTATCATAGATGATAGGATATAATCAGATCGTCCAGCATAAAGCTTCCGTTTCCAAAATCCAGCAACACAATGAAAAATGAGGAAGGAAATTTACTCCGACGACCGGCGCAAACCGCTCATCGACGATCCAATCTTCAACTAACCACTAGTCGGCCACAACCTCAACCCTCGATGACGTTGCCATATTGCAGACACAAGCTCTAGACCCGATTGAATCTTAACCCTCTGAGTTGGCCATAAACTCAAAGCTCCATGACGCCATGAAGTTGCAGACGAAAACTCCAGACCGGCGATCGCATCTTCAACTTCCACACCTGCACGAACTCAACCTTGCCTCCGAACTACCACAGTTGTGCCTTCATAAAACTCTCATTTCAGCTTCTACAATTTACATCCTCAGTATTTCTATCAAAATTTTAATTTTGTTCAAATTAATGTTTCATTAGTATATTGTTTATTCTTTTTCTCCGCGAATGTTTAGTAAAGGCATAAACTTTGAGTTAAACCCCATTTTGGTTATGAGATTGGCGAGTTGCACTGGTTTAGTTTTTGATTTTTTAATTGTTATAATTTGATTTTCCAAAATTAAAAAAGTGCATCAATATAGTCTCTTATATATCTTTAGTAGTTAAAACTCAACACGGTTAATGACAAAACTCAGGCCTTGTCACGCTAGACATATTAAAATGGCGTGGTATACATTTTGGCACTAAAAAAGGCACTAAATAATATCGTTTGAAGGTTTGAATAATATTAAAACGTTATACCTTTCGCTTTTAATATTGTTCAAACCCTGAAATGACATTATTTAGTGCTCTTTTAGCATCTAAACTTATACAACGTCGTTTTAATATGTCCAACATAACAAGACTTGAGTCATCTCACTAACATCATTGAAGAGGGATTATATTGTTGTACTTTTTTAAATTTGGAGAATCAAATTATAACAATTAAGAAATCAAAAACTAAATCAGTGTAATTCATCGATATTAAAGACTAATGTAGAGTTTATTTCTATAAACTTTATCCAGTTTGATTAATGAATTTATCCCAACATAAACAGGTCATAATTACAATCAACACAGCGTCCCATCTCTAAGTGTCAAAATATCCACCAGATGGACTTAGTCACCAGAAATTACACCTTGTTATTTATGTGAATAAGGTGTAGTAATAATGGTATTTTATACAAATATTATAATTCGTTTATTTCCCTTAAGTAGATGGATGTGTCTTGAAGAGGGCGAGAATACTGGTTTCTGTTTATTACAAAGATTATTCCTAATACATAGAAGCCAAAATGCATGAAGACAAGTATCTCAAATTATCTCAAGTTTCACATTCACCTCAATACACTTAGTTTTCAGTGGTAGCTTTCTACGATCCATATCTGATGAGTTACCCAGGATTGAAGCATAAGCAACCTCATGTCCAGTTGGGTTTGTCCATGTCACATTCATAGCCCCCAGAAAAGGAAACATGATTGTAGTTACCAGCGTGGACCACTAGTAAATAGTGTAGTGTGTGCCTTTTTTTTTTCTCTTTTCTGATCAGATACATTAGACAGTTTCTAATGCTGAATATTAAATCACAAACTTACACACTCAACATTTTTAACAGTTTTTTTCCATCATCTGATATAGTTAAGATTTAAACTCAAATACAGCATATTAAGAGACATACTAATATGTCATTTTAACTATGTTTCAGCGGCTAGTATGTGCAGCATATTAAGAGATAGGAGTGTTAGCTGTTTTGATTGGTTTTGAGTTAAAAACTTATTTGATCCGAACATTAATTTTATTTGTGGTTTGGATTGGATATTTTTAGAAAAATTCGATGGGATCCAATTCAATTTCAAGTGGTTTTGATTGGATTGGATTAGATTTGCGATTTTTATAAATTAAAAAAATTAAATACATATAACAAGTTTCAATATCAAATTTTAAATAATCAACTATGGCATAACAAATTTTAATAATATCTTAAAAAACCAATGATAACATAACAATAGAAATAAAATTATAGGTTAGTTAAAATAAATAAATAATGACATTTTGAACATAAAATATTTATTAAATAATAATAATACATGAATAACATAAAAATATATAATAAATTGAATATTTTTTAAGTATAATTATAAATATAATAATAAAATAATAATATTATAGCACATTGGGTGATTTATATTAGATTGGATCGATTATGAAAAGTATATCCAAAATTCGATCCGATTCAACGATTTACAAAAAATAAAATCCAATCAAATCTGAATTAATACGATTTTAATAGATTTTTTATTTAAATTAAATTGAATGAACAGTTTAATTTAAATCGATTTGGATTTGATCACCTCCATTAAGAGACCTATTAATGTGTCATTTTAAATAGGCTTCTGCGGCTAGTGTGTGCCTTTAATTTGGTACTACTTACTCACCCACCCACCCAACCAACTCCAAGTGCTTGCTATCACGCCTCTATGCTCCAAACCACTATGTGCTCATTGCAAAATGGTGAGGTGGGGGTGGGTTGGTTTGAAGCCATTCGTATATGTTTAGGAATGTTAATACAGTCCCAAATAAATTAGGAAGCTTAACACCTTTTTAAAAATAACATACTTATGTGTACTATATTAGGTTATGAATTTTTTATTTTTTTTCCTTTTTTGTTAAAAAATATATTTAGTCAATTAGAATTCTTTTTAAAAATATAATTAATAATCTAATTAGTTGTTTTAAATTTCAATCATTCATATAAAATATAACAAAATAAAAAGTGATTATTTGTTTAATTAATAAAAAAATATTTTTCTTATTTAGTAAAAAGTATTTTAAAAAAATCATATTTAACTTGTATCACTTTAATTTTATAATGTCAATTTTATTTTCTATTGGTTATATAGTAACTATATCGTCTGTAGTATCTTGCATATGATATAAGAAAAAATATAGAGAATTTAAATTTCAGTTAGTCAATATTAATCAACTTTAGAATTTAAATTTATAATTTAAGATTTAAGATAATTATAATTTAAGATAAAAATTTCAGATAAATAAAATTGTTTTAAAAAAATTGACTGTTATTGACCCAAAAAGTTCCATTTCTCACATTACTAAATAGTAAATAGTCATTGCAATAGCTATACATAGCATTATAGCAATTAAGAGGTTTAAATTTTATCCAATTCTAGCTCTTTATTAGGATACGGTTTATGACATCTAGTTCATAATGGCAAGAATAAATTGAGTACCTATAGGAGGGAGACACAAAATAAACAATGAAGTTCCAAATTGAAATATATAGTACAAATACAGTATAAATGGAATGAATGTAATTAAAACTAAGTTTAACGGGAACTAATTTTTTAGTTAATATTCATTATTTTTTTTTTACAAATTATTTTTTATTTTAAATTCTAAACTATAAATTTTAAATTTTAAACTTTAAATTGGATTAACAAAATAATTTTATAATAAAAATCTAATGTTGACTAATTAAAAATTTATGTTTTTATGTTTTTATTGATTTAATTATTTTTGGAAAAGAAGCATGTGAGTTAGAAAGTGGAAGAGGAAGATGAAAATGTGGAGCATTGTAATTCCTTTGTCAAATTTAAATTGATTTAGGTTTCCTTGAGTGCAATGCTGCTATGGATGAGTTCTTTTTAACCATCGTATGAGGAGAAGCTTGTGGATTATTGTCACTGCAATTTCTGTATTGTTGTCACTGCAATTTCGTTGAATGAGAACAAGGAGAGTGTTAATAGAGAAAATATTAAAACTTAAGAGAATTTTTGTAATTTTAAATTAAAAAAAATAAGGCTCAAAATAGAATTATTTTTAAAAAGATTATATAGGTAGCCTTTAGAGAGGGTTTTTTATTTTAATAAATAAAGTAATTATAATAATTACTGTAATAATATTTTAAAAAATAATTACCAAAATAAATATTGCCTTCTTATCCCATTTACACTATAAATGAGATAATTTTGCATGTATCTCGTCTACAGTGTAAACGAGATAAGAGGGGAAGACGCGACATGTGTATATTTTATTTATAGTGTAAAAGAGTGTATTTGTAAAAAAATTTATTTTTTTTGAAAAATAATAAAAAATATTAATAATATCAACTTGAATACGTACGAATTTTTTATTTTACAAATTTAAATCAATCCAATTGATCATATTTTAATCTAAAATCTTTTATGTACTCTTTTTTAAGTACTAATTGATCAAACATATTCATTTTAATCTCTTTTACCAATCTTTTTATGTACTAATTGCATGCTAAAAGTGTGGTATCGATATTATTAATATTTTTTATTATTTTCAAAAAAAATATTTTTTCTATAAATACAGGTATCTCGTTTATACAATAAACGAGATACATACAAAATTATTTTGTTTACATTGTAAACGAAATAAAAAAATATTTATTTTAATAATTATTTTTTAAAATATGTATTTCAGTAATTATTATAATTAATTTATTTATTAAAATAAAAAATCCCTTTAAAGAAGACTACGAAATCATTTGTCTTAGTTCAAATAACCTTTCACCTTTTGGATTTACGATAAGTCTGGGGTGGTAATAATATTTGGCTACCCATGTTAAAAATACAAAATATAAGAAGAAGAAGAAGAATAGAAGGAGATCCAGTAACAACTCCTTAGTGCTTGTTGTGACATTTATGACCAATTCAACCATCTTGCATCTTTTAGTGCTTGTTGTGACATTTATGACCAATTGAACCATCCTGCACCTTTGTGGAAGAATCCAGAATTTTATGTTCATCTCCCTTTTAAAAAGAATGAGAATATCAACCGACAAAGGCTACACATTCAGGGATGAACCCTGAAGATCTCAAGTTGGCAAGAGCTGAATGTGTAGGCCTTCTTATTCAAGGACTCATTGAACCAACCAATTCTAACTGGACGTGTCAAGCATTCTATGTTGAAAAAAAGACTGAGCAAAATAGAGGAAAGAAGAGGCTTGTTATTGATTATAATCCACTTAATGTCTTTTTACAAGATGATAAGTTTCCTCTACCAAGGATCTCAGTTATTACACAGAAGTTAAGTGAAGCAAAAATATTCAAGTTTGATCTAAAGGCTGGCTTTTGGCAAATTTGGCTCCATCCTGAAGATAGATATAAAACAGTACTAGTGGACGGTAATGCCATTTGTACTCAAAGTAGTCTAGACATCCCTCTTTCCAAAAGGCGATGACTAAAATCTTTGAGCCCATATTACACTCCACACTCATCTACATTGATAATATCTTACTGTTCTCAAAGAACAATGAAACCCACAAGGCACTCCTGGCCCAATTCACTCAAATTGTCAAAAAACAGGAAATTATGTTATTATAAAAAAAGAGCTCTCTTGCTAAAATAAAAATCAAGTTTCTCGGAATGGTCTTCGAAGATGGATTTTTTCAACCAGGAGATCATATTGCCAAAGAATTAATCAACTTCCCAGATGAAAACATGACGGTCAAACAAGTCCAACAATTCTTGGGAATCGTCAACTACATCAGAGACTTTATCCCAGATGTGACCAGACACACCAGCCAGCTGTCAAAACTCTTGAAAAAGAAGCCCCCACCATGGGGACTTAAGCAAACCATAGCTGTCAAAACCCTGAAGAAGATAGCACAAGACCCCCCTCCTTTAAAGATTTCCAGCACGGGAAAAAGAATATTGCAGACAGATGCTAGGGATGAAATCCAGAGAGCTGTGATACTCGAAGAAATCGATGGGACAAGACACTACTGTGCAAATGCTAGTGGACAATTCAAAGAATCTGAAAAATATTACCATGCCACTTACAAAGAGATTCTTGCTATTAAACGAAGGATAGAAAAATTCAATTTTTACCTTAGTCCTTATCATTTCACTGTGGAAATGAATAACACCTCTTTTCCATCATGCTGGAAATCAAGAAAAAATCCTACCAGACTCTCAACTCTTGCGGTGGAAAGAGTGGTATCTCGCTATAAATTCGAAGTAAGACACATAAAGGGACACCAAAATAGACTTGCTGATTTTCTCTCTAGACCCATGATAAACCCCAATTTTGTGGTTTATCTTGTGTTGATTTGAGGGGATTTTGTCAATACTTTCCACGATTATCCACATAAAATGCATGGTTTTGTGTTTTCTTCATTATTTTGCCTTATGATTGAAAACATGCTTACTTGACCCAAAAATGCTATATTTTGATCTTTTCTATTACCATTCGATGCCGTGATACATTTGTTAAGTGATTTCAGAGTTAACAGGGCAAGATTCGTCTAGAAGATAAAAAGGAAGCATGCACAAGTGAAGAAACATGAAGCTTTTGAGCTTTGAAGTCTAAGCATCGACGCGCAGACGTACATGGCGCGCACGCGTGGATGCGTGCTGCTGGAAATCGGCGCGCACTGCTAACGCTTTCGCATGCATAGGAAAAACCGCACCGTGCGCGCGTGGATTGAGAAGCCTATCGACACGCGCGTACTTGGCGCGTACGCGTCGCGCCCAGCACGTGCCTCATTAATGAAATCGTGGCTGGTGATTTCTGAGGCTTTCCAGGCCCAATTCCAAGCACACTCTGAAGGGAAAAGACCCAGGAATTATAGGGGAAAAAGGGGATCACTCATTACACACTTAGACACAATTTTTTGTTGGTATTTGGTTCTTATTCTTCTAGAGAGAGAAACCCTTATTTCTCTCTAGATCTAGTTTGAATTTGATCTCTCATTGTTGAATTTCTGGATTGGATTTTGTTAATTGCTAGTTATGATTACTTAATTTGGATTCTCTAGTATAATTTTGCTTAGATCATGTGTTGAATCATGTTATCTTGTTATTTTCCAATTTTCTACCCATTTCATGAATATTATGGATCTTGAATTCTATGAGAACATTGATGTTTTCAATGATCATTAGTGTTATTTGAGGTTTTCTTTATAGATAATTGTTAGTGGGTCCTTATAATTTCCAATTTAATTGCAATTTGAACATGTCTATTGTTAGTGCATTCCATGTGTTTGATGAAATGTTTCCTTTGATTATGGAGTAGTTCTTTTTACTCTTGGTCTAAGCTATGAGAATTGGGTGACCTTGAGTCATTAGGTCTCATTGGAGTGTTGATTGGAGAACCCTTAGTAGTCAAGTTGACACCCATTGACACCAACCCACTACTAATCTAATTAGTAGATTGGTTGGGACTTATGGGTTGAAGTTGATCAAGCCACTTGACGTACCTCAAATCTAGGAGTAGATGTTACGTACTTAAGGTTCTTAGAGGTAGACTTAGTGAGTTTGGTTCTTCACAATTAGCAAATTATGGTTATAGACAAGGATAGTGACCACAATTCCCAGGCTTAGCCAAGAGTTCCTTTTATTATTCATATTTGAAACCAAAAAATTTTACTTGTTTAGTTCTAGCTTCAGTTCGTTGCTTAATTCTAAAGTAGAAGTAGATTATATGATCTCTTGATTTGGTTACTTGACTTAGCTCCTTGCATTTTAAGTTTCCTTGCATGATAAGTTTAGTAGTTTAATTTTGTGTTATGACTCCCAACCCCGGATTTCTAACCAATGTTAATGCACACGTTTGCCCATTCTTCGTGAGACAACCCGAGATTTAAATAACTTCGGTTAAACTTTTATTGGGGTTGAACTTGTGACAACCAAATCCCTCTTTAAATTTGATCCGAGGACTAGTCATCGGTTTGGAGCTATACTATTGACGAATTCATTTTGTGAAATTCCAAACCGGTACTCATACTTGGCATTTATCAACCCACCAAATAACGAATTCCAAAACCAATCCATTACATCTGCACCATGAGTACATACAATCCTTCATACAACATTCCATTCCCCCGTTGTTCTCTCCACAGAAGCACATACAGAAGAAAGATTGGACCTTTTCCCCTCAAAGCAAGACCCCAAACAGAATTTCAAATAAATTGTCTAGCCAGACAAACTTTGTTTTACTAGCTACATCAGGTCGTTATCATAAACCAAATCCATCCAAACCCAAGGTACTTCAACATGGATATCCCTTTCTGCACTATACCAATAATCCAAGGACCTATACCAGAGAAAATGATGTGGTACATTTGGGCTCTGTCTTCCTTATATACATGTACCATCATAGTGCCAATTTTTTCTGTATACCATATCCTGTGTAACCGCACTCAAGCACAATCCCATTTAGTCCGATTATTCTGTATGTATGCTCCACTTGATGCTTGGAGAGAAATGTTATATAACATGATCGACCGATGGTGGACGAAATTGTGATCACATCAATGTAGTATTCTTTGTTGTTGTATGGAATCATTATTATGGCACTTATGTGTGGACACAACTCCGTTCAACTAACCAGCAAGTGTACTGGGTCGTCCAAGTAATACCTTACGTGAGTAAGGGTCGATCCCACAGAGATTGTTGGTATGAAGCAAGCTATGGTCATCTTGTAAATCCCAGTCAGGAGGATAAAATTATGGAATTTAGAAAATTAAATATGATTAATAAAAATAAACAGAAAATAAAATAGGATAGAGATACTTATGTAAATTAATAGTGGGAATTTCAGATAAGTGTATGGAGATGCTGTGCTCCTCTTGAATCTCTACTTTCCTATTATATTCATCCAATCCTTCTTACTCCTTTCCATGGCAAGCTGTATGTAGGGCATCACCGTTGTCAGTGGCTACATCCCATCCTCTCAGTGAAAACGTTCCTATGCTCTGTCACAGCACGGCTAATCAGCTGTTGGTTCTCGATCATGTTGGAATAGGATCCATTGATCCTTTTGCGCTTGTCATCACGCCCAGCAATCGCGAGTTTGAAGCTCGTCACAGTCATTCAATCCCAGAATCCTACTCGGAATACCACAGACAAGGTTTAGACTTTCCGGATCCTCATGAATGCCGCCATCTATCTAGCTTATACCACGAAGATTCTGTTGGGGAATCTAAGAGATATGCGCCCGGCCTAAGGTAGAACGGAAGTGGTTGTCAATCACGCGCGTTCATAGGTGAGAATGATGATGAGTGTCACGGATCATCACATTCATCAAGTTGAAGTGCAACGTATATCTTGGAATAAGAATAAAAGAGAATTGAATAGAAAGTAATAGTAATTGTATTGAAACTTGAGGTACAGCAGAGCTCCACACCCTTAATCTATGGTGTGCAGAAACTCCACCGTTGAAAATACATAAGTGAAAGGTTCAGGCATGGCCGAATGGCCAGCCCCCATGATCTGAGAACTAATCGTCCCCAAGATGTCTAATACACTAGTAAAAAGTTCTATTTATAATAAACTAGCTCCTAGGGTTTACATGAGTAAGTAATTTGATGCATAAATCCACTTCCGGGGCCCACTTGGTGTATGTTTGGGCTGAGCTTGATCTATCCACGAGCTGAGGCTTTTCTTGGAGTTGAACTCCAAGTTATGACGTGTTTTGGGCGTTCAACTCCGGATCATGACGTTTTTCTGGCGTTTAACTCCAGACAGCAGCATGTACTTGGCGTTCAACGCCAAGTTACGTCATCAATTTCCGAATAAAGTATGGACTATTATATATTGCTGGAAAGCTCTGGATGTCTACTTTCCAACGCCGTTGAGAGCGCGCCATTTGGAGTTCTGTAACTCCAGAAAATCCATTTTGAGTGCAGAGAGGTCAGATTCCAACAGCATCAGCAGTCCTTTTGTCAGCCTTTTTCAGAGTTTTGCTCAAGTCCCTCAATTTCAGCCAGAAATTACCTGAAATCACAGAAAAACACACAAACTCATAGTAAAGTCCAGAAATGTGAATTTAACATAAAAACTAGTGAAAACATCCCTAAAAGTAGCTTGAACTTACTAAAAACTACCTAAAAACAATGCCAAAAAGCGTATAAATTATCCGCTCATCACAACACCAAACTTAAATTGTTGCTTGTCCCCAAGCAACTGAAAATCAAATAGGATAAAAAGAAGAGAATATACTATAATATCCAGAATATCAATGAATATTAATTATAATTAGATGAGCGGGACTTGTAGCTTTTTGCTTCTGAATAGTTTTGGCATCTCACTTTTTCCTTTGAAGTTTAGAATGATTGGCTTCTCTAGAAACTTAGAATTTTGGATAGTGTTATTGACTTTCCTAGTTAAGCATGTTGATTCTTGAACACAGCTACTTATGAGTCTTGGCCGTGGCCCTTAGCACTTTGTTTTCCAGTATTACCACCAGATACATAAATGCCACAGACACATAACTGGGTGAACCTTTTCAGATTGTGACTCAGCTTTGCTAGAGTCCCCAGTTAGTGGTGTCCAGAGCTCTTAAGCACACTCTTTTGCTTTGGATCACCACTTTAACCACTCAGTCTCAAGCTTTTCACTTGGACCTTCATGACACAAGCACATGGTTAGGGACAGCTTGATTTAGCCGCTTAGGCCTGGATTTAATTTCCTTGGGCCCTCCTATCCATTGATGCTCAAAGCCTTGGATCCTTTTTACCCTTGCCTTTTGGTTTTAAGGGCTACTGGCTTTTTCTGCTTGCTTTTTCTTTTTCTTTCTAAATTTTTTTTCGCCATTTTTTTTCACAAGCTTCTTCTTTTTCACTGCTTTTTCTTGCTTCAAGAATCAATTTCATGATTTTTCAGATCCTCAATAACATTTCTCTTTGTTCATCATTCTTTCAAGAGCCAACAATTTTAACATTCATGAACAACAAGATCAAAATTATGCACTGTTCAATCATTCATTCAGAAAACAAAAGTATTGCCACCACATCAATATAATTAAACTAAATTCAAGGATAAATTCGAAATTCATGTACTTCTTGTTCTTTTGAATTAAAAACATTTTTCATTTAAGAAAGGTGAAGGATTTATAGAATTTATTCATAGCTTTAAGACATAGTTACTACATACTAATGATCATAAAGTAGAGACATAAAATATAGATAGACATGAAGCATAAAAACTGAAAAACAAAGAAATAAGAACAAGGAATGAGTCCACCTTAGTGGCGTCTTCTTCTTAAAGGACCAATGATGTTCTTTGAGCTCCTTTATGTCTCTTCCTTGCTTCTGTTGAATGATTCCTAGTAATTTTGGTGTTCCTATCCTTATTCCTGCTCATGTGACAGAGAAGAGAAAAAGAAAAAAGAAAGAGGAATCCTCTATGTCACAGTAAAGAGGATCCTTATTGTTAGTAGAAAAAGAAAGGGCAGAGTATTGAAGAAGAATGGTTGAGGAAAGAGGTAGTGATTTGAGATGAAGAGAGGTGAAGAGAAGTGTTAGTAAATAAATAAATAAATAGAGAAAGGGGAGAGATAGAATTCGAAAATAATTTTGAAAAAGTGGTTAGTAATTTTCAAAAATTAAAGATAAGATATAATTAAAATTAAAATTCAAAACAATTAAAAAGAATTTTTTTAAAAAAGAGAGAGGTATTTTCGAAAATTAGAGAGGGATAGGTAGTTAGTTGGTTTTGAAAAAGATAGGAAACAAACAAAAAGTCAAATAGTTAGTTGAAAAAGATATTAAAATCAAATTTGAAAAGATAAGAAGAAAAGAAGTTAGATAAGATATTTTGAAATCAAATTTTTTTTTGAAAAAGATAAAATTTTGAAAAAGATATGATATAAAAGATAAGATAAAAAGATATGATTAAAAAGATAAAAAAAGATATTTTGAAAAAGATTTGATTTTAAAATTAAAATTAATTACTTGACTAACAAGAAACTAAAAGATAAAATTCTAGAATTTAAAGATTGAACCTTTCTTAACAAGAAAGTAACAAACTTCAAATTTTTGAATCAATCACATTACTTGTTAGCTAATTTTCGAAAATATGATGTAAAAGATAAGAAAAAGATTTTGAAAAATATTTTAAAAAAAAATTTCAAAAATTAATAAAAAAAAAGGAAAAGATTTAATTTTTGAAAAAGTTTTGAAAAGATAAGATTTTTAAAATTGAAAATTTGACTTGACTTGTAAGAAACAACTAATTTTTTAAAATTTTTGACTAAGTCAACTCAAATTTTCGAAAATTAGGAGATAAAAAAGGAAAAGATAATTTTTTGATTTTTGAATTTTTTTTTTATGATGAGAGAGAAAAACACAAAAATGACCCAAAACATAAAGATTTTGGATCAAAACACAAGATGCATGCAAGAACACTATGAATGTCAAGATGAACACCAAGAACACTTTGAAGATCATGATGAACATCAAGAACATAATTTTGAAAAATTTTTGATGCAAAGAAAATATGCAAGACACCAAACTTAGAAATCTTTAATGCATGGACTCTAACAAACGAAAAATGCATATGAAAAACAACAAACAACACAAAACAAGAAAACATCAAGATCAAACAAGAAGACTTGTCAAGAACAACTTGAAGATCATGAAGAACACCATGAATGCATGAATTTTCAAAAAAATGCAAGAAAAAAATTTTAAAGCATGCAATTGACACCAAACTTAAAAGTTGACTCAAGACTCAAACAAGAAACACAAAATATTTTTTATTTTTATGATTTTATGATTTTTTTTTTGTATTTTTATTATTTTTTTCGAAAATATTCTTAAGAAAAATGAAAATAAAAAGAAAAAAATTTTTGAAAAATTTTTTTTTTGAAAACTTTTTGAAAAGATAATTACCTAATCTGAGCAACAAGACGAACCGTTAGTTGTCCATACTCAACAATCCCCGGCAACGGCGCCAAAAACTTGGTGGACGAAATTGTGATCACATCAATGTAGTATTCTTTGTTGTTGTATGGAATCATTATTATGGCACTTATGTGTGGACACAACTCCGTTCAACTAACCAGCAAGTGTACTGGGTCGTCCAAGTAATACCTTACGTGAGTAAGGGTCGATCCCACAGAGATTGTTGGTATGAAGCAAGCTATGGTCATCTTGTAAATCCCAGTCAGGAGGATAAAATTATGGAATTTAGAAAATCAAATATGATTAATAAAAATAAACAGAAAATAAAATAGGATAGAGATACTTATGTAAATTAATAGTGGGAATTTCAGATAAGTGTATGGAGATGCTGTGCTCCTCTTGAATCTCTACTTTCCTATTACATTCATCCAATCCTTCTTACTCCTTTCCATGGAAAGCTGTATGTAGGGCATCACCGTTGTCAGTGGCTACATCCCATCCTCTCAGTGAAAACGTTCCTATGCTCTGTCACAGCACGGCTAATCAGCTGTTGGTTCTCGATCATGTTGGAATAGGATCCATTGATCCTTTTGCGCTTGTCATCACGCCCAGCAATCGCGAGTTTGAAGCTCGTCACAGTCATTCAATCCCAGAATCCTACTCGGAATACCACAGACAAGGTTTAGACTTTCCGGATCCTCATGAATGCCGCCATCTATCTAGCTTATACCACGAAGATTCTGTTGGGGAATCTAAGAGATATGCGCTCGGCCTAAGGTAGAACGGAAGTGGTTGTCAATCACGCGCGTTCATAGGTGAGAATGATGATGAGTGTCACGGATCATCACATTCATCAAGTTGAAGTGCAACGTATATCTTGGAATAAGAATAAAAGAGAATTGAATAGAAAGTAATAGTAATTGTATTGAAACTTGAGGTACAGCAGAGCTCCACACCCTTAATCTATGGTGTGCAGAAACTCCACCGTTGAAAATACATAAGTGAAAGGTTCAGGTATGGCCGAATGGCCAGCCCCCATGATCTGAGAACTAATCGTCCCCAAGATGTCTAATACACTAGTAAAAAGTTCTATTTATAATAAACTAGCTCCTAGGGTTTACATGAGTAAGTAATTTGATGCATAAATCCACTTCCGGGGCCCACTTGGTGTATGTTTGGGCTGAGCTTGATCTATCCACGAGCTGAGGCTTTTCTTGGAGTTGAACTCCAAGTTATGACGTGTTTTGGGCGTTCAACTCCGGATCATGACGTTTTTCTGGCGTTTAACTCCAGACAGCAGCATGTACTTGGCGTTCAACGCCAAGTTACGTCGTAAATTTCCGAATAAAGTATGGACTATTATATATTGCTGGAAAGCTCTGGATGTCTACTTTCTAAAGCCGTTAAGAGCGCGCCATTTGGAGTTCTGTAGCTCTAGAAAATCCATTTCGAGTGCAGGAAGGTCAGATTCCAACAGCATCAGCAGTCCTTTTGTTAGCCTTTTTCAGAGTTTTGCTCAAGTCCCTCAATTTCAGCCAGAAATTACCTGAAATCACAGAAAAACACACAAATTCATAGTAAAGTCCAGAAATATGAATTTAACATAAAAACTAGTGAAAACATCCCTAAAAGTAGCTTGAACTTACTAAAAACTACCTAAAAACAATGCCAAAAAGCGTATAAATTATCCGCTCATCAACCGACACCAACTGTGGGATAAATTCTCTCAGGCAAAACGGAAATTCTGTTGTTTTATCACCTTACAGAGGAATTAATTTACACCATGAACAGGGTCGATATTGTTGGATACTCTACCATATGGCCCACGGATGAGAAGACGGTTCTGAATGCCTTGGCTAAACACCTTTGTCAACTTTGGAAACCTGGACTATATGGAGAAAGAGATACAGTTGAGGGACTTCCATTTACAATAGATGTTTCGCCAATAACTAGACGGGTCCGAGAGTGACTTGGAGTCCGCTACTTCTTATTCTTCTGTTGGCACTACTGATACATCTTCGCATTCCATAGGTGAACTTCACATGGCGGAGCTACGTAGGATTACTTTGCATGAACAAGGTGTGCCGGACCTCATTCTTCCACCGTTGCAAATGAGGTTTCCCAATCTTGACCCGAACTTTGAATTGAAGAATAGTTTGATCAACTTGTTTCCTAAGTATCACGGGCTTCCGGGTCAAGACCCCATTAGACATCTGAGATATTTTTAAGTGGCTTGTGCTACGCCCCGAAGACATGGGGCCGATGAGATTGCCATCATGGTCTTTTCCTTCCCTTTCTCCCTTGAAGGGCAAGCGAAAGAGTGGTATTATTCCCAACTGGATAAGGTGGTGACCAATTGGGATTCCTTGAGAAGAGTGTTTTTAGACAAGTTTTTCCTGTCAGAAAATACCGACTACATCCAGAAGGAGATCTCAGGAATAATGCAAAGAGATCAAGAGACGTTGTATGAATATTGGAGTCAATTCAAGAGGCTATTGGAGACTTGCCCCTACCATGGGTTGAACACTCACTTGTTCATAAGTTACTTTACTAGAGGTCTTTGTGCGAAAGATAGAAGACTACTCACTGCTTCTAGTGGTGGTTCCCTTTCCAAAAACAAAACAGAGGCGGAAGCATGGAGCTTGATAAATGATGTTACCAATGCTACACAACACGTAAGGGTGAGGAGCAACCCCCTCAAGGATGTGGCGGAAGCATCCCCTTCCGAAGCAAGTTTGACTAAGGTACTTGAGGATATGACTACCATCCTCACTGATATGCATAAGGAGCAAAAAGGCATTCTATTCCATCCAAGCCGACCAAACTTCACCCCAAGTTCCTCAAATTGAAGGGCCTCCTAGGATATGTGGCTTGTGTTCTAGCACCACAGATTACACTGATCAGTGCCACCAAATTCAAAAGGAGTACACCCTAGCTGTAGCCAATGTAAACTATAACAATCGCCCACCCTACCAAAACCAAGGCCACAACAACTACTCTCATGGCAATAACTCCAATCAAGGGTGGAGAGATATTGCACAAGAGAACCTGAAGAGAGAACTTTTGCGTGGTCTACAATTCAGAATAAATTTTCGTTGCAAGTATAGCTTCTAAACCAACAAAAGTCCTTTCTTACAAATGTTTTGGTTGTCACAAGTAACAAACCCCTAAATAAATTGATAACCGAAGTATTCAAACCTCAGGTCGTCTTCTCAAGGAATTGCAGGGAGGTATGTTCTTATTATTGGTTATGAGTCTTGTAAATTGGGGTTTTGAAATAGGGAACATGTAATTTAAATGGAAAGGGAGTAAATTAATTATCATGAACACCAGTGGAAGGTATAAGAACTGGAAATCCTATCCTAGTTATCCTTATCAGGTGTGATGAGAATTGGGTTTTAAACCCACTTAGTTATCCTTTATTAATCAAAGGAAGGTCAAGTGGACTAATTAGCTTGGTCCTCAAGTCTTAGTCAATCCCTGTGGGAGGACTAGCTTTAGAGCGATCTAGATCAATTAGAATATGCCCATTTCAATCACTGCTGAGTTTGACAACTCAAGTGTTACCAATTACCTAACCAAAGCAAAGGGAGAAAAATCCAAATTATTTATATCATAAATAAAAGAAACAAATCATAGATCTGAAAATACCTCAAATTATATTAAATAGAAAATCAATCTAAACATGAATGGTCATTAAACAAATAAAAGAGAAAATGAATAGAAGAACATTAAACCTGAGATGAAGAAGAAATATTCCTAATTTCTAAAAATTTTAATCCTAATCCTAATCCTAAGAGAGAGGAGAGAACCTCTCTCTCTCTAAAACTACATCTAAAATTGTGTAAAGTGAATCACCGGCTATCACCGAATGGATGCATTCCTCCACTTCATAACCTCTAATATAGGCCTCTTAGACTTGGATCTGGGCCAAAAAGGGCCCAAAAATCACTGGAAACGAAATCTACAAATTCTGCAGACCGCGCACGTCACGCGTTCGCATGGGTCACGTGGTCGCGTCATCTGGAGTATTGCTCTTTCACGCAGTCGCGTCAGTCATGCGCCCGCATCAATTGTATTTTGCAAGTCACGTGTTCGCCTCATCCATGCGTTCGCGTCGAATCTCTTTAGCGCGAACCACGCGTTCGCGTCGTCCATGCGGACGCGTCACTGCCAATTTCTCCAAAACTCCAATTTGTGCTTTCCTTCTATTTTTGTATGTTTTCTTTCCATCCTTTAAGTCATTCTTGTCCTAGAAGCTCTGCAACTGCTCAGCACACAAATTACGGCATCGAATGGTAGTAAAGGGTAATTAAAATAATTATTTTTAAAGCATAGAAAACATGTATTTCACATATAGCATATAATTAGAAAGGGAAAGCAAAACTATGTAATTTCTATGAATAAGTAGGTGAAGGGTTGAATAAATCACTTAAATTGAGCATAATATATATCATAAAATATGAGTTTATCAGAACCATCAAAATCAAAGATGGAACAACTCTTCTTCTCACCACAACAATAACTACCAATCTTCATCCTAACACCATAACAACAACAACCATCAAGCCAACCAAAATTACCAAAATCAAAACCAAAACCAAAACAACTACCCTAGATACCAAGCGCCACATCATAGACAACAAACCAATCAAGCCTCTTCTTCTTCTACCAACCAAGTTGATGAGCTTAGAGCTATTGTGGAAAAGAATAAAGAGAATAGCAAGGCTAAATTTAGTGCCGTGAATGCTCAATTAGCCAACATCACCGAGATGATCTCAAGATTGGCTTTACCCTCCTCCAACAACACTAATCAACCCTCAAGCTCTTCTAACGTTCCATTCCAACCCCTTCCAAACCTAAAAGGTGCACTCAATGCCATTACACTACGGTCGGGGACTATATTGGAGGAGATACCTCCTAGGGCCTTGGAAGACATTCATGAGGAAGAAGTGGTTGTTGAAGATCCACATGAAGAGGAGGAGATGAGCACAAGGCAAGAGAAAGGAGAAGTGTACCTCAAAGAGCCCAAGAGGAAAACTACAATGGATGAATCCATTCCCTTATATGATAAAGAAATCCAAGAAAGCTCTGGAGTTTGATTTGAACATGCTTCAAGTATTTAAGAAAGTTGAGGTAACTATTCTACTTCTTGATGTCATTCAACAAATTTCGAAGTATGCAAAATTTTTAAAAGACATGTGCATACACAAGGATAGGATAGGTAAGTTGGAGACATTGTCATTGGGTAGTTCCATTTCTGCATTGATGAAGCCTATTCCTAAAAATTTTGGTGATTCTGGACCTTGTTTGGTTTCTTGTCGTATTAGTGGAGTTGTTTTTCATGACTGTATGTGCGATTTAGGAGCTTGCGTGAGCATAATGCCATTATCAGTGTTTGCAAGGTTGAACTTAGCTCCATTGAAAAGGTCGGCTGCCAGATTTGCCTTAGCTGACAAGAGTGTGATTACCGTGATGGGAATAGTTGAAGATGTGCTTGTGGCAATCAAGGATTTAGTATTTTTGGTCGACTTTTACATCCTTGAAATGCCACCAACAGAGGGTAGAAGTTCCTCCTCTATTCTACTTGGTAGACCCTTCTTGAAGACCTCCAAATTCAAGTTGGATGCCTTCACCGGCACATACTCTTTTGAGGTTGGAGAAAAGACAATCAAGTTCAACTTGGAGGAAGCCATGAAACACCCACCCGAAGAGCACTCTGTTCTCCGATGTGATGTAATTGATGAGGTAGTAGCGGAAGTACAAAGCGAAGATCACAATGAGCTATGCTATCCTATTGTTAAGGAGAAGGATGATCATGAGGGTGAACAAGAGAAAATTGTTAAGAATGAATCCCATGAGCTTGGTGAAAAAAAACCCCAATTAGAAGTAAAAAGTGAATTGAAGCCTCTTCCATCTCATTTGAAGTATGCATTCCTTGGGGACAATCAAGAGTTCCCAGTCATTATTGCTAGTGAGCTCTCTAGCCAAGAAGGGGAGAAGCTCCTAGAGGTCCTAAGGAAGCACAAGAAAGCAATTGGTTGGAGCTTGAGTGACATTGTGGGAATTGACCTGCATATGTGCATGCATCGTATCTTTCTCCAAGAAGGAGCTTGGCCGGTTAGAAAACCCCCAAAGAAGACTCAACCCAACTATCCTTGATGTGGTGAAAAAGGAAGTCACAAGGCTACTTGAGGCAGGTATCATATACCCGATTTCTGACAGTGAGTGGGTGAGTCCGATCCAAGTTGTCCCAAAGAAATCGGGCATCACCGCCGTCAAGAAGGAAGATGGTGAGGTGGTCACCACAAGAGTACAAAATGCTTGGCGAGTGTGCATCGATTATAGGAGGTTGAATGCCGCAACGAGGAAAGACCATTATCCTTTGCCATTCATTGACCAGATGTTGGACCGACTTGCGGATAAATTCCATTATTGCTTTTTTGATGGTTTTACTGGATACTTCCAGATTCACATTGCTCCTGAGGATCAGGAAAATACCACATTTGTCCCTTTGGCACCTTTTCTTACAAAAGGATGCCATTTGGGCTATGCAATGCACCCGCCACTTTTCAGCGGTGCATGACAAGTGTCTTTTCCGACCTTATGGAGAGTTGTCTGGAAGTCTTTATGGATGACTTCATTGTGCATGGAACTTCATTTGATAGTTGTTTAGAGAACTTGGCCAAGGTCTTAGCTAGGTGTGTGGACACTAACCTTGTTCTAAATTTTGAAAAGTGTCATTTCATGGTAAGACAAGGCATAGTGTTAGGACACGTAGTTTCTGATAAGGGCATTTCTGTAGACCCAGCCAAGGTTAATGTCATTATCAGTTTATCTCACTCCTCATCTGTGAGGGAGGTCCGTTCCTTTTTGGGGCATGCAGGATTCTATAGGCGCTTTATCAAGAATTTTAGCAAGATTGCATTACCATTGTCGCACCTACTCCAAAAGAACGTGGACTTTGAGTTTGATAGTGCTTGTGGGGAAGCATTTGAGGAGTTGAAGAGAGCTCTTACCACGTCACCAATTGTGAGGGGCCCTGACTCGACGCAACCGTTCGAGATCATGTGCGATGCGTCAAATCATGCCGTAGGTGCCGCGCTTGCACAGCGCGATGGTAAGCTCCCTTACATCATTGTTTACTCCTCAAAGACATTAGATGCGACACAATCCAACTATACGACTACCGAGAAAGAGCTTTTAGCCATTGTTCATGCATTGGATAAGTTTCGATCTTACTTGCTAGGCTCCAAGATAGTGGCATACATGGATCATGTAGCTTTAAAATATTTGCTGACAAAGAATGAGTCGAAACCTAGGCTCAAACGTTGGATCTTGCTTTTGCAAGAATTTGACATTGAGATTAGGGATCGAAGTGGGTCACAGAATTTAGTTGCGGACCATCTAAGCCGCTTTGAAAATCTTAAATATGACCCATTTCCGATTAATGACTCATTCGCTCTGGATAGTTTGCATGCTGTTTCGGATAGTTTTCCTTGGTTTGCTCCTATGGCAAACTACTTGGTTGCTAAGATTTACCCTCCTAACTTTTCAAAACATCAAAGAGATAAGTTGAGAAGTGATTCTAAATACTATATTTGGGATGATCCTCACTTATGGAGGAGGGGAGTAGACCAAGTAATTCATAGATGTGTCCTGGAATCTGAAATCCAACCCATTCTTGAATCTTGTCATTCGTCCGAGTTTGGTGGCCACTTTGGCCCACAACGGACGGCTAAAAAAGTTTTGGATTGTGGATTCTGGTGGCCAACACTATTCAAGGATGCTAACCAATTTTGTGTGCCATGTCACCAATGTTAGACGTCAGGAAATGCATCCCAAAGGGATGAAATGCGTCAACAACTGATGTTATTTTGTGAAATTTTTGACGTTTGGGGCATAGACTTTATGGGGCCATTTCCTAACTCAAGTAGGTATTTGTATATCTTGTTGGCGGTTGACTATGTCTCAAAGTGGGTAGAAGTGATACCTACCCGCTTTAATGACGCTAATGCTGTGACTTCTTTCATTAGAAATAATATTGTGTGCCGCTATGGGTCTCCATGAGCAATCGTGAGGGACCAAGGTTCTCACTTTTGTAACAGGAAGGTAGAAGCACTACTCAAGCACTATGGGATATCACACAAGGTTTCAACTGCATACCACCCCTAAACAAATGGGCAAGCGAAAGTGTCCAACCGAGAGATTAAGCGAATTTTGGAGAAAGTGGTAAATCCACAAAGGAAGGACTGGAGCTCTCGATTGGGAGATGCACTATGGGCATATAGGACGGCCTATAAGACCCCGTTAGGAATGAGTCCCTTTCGGGGTGTTGGTGCACGAAATTGTGATCAATACTTTTACACAGAACAATCCCCGATAATGGCTCCAAAGACTTGGTGCTCAATACCATGGCATAAACACAAGTTCGCACAACTAACCAGCAAGTGCACTGGGTCGTCCAAGTAATAAACCTTACGCGAGTAAGGGTCGATCCCACGGAGATTGGTGGTATGAAGCAAGCTATGGTCATCTTGTAAATCTCAGTCAGGCAGACTCAAATGGGTATAGTGATAAACGAATAAAGCATAAAGATAAAGATAGAGATACTTATGTATATCATTGGTGAGAGCTTCAGACAAGCGTATGAAGATGCCTTCCCTTCCGTCTCTCTGCTTTCTTACTGTCTTCATCCAATCCTTCCTACTCCTTTCCATGGCAAGCTTATGCAAGGGTTTCACCGTTGTCAGTGGCTACCTCCCATCCTCTCATTGGAAATGTTCAACGCACCCTGTCACGGCACGGCTATCCATCTGTCGGTTCTCAATCAGGCCGGAATAGAATCCAGTGATTCTTTTGCGTCTGTCACTAACGCCCCGCCTTCAGGAGTTTGAAGCACGTCACAGTCATTCAATCATTGAATCCTACTCAGAATACCACAGACAAGGTTAGACCTTCCGGATTCTCTTGAATGCCGCCATCAGTTCTCGCCTATACCACGAAGACTCTGATTAAAGAATCCAAGAGATATTCACTAGAGCTTTAATTGCTTGTAGAACAAGAGTGGTTGTCAGTCACTTTGTTCATGAGTGAGAATGATGATGAGTGTCACGGATCATCACCTTCATCAAGTTGAAGAACAAGTGATATCTTGGACAAAGAACAAGCGGAATTGAATAGAAGAACAATAGTAATTGCATTAATACTCGAGGTACAGCAGAGCTCCACACCTTAATCTATGGTGTGTAGAAACTCCACCGTTGAAAATACATAAGAACAAGGTCTAGGCATGGCCGAATGGCCAGCCTCCCAAATGATCTAAGATAGCATGAAACTCAAAGATAGCTACCAAGATCTGATCTAAGAACTAGATGTCCAAAGATGATCAAAGGATCAAAAACAATCCAAAGATGAAAAATACAATGGTAAAAGGTCCTATATATAGAGAACTAGTAGCCTAGGGTGTACAGAGATGAGTAAATGACATAAAAATCCACTTCCGGGCCCACTTGGTGTGTGCTTGGGCTGAGCAATGAAGCATTTTCGTGTAGAGACTCTTCTTGGAGTTAAACGCCAGCTTTAGTGCCAGTTTGGGCGTTTAACTCCCATTTAGGTGCCAGTTCCGGCGTTTAACGCTGGAATTTCTGTAGGTGACTTTGAACGCCGGTTTGGGCCATCAAATCTTGGGCAAAGTATGAACTATCATATATTGCTGGAAAGCCCAGGATGTCTACTTTCCAACGCCGTTGAGAGTGCGCCAATTGGGCTTCTGTAGCTCCAGAAAATCAACTTCGAGTGCAGGGAGGTCAGAATCCAACAGCATCTGCAGTCCTTTTGAGTCTCTGAATCAGATTTTTGCTCAGATCCCTCAATTTCAGCCAGAAAATACCTGAAATCACAGAAAAACACACAAACTCATAGTAAAGTCCAGAAAAGTGAATTTTAACTAAAAACTAATAAAAATATAATAAAAACTAACTAAAAGATACTAGAAACATACTAAAAACAATGCCAAAAAGCGTACAAATTATCCGCTCATCAGGTGTCTATGGTAAGGCATGCCACCTTCCGATGAAATTTGAGCACAAAGCCTATTGGGCGGTGAAGCAGTGTAATATGGACATCACCAAGGAGGGTGTAGCCCGGAAATTGCAACTGGAGGAGCTTGAATGTCTTAGAATTGAGGCATATGAGAATTTCCGAATTTACAAGGAAAAGACTAAGGCATTCCATGGTCACCATATTCGGAAGAAGGATTTTCAAGAAGGTGACGAAGTTCTCCTCTACAACTCAAGGCTTAGATTCATGCTTGGAAAGCTCCGTTCAAGATGGGAAGGTCCCTTCAAGGTGAAGGAGGTTAAGCCCTATGGTGTGGTTGAATTGTTTGACCCTCAAAGTGAGGCAACCTTCAAGATTAATGGCCATAGAGTGAAGAAATACCATGGCTACAAGTCACCCAAGGAAGTGGAAGTGCTCCTACTTGAGGATGCACCAAAAGGAGAGGAAGCTTAAGCTCAGGACCGTCCAACTTAAGGACGTAAAAGAAAAGTGCTAGGTGGAAGACACCCCACCACGGTATGATCGTTCTTGTATATACTTACTTGCTTCTAGCATTAGAGTCTTTGTGAATTTTGTGATTTTTAATGTTGTCAAACTTGTATTGATATGTTTTGATATGATAGGTTTTGATGAATTTGTTAGATTGTTGTGGTATTCATTAAGATTTTATCAATCTTGGCAAATTTTGTTGTATTGGTTGTGTTGAGAAAATGCCTCTTCTTGAGTACTGAATGATTTTGTGAGTGTTTTCTCAACTTATCTAGCTGATTGAATGCCAAGAATATGTTAAATTGCATTTTTCCTATGTGTAAAAAAAAGGGGCAACCACGCGCAAGCGCAATGTGCGCGCGCGCGTCGGCATGGTTTTACAACTCCTTACGCTTGCGCGTCGGCATGGTTTTACAACTCCTGGTACAAAGACCAGAGAGTTGTGCCCACATTATACCTACTTTGTGCCAGGCAAACTACGCGTGAGCATGCTTGACGCCTGTGGGCCCCTTGCTATCTTGCCGATCCACGTGCACGCGTGCTGTGTGCGCGCGCGTCGGTTGTGCATTCTGACTCTCTGGTACAAAAACCAGAGAGTTATGCCCAGTTTGTGCCTATTCTGTGCCTGCAACCCACGCGCAAGCGTGCATGATGCGTCCGCGTTGATCGCCACTTCGAACAAGCACGCATATGCGTGCTGTGCTCGTACGCGTTGCCTGTGCTGCACGCCATTAGTGGTACAGAAATCAGAGAGTTAGGCCTACCTTGTGCCAACTCTGTGCCTAGGCACAACATTCCTTGCACGTACGCACCCTTGACGCGTACGCGCCACTCACTTCTCTACAGATTGACGCACGAGCGTGCTGTGTGTGCGCGCGTCGGTGCCTTGACGTAGTTTTAAAACCTGCGCGCTCTCTCTCTTCCTTTCTTCAATTCATTCCTTCTTCTATCTCCTTTCTTCTTCTTTTCCCATCCTCCACCACCTTTGTCTCCAACCACTTACTGGCGACCACCACCACTTCCGGTGGCACTTATATTTCTTTCCCCTCTCTCTCATCCTTTACCAACACTCTACCTTGCTCTCTTTCCCTCTCAAGGTTCTACTTCTTCTACCTCTCATCTCTTACTTTCTTTTGAAACTTTCTTCATCTAGTTGCATGTTCTTTTTTGTTGCTCTCTTATTTTTCTTTTTAGTTACATGATTTTATTAGTTGGTTTTTGCTTGTTTACTTTTCTTCTTTTCTTATTCTCCATGGATGTTGAACTTGAATTTTACCTTACTTTGATAGATCCTTTTATTATCTTTTGATGTCTTTGTAATTATGTGGTGTTGTGTTGTTGTTTGGTATTTCACCTTAGGGCTCTACTTGATTAAGTTCTTCATATTTGCTCATTGCTTGTACATTGCATGCCAAGTGTTTGAGGAAATGCACTTATACCATTTTGGTTCATTTTGACCTTACATTCTCAATTTGGTGCTTCCTCCTCATACACTTGCGCTCTTTTAAGTGCATTGAGCTTAATTTACTTCATGATTGCCAACTTGATGCTCAATTACCATGACTTTCCTCTTTATTTTGGATGCTCGAGTTTACTCCTCTCATGCCTCATTGCATGCCTTACTCACTCTTGCATCCCATGCTAAGTGTTGTGATCCATGTTTCTATAATTATTTTGATCACATGTGCAGCTGTCATGTCCTCAAGGCACGCAATTTCTTTTTGGGCACTACTTCTCACTTGCTTGTATTTCCTATGAGTTAATTTCTTGGGTTTAATGTTTTCCCTTTTTCCTTCCTTTTTTAGGATGGCCACCAAGAAAGGCAAGGAGAAGGCATAAAAAAAAACTAGCCACAAGGAGAGCACCCCAAAAATCAACCTCTAAAGCGCACTCTACACTAGGAGCTAAACCCCTCTCTAAGAAAGCAAAAACAACCGCTCCTATTGATGAAAAAGAGAAGAGCAATCCGGCAAGGGACTCCTCAAGGTTCCCAACCACTTCTATGAACTCGTGTTCCCCGCCATGATTGAGAGGAACTATCATGCCGAGTACCTACTCACCCCTCTGGATCACATTGCTCATTGTATTCTGCCCCGTATTGAGCGACGAGGATGTGAGTTTTTGCTGAGAAAACCACAAAGGCCAACCTCTCGTGGGTGGTAGAATTTTACACCAATTACCACCTCCCTTCTCTTCAGTCAGTATACGTGCGTCAAAAGTAAGTCCCGATTTCAGAAGAGGCTATTCAGCAAGTGCTTAATGTTCTACCAGTATCGAAGGAAATGGATGGCTACCAAGAGGTCTTGCGTTGGCAAAGTGAATTTGGGTTTGATTGGAACTCGATTCTTCGAGTCATTGCTGAGCCAGAGTCATTTTGGACCCGAGGGCGACTCCGGATGCGACCCAAGTGCATTGATGCATGCTGCCTCACTATGTGCTACCTAGCACCCACAAGTCGTCCTTCACGGCGGATCTCGCCCTTCTTGTTTGGTGTATTCTCACGGAGAGGCCGGTGAACATACCTCTCCTCATCCAACAAGTAATGAGTAGAGTCCATGCCAAGGGTAATCTACCATTTCCAGCATTGGTATCTAACTTAGTTGCTGCTGCGGGTGTTCCTTGGGAGACCACGGACATGAAGGCTACAATTCTGGCAAAGGGCGACATAGTCCCAAGCGGGAAATACTTACAACCTCCCATAGACACCCCAAGCCTTGACATAGCCCCTCCACCTACTATTTCTTCCACCTCATCCGCACCACCACAAAGATCCACCCACCAACGAATCGAGGATCTACACAAGAAGATAGATAGATATGAACGGTGGAATCAACGCCGATTTGCTTATATAAAAAAAGCTTTTGAGTTTTACTACCCCATCCATGGAGGAGCCCGCTATATCCATATCCAGCTCGACTCTATCTAACATTAGAAATCATAAGGAGGATAGTGGAGGTTCAGGTCCCGATCGCCCTTTGCGCATTACTAGTAGCACGGAGAGCTGTGTTAATTTTTAAGTGTGGGGAGGTCGTTCGACCGATCTCCGTGGGGTAATAATCTCCTTCTTTTGACATCTATGGACTTCAACTCTTTCCTTTTGTTTGATTAGTTAGGACACATTGCATGTTAGTTAGTTTTTGCTTGTGAATATCTCTTGCATGATAGCTATTTCTTGTAGAGCTACTTGGTTAGGATAATAACTTTCTTTTCAAGAAAATGTGTTTTTAGGGCATCCCACCAATTTTTGAAATTTTTTTTTGTGACAACTTGCTTGAGGAATGTATTTTAGAACATGATTGTTGAGTAAGAACACAAGCTAGTGAGATTCGAGTCTAATGGTGTGGTTACATTTTATAACCACTTATCTTCTGTCTTGTGTGCAAATATTCTCTTTCTATGATTGCAATCCTTGCTTTGCCTGATTCTATATGTCCTTTATTTTGTGTATGAATGTATTTACATGATTGAGGCCATCATTTCAATAGTCACTTTCCCAAAATTGCCTTAACCCTTTTTTCTACCATTGCTAACCAACTTTGAGCCCATGATAGATCCTTTTGTTCTTAAATTTAGCACATCAACACCCCTAAGTGAAAAATAATGACTGTCCCTAGATTTGGATCCTTGATTTGCTTAGGTAAGTGAGGGTGTGTGTCATTTAAATGGGAGAGAATACTTGGGAACTTGGGTAGATGTAAAGGTAAGTTTTTGTAATTGTAATGAAAAATTCGGGAAATTGGGAACATACTCGTGTAGTGAATGATTGGACCACATGCATTGGCACCCTTGTACATAAAACCCCCAAAAAAGAAAGGGGATAGGCAAAGAAGAAAAAGAAAGAAAAAGAAGAATGTAAAGAAAAAGAAATAGAAAAAGAAAAGAAACAAAAAAACATAGAAAAAGAAACAATAAAAAGGGGACAAATTGCCCCAAGGCAAAGCCAATGATATCCAATGCATATGGATTGTGAACTAAAGAGAAAACATGAGCATGTGAAAAAGCGATAAATGGGTAGCTAGGTTGTGTATTAGAATTGCATAGGTTATTGTATGTGTTAGGTGAGAGTCTAAACTAATCAAAGATACAAATTGTAAGCTCACTTGACCATACATGCATCCTTACCCTTACCCTAGCCTCATTACAACCAAAAAAATAAGACCTCATGATAATTGTATGCATGCATTAAGTAATTGTTGATTGTTAGATGAAAGACAAATCTTGGAAAACATGATTAGGGGAGAATTGAGTGACGAACCCTATACACTTGAGCGAATAGAGCAGATACACTTCCGGTGAGGGTTTGATGCTCAACCTCTTGTTCCCGACTTTCACAAGCGTTCGTCTCGCAAGTTATGTGCACCTCATTTTGATGTTTGAATTGGTAGGATTCATGGACTATCATGTCACTTTAGCCCTATATATTCACATATGTTCTTGGAGGATAGATCCACCCTTGACCAAGTAGATAGATGCATTTGCATTAGTTGCATGTCATAAACCTCTTTCTCCTATGCCTTTTGATCTTTCTATTTTCAGCATGAGGATATGCTTGGATTAAGTGTGGGGAGGTTTGATAGTCCCCAATTTTGTGGTTTATCTTGTGTTGATTTGAGGGGATTTTGTCAATACTTTCCGCACTTATCCACATAAAATGCATGATTTTGTGTTTCCTTCATTATTTTGCCTTATGATTGAAAACATGCTTACTTGACATAAAAATACTATATTTTGATCTCTTCTATTACTATTCGATGCCGTGATATGTTTGTTAAGTGATTTTAGAGTTAACAGGGCAAGATTGGTCTGGAAGATGGAAATGAAGCATGCATAAGTGAGGAAACATGAAGCTTTTGAGCTTTGAAGTCTGAGCATCGACGCGCACGCGTGGATGCGCGCTGCTGGGAATCGGCGCGCACTACTGACGCTTTTGCGTGCATAGGAAAAACCGCACCGACGCGCACGCGCACCTTGCGCATACACGTGGATTGAGAAGCCTATTGACGCGCGTGCGTACTTGGCGCGTACGTGTTGTGCCCAGCACGTTACATCATTAATGAAATCGTCGCTGGTGATTTCTAAGGCTTTCCAGGCACAATTCCAAGCACACTCTGAAGGGAAAAGACCCAGGAATTGTAGGGAGAAAAGGAAGATCACTCATTACACACTTAGACACAATTTTTTGTTGGTTTTTAGTTCTTGTTCTTCTAGAGAAAGAAACCCTTATTCCTCTCTAGATCTAGTTTGAATTTGATCTCCCATTGTTGAATTTTTGGATTGGATTTTGTCAATTGCTAGTTATGATTACTTAATTTGAATTCTCTAGTATAATTTTGCTTAGATCTTGTGTTGACTCATGTTATCTTGTTATTTTTCAATTTTCTACCCATTTCATGAATATTATGGATCTTGAATTCTATAAGTACATTGATGTTTTCTATGATCATTAGTGTTATTTGAGTTGTTCTTTATAGATAATTGTTAGTGGGTCCTTATAATTTCTAATTTAATTGCAATTTGAACATGTCTATTGTTAGTGCATTCCATATGTTTGATGAAATGTTTCCTTTGATTATGGAGTAGTTCTTTTTACTCTTGGTCTAAGCTATGAGAATTGGGTGACCTTGAGTCATTGGGTCTCTTTGAAGTGTTGATTGGAGAACCATTATTGGTCAAGTTGACACCCATTGACACCAACCCACTACTAATCTAATTAGTAGATTGGTTGGGACTTATCGGTTGAAATTGATCTAGCCACTTGACGTACCTCAAACCTAGGAGTAGATGTTACGTACTTAAGGTTCTTGGAGGTAGACTTAGTGAGTTTGGTTCCTCACAGACAAGGATAGTGACCCCAATTCCCATGCTTAGCCAAGAGTTCCTTTTATTATTCATATTTGAAACCAAAAATCTCACTTGTTTAGTTCTAGCTTTAGTTCGTTGCTTAATTCTAAAGTAGAAGTAGATTATATGATCTCTTGATTTGGTTACTTGACTTAGCTCCTTGCATTTTAAGTTTTCTTGCATGATAAGTTTAGTAGTTTAATTTTGTTTTATGACTCCCAACCCCGGATTTCTAACCAATGTTAATGCACATGTTTGCCCATTCTTCGTGAGACGACCCGAGGTTTAAATACTTCGGTTAAACTTTTATTGGGGTTGAACTTGTGACAACCAAATCCCTCTTTAAATTTGATCCGAGGACTAGTCATCGGTTTGGAGCTATACTATTGACGAATTCATTTTGTGAAATTCCAAACTGGTACTCGTACTTGGCATTTATCAACCCACCAAAGAACCAATCCTAAAACCAATCCATTACATCTGCACCATGAGTACACCCAATCCTTTATACACCATTTCATTCTCCGGTTGTCCTCTCCACAGAAGCCCATACAGAAGAAAGATTGGACCTTTTTCCCTCAAAGCAAGACCCCAAACAGAATTTCAAATAAATTGTCTAGCCAGACAAACTTTATTTTACTGGCTACATCAGCTCATTATCATAACCCAAATCCATCCAAACCCAAGGTACGTCAATATGGATATCCCTTTCTACACTATACCAATAATCCAAGGACCTATACCAGAGGAAATGATGTGGTACATTTGGGCTCTGTCTTCCTTATATACATGTGCCATCATAGTGCCAATTTTTTCTGTATACCATATCCTGTGTAACCGCACTCAAGCACAATCCCATTTAGTCCGATTATTCTCTATGTATGCTCCACTTGATGCATAGAGAGGAATGTTATATAACATGCTTGACCGGCACCAACTGTGGGATAAATTCTCTCAGGCAAAATGAAAATTCTGTTGTTTTATCACCTTACAGAGGAATTAATTTACTGGGAGAAACTCAGACACTATGAACAGGATCGATATTGTTGGATACTCTACCATATGGCGCATGGATGAGAACACGGTCCTGAATGCCTTGACTAAATACCTCTGTCAACTTTGGCAACCTGGACTATATGGAGGAAGAGATACAGTTGAGGGACTTCCATTTACAATAGATGTTCCGCCAATAACTCTCCAGGAGTTCCAGTCCAAATTCATAATTTTGGGAATAATCAATCAATTTGGACAATACTCTTTTTATGCCCCCAAGAGACCAGTCTAGTTCGTCTAGACAATGCCGAAACAGAAATTCTGAGGAAGATTTGAATTCTGAAGATCCAAGTGGGAGAGTATATGCCTTACCACCAAGCCCAACCAGGGTTGATGCAGGGATACCCAATGATGCTGAAGGCCCATACTCAGACCCATATGACCCATATCTGCATGATGCCCAAGATCCGTATGAGGAAAACACTGAGGACCCGTTCACTTATTTACAAGACCCAGATATGGATATTAGAGCTGTCAACTTGGCTTCTAATGAAACATCATCTTTCTCAGATGGTGATGGGACTCTTCTAAAAGACTATTTCAAACTCTCCCTTTATTAGGACAATGTCCCCACTATGTATAATTATTGTGTGCTTCGAAATAAAGTGACCTCTATCACATGTCTAAGAAAGAGATAAGGCTTATCCTTATCCTCCAGCTAGCATTGTATGATAGGTTTGTAAGATATTGCTGCTATCTAGAGACCTCTATAAAAGGAGGAGCTCACTTCAGTTGTAATCAGATTTCGATGAACATTGTAATATATCCACTTTTTCTATCTTATAAAATGTTCTAAATCTTCCTTCTTTCTCTTTGAAAGCTTAGCTAGTGTTATTTCCTTCTTCCTCATCCAGTACCATAAAGTATGCTCTGAGCTTGCCTCTATAGAGGATCCTGCTCATAAGAAAATGGCATAGATAAGATCCACGTGAATTTTTCATAGTTTAAAAAGGATTCGATGTTACAATACCAAGTTTTGCTCGGACCCTTTAATCTCACTCGCTAAAATGGTTGATAAGAGTGACTGGGATAAGTATTCAATGTATTGTAACATTGTCTTTCTGAAGTACTGGAGATCTACTCCTGTGATGTTATTAAATTAGTCACAAATATAAAATATATGTTGAAATATAAATATGTGTTAAAAATAAATTAAACAACACATATATTTATACAAAAATATATAATAACTAATTTAGTAACTCATTTTTAATATAGAGATGATAACATTTGAAAAGATTTAGATGTCTATAAAGTAGGTATCAATACAATGTACAAAAATAATTTCTAAAAATGATAGAATAATAACATGTTGAAAATTTTAAGAGTTTCTTAACTCAAAATTATTCATGTTAAATTATTAAGAAAAAAATATTTAAATGTGAAAGCATACTTTAATTTGTTAGTCTGATTGAAAAAACTTGGCTCTTATGGTTTTTTGATCTTTCTCAACCTGAACCGCAACTCTTTTATTTTATAAGAAAATAGTTACAAAGGCGACTTTGATGTGTTAAGGACCAAAACCCTGAAGTCACTATTTATATTTGAGCATGACACTCATTAAACCTTAAAATCCAAACAAAATAGTATATCTAATTTTATTCTCATTAATTCTAAATCAAAAGTAATAATGACTTATTCAACTTACTATTTATGATAATAATTGAGATCACCGTTATATAAGTCATTTAATATAAAATAGTTTAATTTGTGATTATAATTAATATATGTATTATCCATAAATAGATTATGAAATAATAATTTCTTAACAATCTGGCACTTTTGCTATACATACACATATAATTTCTTGAGATAATCACATCTTATAAACTTTGTTCGCATATTTAAATTCTATTTTCCTTATTACTTTAATAATCTGGTCCGTCTCATATATTAATTATAAAATTACCGCATCTTTTATCATATTAGTATCACAATGAAACTATGATAATCATCATACTAATATATTTAACAACATAAATTAAGTTTGGATGTTTGTTATTTGGCTAAACAATAAACTTTTTTTGAGTTGATTATTGTCTGTATAAATAATAAGTATTGATTTATTCTTAACTAGTTACCAAAATATATATTTACCATTAATATGTATATATAATTTTGTCAAATATAGACATTCTTTTAGGCTAACTAATATTCGCATGAATTATATATTACCATAGTTTAAATGTTTTAAAATAAATTAATTTCACAAAAAAAAACTATTTTGATATCATTATGATCAATCAATTTATTTTAAAATTAGTCCAAAAAAAAGTTTTAAAATTAAACTTTGTAAAATATATGAATATAATATAATCTAAATTGTTATTAATTTTTTTATGTAACAAAAAAATTAAAGATGCTCGTATAACATAAAATAATAATATTACTCAATAAAACACAAATTAACCTTTATGTAACTAATTCATGAATTTTAGAACCTATACGGTTCACACAAAAGTGAACAAACACCACGTTAATCCACAAAAAAGAAAGTTAATCCAAAAAAAACGAACAATTTTTCAAACTAAATCTCCTCTTTTTTTATTTAAAAAAACAAAGGCAATCATACATGAGCAAAATCATAGCTCGTACAAAAAATATTACCGTAAGTATGAAATTTGTCAAAACTAGAATATATTTTGCTTGCGAATTCCATACGCTAGTGTGTCGCGTCAATTGAGATAAAATAATTAGTTCTCAATGATTTAATCATGGATGGTTTTAATACTATTTGTTAGAAATTAAAAAAAATTAAAATTATTCATATTAAATTATTAAAAAAGAAATATTTAAATGTGAAAATGTATTTTAATTCGTGAATATGATTAGAAGAATTTGATTTTTGTTGTTCTTTAATCTTCTTCAATCAAAGTCTTCTATATTTTGAATAGAGTTAAATTGCAACTCTTCTGATAAAAAAGAATAACAGAGACAGTTTTACTGTATTGGAAACCAAAAACCTGAATTCTATTTATATTTGATTATAGCACCTACTAAATTTTAAAGTACAAATGAAATAGTATATCTAATTTTATTCTCATTTAACTCCAAATCAAAAGTAATAATAATTTATTTAATTTATTATTTATGACAAAATTAATATCACCGTTATATAAATTATTTTATATAAAGTAACTTAATTTACAATTATAATTAATATATGTATTTTTATAAATAAATTAAAAAATAATAATTTCCTAACACAATCCACTAAGTAATTGATTTTGATAGCCCACAAACCAATATAAATTTTCTGTTTGCTTTCTATCGCTATCTAAGATTAATTTAAGTTCACACTCACACTATAATAAAAAAAATATTTGGTAGATATTACAAAAAATAAATCCTCTATTAGTTTATAAGTAACAAAATCCTCTATTAGATGACAATTCGAAACATTCTTTTTTAAATACTCTCATGAAGAGGGTATACCTAAATATCTTTCTGTGTATCATTTTGATTTGTACAGGAATATTTACCTGTTGTCCATCGACTACGCCTTTCAACCTGATCTTAGGCCCTCACTCACCCTCCGTAGACGAACCTTGCGAAAAAACCCTTAGATTTTTGAGGCATTGGATTCTCACCAACGTTTGAATATTGTCAAAGCAAGGTTGATAACTACCCAGCAATACAAAAATGAATAAGTTTGTGAGGTTTGTATAATTTAGACAATAGCAAGAGATGCAGCCAAAGGAGAAGGTACATTATTGATCGAGCAAAATAATGACTTAATTATATTAAAACAAGAAGATTCTGCTGTGGACTGTTCCTTGAAAATTGAATTTAAGGTCATCTTCAAAATGTAATCCGATCATTTCAATTAGAGAGGAAAACAATGTTTATTGCGTTAGTGACTTGGTCTTATTATTTATTATTGTTGCATGTAGTAGTAATTCATTTAATTTGTTTGTTCCTGAATGTATATATATGACAACGTCAATAGCTTTTGTCTCACATACGAAATATTAACGACGAAAATGTCAGTGCTACACGGTGGTTTGGTAGAGAAAAATTAGAAATCTATTTAGAACAATGGTATACACATTGCTTCAGCGTTGACTAATACGGCTTGATTTTCTTTAATAGCATGTTGACTTTGGTTGAGTTTTAAGGCTCAGAGAGCAGGCACCAGCACCATGTTTTAATAAAGTAAACTGAAAGCTGGATAACTATTAGGCATATAGACGTACTCGCACTTCATTAATCCTAATCCTAATCTTAATTTTTATAAATAATCTAAATTTTCTGGTTGTTGAGGGGAAAAATGAATCCGTTGAGCGATCAAATTAGCTTAGAGCTAACAAATCATATTAGCATTCTCATACCATATTCCCCTCTACAAACTTATTACTTTCTTCAGGGATTTCATATGTAAAACTTCCATACAACATAATTATGTATATGTTTTATTTTAATCATTGATCAAAACATTGGAGTCAAATATAACATCGACAAGAAATTTGCAGAGAGAGAGAGAGAGAGAGAGAGAGAGAGAGAGAGAGAGAGAGAGAGAGAGAGAGAGAGAGAGAGAGAGAGCACTTTTACAGTAGAATCAATATAACATACATGATACAACTCATAATTATGAGATACAGTTGCATCCTAACCTAAGAAGAAAAAAGAAAAAGCTCATGAAACAGCAGAAATGAGGAATTTCCTTCATCCCAACTATAACTCGCAGAGTGCCAGAATAAAATGGGCAATAAGGCAAAAGCTAAAAAGGAATTCTCACTCTTGAACCTTCCTAACATCACCCTCAAAATTGCTTTACCAAACTAAATGAGATTAGCCCTCTTCAAAAATCTGATTGTCCTACAGTAGTACGGCCATATTGATTCAACAAAATCAAGATACTTCTCCATTATCCATTCTGCAAATGCTTCAAACTTTCTTCTTATCATCTGTTTATAATTAACATTTTTAATCCTCAACATAGGCTGAAAAATGTAAGCATTGATATCTTCTTTGAGCTTGCCGCGGAAAGCATAGGTGAAGGCCAAAATGCAGTAAGAGGGCAAATTCTTGATTATTTTGATAGTCTGCTTGAAGGTGAAGACATACAGTGCGGCCACCCATCGCACTATCATGATGTAGAGAGCTACGATGAGTGGCCCCATAACCCATAAAGGAGTCAACTCCTTGGAAACCTCGGCACCATATTTTACATTGACAAAGAGGAAGAAAGGGGCACTGCATATAAATATGAAATTAGAAAACAGAAAAATACATAAACCTTGAAGTCATTGTGGTTAACATTATTCAAAAGTAAGAGATGCACGGTAAAGTAAGTTCCGAATGCATGTTAAGATTGGAAATGTTGCTCTTATAAGAATGCACCATTTTTTTATAAAGAAAAAAGAAACTAATTTAAGGGCCAATTTGGATAAACAGCTTAATTAAGCTCTTTTCTCAAAATACAAGGACTTGTATTAAAAGTAACTCATAAATAAGTTATTTTGTGTTTGATTTTTTAGTCACAAAAGTGCTTATTTTAAAAGTGATAAAAAATTTATTATAGGAGAAGTCACTTTTTTAACTTCTCCAAACACTTTAAATAACTTTTTAGAAAGTCACTAGTTTGAAAATTGTACCAAATATTAATGTTGTAACTTTTCATAAGTTAAAAGTTAAGAAAAGTCAATTATGGACATCTCCAAACTGGCCAAGTATTTCACCTAGAATTTTTTTTTTAAAACTTATTTTCAACATAAAGAAAAGAATTTAATTTTGATGCACTGACAATCTAAAACATTTTACAGTTGTCCAATCACATCCGTTCATTTGAATGACCATTCACGTAATCAATGAAAAAAGTAGTTACTTTTGTTGACATGGCATTATATAATTGGATACACGTGTAAAACCACTTTGTACTGACAGTGCATCAAAATTAAATTCTAAAAAATGTTTTGAACATGAGAAAAAGACATGATATCTCAATACATATTGATACTGAGGGTGCAAACTAGATTGAGCAAAGAAGAAAAAGAAAAGATAGCATCAAAGTTATAGTTGTCACTTGAAATTAAATATATCACTACCAGAATAGAAAAAAGCAAATTAACTTCCAAGACCGCAATAAGTAATAAGAAAAAATATGGTACAGTAAGGAAATGCATACAACTCCTTTAACAAATCGCTAGAATTGTAAACATAAGTGATGTATGGAAAGGCAGATAGCTATAAATGGAGTGACCAAACAAGCGTGGTACTTACAATATTATTAACGGAATCTTTATTGTTGCATCCAGGGATACAAAATGGGACCAAGCCACCTTCAAAATCTCAACTTTTTCATTCCTTTCTGCCCCTTCTAGAGTTTTTGGTAAAACCTCCGGAGGAGGCTCTCCCAAAATCTTCTCCCCTTCTTGATTTGATGGTTGTGTGCGCAGCATAGTCAGCCATTTTTTGAAAAGCTTATGAATAACAGGTGACGGTGCAAGGCTCTCATCTGCTTCGGCGGCAAAAGAGACTGGAACACTGCGGCCATTTGGAGATTCTGATTTGAATTCCCCACTCTCTTCTAGTCTAACAGAAGTTTTGGGGACCTTCAATCCATTAGCTTTGGTTACAGAATCATCATTTTGAGCAGTGCCTTTGAAGCCTGCAATCCTCATAGGTTTAACCTTGAAGCCACTAATGCACGGAGGCCCTACACTGGAAACAAGAAATCCTTTACATAAAGCAGAAAAATGATCTTTTGTGTTAACATGCAAGTTCAGTACATATAAAAACTCCGAGGACATATTTTTTTTTTATGTCAACAATCAATAGATGTGGCATGAGCAACCCATCAAATATCAGTAATATGAACTGCCAATGCAATGAGTGGAAACTATGCATGGATAATTAAATGTGATTGATTAATTAAGTCTTGAATTTTTCTTTAGTCATATTTCAAAGAGCTCCTTAAGTTAAATCAAAATGTTAACTCATTAATTTGTTTCAAGATCTTAAACTTCTTATAAATAGTGGCCCATACATAACAGAGCATATTTACTTTCCACACCAGCAACACAATTTTTCCACCTTAAACAAATATTCTGCTTTGATATGCAATGCCAATCTGCTCTGCCAATCAAGTGAGATTTTGTTAAACACTGCTTCAGTTTCAACCTCTTGCTGCACAAGGAACGCCTTGATGAAAATGTCATATACAAGCCCTGCAGAAAATAAAGCAAATCATTTATATTTATTAAGTCAAAATTTGATATATCCATTTTTTTTTAATCTGATCAAAGCCAGAACCGAATGCATGTCAAAAATACCCCAAAAAAGTAGATGAGAAGATATTAAAGTTAAACTCAAGAAAGACTTTGAGATAGACATGTTATGGGCTCAGCTCTTATGTAAAATTTCATCTTGGAGGTATTTCATAAATCTTGACATCTCTGATGATGCAGTTATTAAATTCAATGTGAAAACACAATCCTTGCCACCAAAAAGGCATCATGATTCATGAAGGAATACTACCAGTCTGCTAAATATACAAAAAAATACTATTGATAATGACAAAAGAACTTCCCTTGAAAATTGACATTGATAGTATTCCAACACCATAATACTACCATAAGAAAGGACTACACCATAATATTCTAACATGAATAACATTGGATAAAATACTATCGAATAAGAGAATAGCAGGCCAAATGAGAAGTAAAAATCCAATCTAAGTACCTGTGGTTGATGGGCAACCAATGCCATTTTTTAAGTCCCCAAAACACAGAATTATCCGCTAGACGGGACCTCTTCGAAACGGTACCAAAAAATAAAGTCAGAGAGTTAGGTAAACAAAAGAAAAAACTAGAAAATACTACATAAAATATACAGAGAACTTAAACTTAGAAAACCATCCTCCAGAAATTTTGGACATTTTAAAACCCATTAAGATTTCAATTTTGAACTTTAGGAGTTGCACCACTGCATCCAACATATTACTCATTGAAGCTGAATTTACAAGAAAGCTAATAATCTTTTTTGAAAAAAAAAAACGGAAATGTCAACGACATCAATTCATGAAAATTCAACTGTGAAAAAAATAGTTAAAATAGAAAACAACAATGCCAGGCTGAATTTCGGATTTTGAACAGGTAAGGGGAACTTAAGAGGACACAGTGCACGAATTATTTTGTATTTATCTGCATATCAATGGCCAAAAGAATGAAAAAGAAGAAAACGTATTGCTCAAAACAGAAGGAACAAAAGTATGGTACCGTATCAAACACTGCTTGTGGTTTCACAAGCTACGAAAAAAGGAAAAGTGCTGAGGAATTGCGATGCTGTGTGATGCGGCTAGATAGGGTTCAATCATGGACCGATAAAACGCATTTGTTATGGTGGACGGTGGACGGTGGACGGTGATAAGTGTGGCGGTGGCGAGCGGCAAGTGAAGGAAGAGGAGGAGATTTTGGAGGTTCTGTAAACCCTAACCGAGCACGAAGGTAGATAGAGGAACAAGAAGATAGGGGAAGCGATATTGTAATCTTCTCAATGCTTTCTACATTGATAAGTAACGATAAGATGCAAGTTTATTTTAATTTAAATTTATATATAACGAGGAAGCATAATAGAAATTTGCTTTAAAAATTAGAATTTTTAATTTTCGTGACAGACTGACAGTACTATGAAAGAATTTTTTATGTTTGGACCTTTGGAAACTTGTGTGTTATTTCACCAAAAAAAAAAAAAAAAGAGAAAGAAAAGAAAAATTTCAAATGAAAACTATTTTAATTTTTTTTTTTAAGAATCTCACTTTTAATGCATTATATTCCTATATATCTAAGGATAAGATAAAAAATAAAAAAATTATTTTATTAATTTTTTTATTTTATTTAATTTTTAATTAGATTCATATATTTTTTTGTAATTAGATTTTTAGACTGTTTTTAATTTTATAATTAAATTTTTTTTATGTTAAAAATGTTAAAACTAATAGAATATTTTTTTTAAAAAAATATATTATTAAAGATGTAATAAAATTTTTAATTGTGAATATTTTTAATTTATGAAAAAATATTCTGTTAATTCTAATATTTTTTTTACTAAAACAAATTTAATTATAAAATAAAAAATAACGTAGTGATTTAATTAAAACAAAAGAAAACCTTAGGCTTAGCACCTCCCTCTATCCTAGTTATTTCTTCCTGTACATCTGGAGTCCCCCAATACTCTCCCTCTTATTCACCTTGATAAAAGAATCCTCACTGTGTTTTGTCCTCAAAATTTCTCCCACCTCTTCATATCAGTCGCTCTCTCCCATGATTCTTTAGGACAAAATGTTAGGAGTTTAGGCTTTCAGTTCTCAGCAGGTGGTTGAGGGTCTTGTCAATGAGAAGATGGCCATTGTGTATGGAAAGCAGGGAGATATTAAGAGGAAGTTCATAAATCGAATACATAAGTAGTGGAGATATTAAGTATCTAAATAAATACATATAACCAAATAGAGCCCCAAAAGATAAGGATCTTCGCTAATCAGAAGCTTCCAGCATTCCGCAGTAAGGAGCCTCACGTCCTGCATCTGAAAATCACAAAATCTGCATGGGTGAGAATTAGAGGTTCTCAACATGGTAACAATGCCCACATATCTAACATATAATGTCCTGGGAAAGTCGAAGGCAATCTTAGAACTTTCGACATATAATTAAAGTTTATAAACATAACTAAACCATAAAATAAAATAGGCAACTAACTAAGGATCTTCGGTCTATAAAAAACTCCCCTTTCCAACTCCTCCGAATCTTTCAACTGCCACCGGAACCAGTTGTCACAAACACATTTAATACAGACAAGAAAATCACAGATAGAATGCATTTACAACAGATAAACATGTAGCAAGTAGTGATGCAATCAATTAGGCATTCCAAACAAAACATACCAAACAAACATATAGATGAATATGATGCATGCCTGTCCTAGTAGTTGATGATATCATCTGTCGGTTATATAGCCAACTTGACATGGGCACAGATGCTAATTTTCCTCCTGTGCATGGGCACAGGTCCTGTGCGGACGCACAGGTCCTGATTTCCATTCTGCCATGAGCATGGGCACAGCCTATGCGTGGGCAGAGAAGGTGTGTGGACGCACAGGTCCTGATTTTGACCCCTGTGCGTGGGCACAGAAGGTGTGCATGGGCACAGGCTAAAATGCTTTTCTCCTTTATTTTCTTCATGTTTTCTCCCTTTTTGCATGCTTTCTTCCACTTCTACCAAACCATTCTTGCCTATAGGACCTGAAATCACTCAACAAACATATCACGGCATCGAATGGAATAAAAGTGAGATTAAATTGCTCAATTTAAGTACGAAAATGCATGTTTTCACATTTAGGCTCACTTTAGGGATCAAACACAAAGGTATGCTATTTTGGTGAATAAGTGTGAGTTTATGTGATGAAATCTATCCAATTCAAACTAAAATATATCGTCAAATATGGACTCATCAATTCTCCCACACTTAAGCAATAGCATGTCCTCATGCTAAACCAAACAAGGAGGATGATCAAAGGGAAACAACTTATTGAATGCAACAATCTATATGCATGCGAGTATACTATATACTATCTATACCTATATATTTATCTAAAGTTCCTATTGATTTTGTGAAAACAAACAATCAAATTTCCAAGCAAGTATATGGACATATAGGACTAAGCAAAGAATTAACTCAATGCAATCAAAATCTAAAGAATTGATTCAAGTTTCAAAACGAAGCAACTTGCAAGAATACATGATAAGTGAGGTGGAAACATAGAACTGAGAAATCGAACCCTCACTAGGTGTGTATACACTCTAAACGCTCGGTGTTTATGGTCAATTCACTCAAGTCTCCTCCTAATCATGCTTTCAAGGATTTGCTTTTCATCTAACAATTAACAAATATGTGATGCGTGAGTGCAAGTATCATAAGGTCTTTAGAGGGTTGTAATAGGGTTAGGGTTAAGATAGTATAAATATAGCTAGGTGGACTAAGGAATTGGATCTTTGATTAGCTCAAGTGTCCAACTCAACCAAATAATAAAATATGCAACCTAACTTCCTGTAATCACACTTTTTATACACATTCATGCATTTTTTTCATACAAATCCACATATGCACTTCTTATTTATTTTTTTTTTCATTTTCTTTGGGATGACTTTTGTCCCATCTTATTATATTTTTTTCTATATTTTTTTTCTTTTTCTATGACAAATGCATATGGTTAAAGCAAATTGATACATGAATGTGCACCCATTTTCTAATTTTTTTTCAATGCATACCCAATACAAACTTTTTTATTCACTACCAATGTTTCCCAAAAGTTCCCCCACACTTAAATGAAACACACTCTTCAACCTAAGCTAATCAAAGATGCAATTCAAGGTAATTCATGATTTTTCGTTTAAGGTTGTGATGTGCTAATAATTAGAACAAATGGGATTAAGAGGCTCAAAAGGGGTTAACAAAGGTAGATGCAAGGGTAGGACCATATGGGTGAGTGAGTTTAATACAAAATGGCCTCAATCATGCTAAATGCATTTAAAACATCAAACATTGGAAATAAAGAATCAAGCAAAATCAAGATTACAATCATAGAAGGAGTATAGCAAACAATGAACAAAAATAGTGGTTAAAATGTGTAACCACTCATTAAGGCTCAACAACTCACAAGGTTACTTTGTTCTATCTCTCTTCTATGTTCCATAAAAAATCATTCAAGCAAGTTTTAAAAACAATTTTCCAAATCAATTCAATAGAATGACCTTGAAACAAAATTCATGAAAATTCTTTTGTTGTTTTTCACTAAAATTATTCCTTTATGTATATGTATGATGTGATGGATGCAATTTTTTTTTAAATTTTCCTAGTTCTCTTCCTAATTTTCAAAAACCAAAAATTAACATAAACAATTAGGACAAAATTGAACTAGGCACTTTGCTATTCACAACATCCAATCACAACTTCTATCTATAAAATATATACCATGCAAATGATGCAAAATGCAATAGATATAAATGATGAGCGGATAATTTATACGCTTTTTGGCATTGTTTTTAGATAGTTTTTAGTAAGTTCAAGCTACTTTTAGGGATGTTTTCCTTAGTTTTTATGTTAAATTCACATTTCTGGACTTTACTATGAGTTTGTGTGTTTTTCTGTGATTTCAGGTAAATTCTGACTGAAATTGAGGGATTTGAGCAAAACTCTGAAAAAGGCTGACAAAAGGACTGCTGATGCTGTTGGATTCTGACCTCCCTGCACTCAAAATGGATTTTCTGGAGCTACAGAACTCCAAATGGCGCGCTCTCAACGGCGTTGGAAAGTAGACATCGAGGGCTTTCCAGCAATATATAATAGTCCATACTTTATTCGAAGAATGACGACGTAACTTGGCGTTGAACGCCAAGTACACGCTGCTTTCTGGAGTTAAACGCCAGAAAAACGTCATGATCCGGAGTTGAACGCCCAAAACACGTCATAACTCGAAGTTCAACTCCAAGAGAAGCCTCAGCTCGTGGATAGATCAAGCTCAGCCCAAGCATACACCAAGTGGGCCCCGGAAGTGGATTTATGCATCAATTACTTACTCATGTAAACCTTAGTAGCTAGTTTATTATAAATAGGATGATTTACTATTGTATTAGACATCTTTGGTCTCAGTTTTGTTTTATCCTTCATCCTAAGAGGCTATTGATCACGTTTTAGGGGGCTGGCCATTCGGCCATGCCTGAACCTCTTACTTATGTATTTTCAACGGTGGAGTTTCTGCACACCATAGATTAAGGGTGTGGAGCTCTGCTGTACCTCAAGTATTAATGAAGTTCTATTTTCTTTTATTCAAATCTCTCTTATTCTTATTCCAAGATATTCATTCGCAACCAAGAACATGATGAATGTGATGAGTTAGATAACCCTCATTATCATTCTCACTTATGAACGCGCGTGATTGACAACCACTTACGTTCTACATGCAACAGAGCTTGAATGCGTATCTCTTAGATTCCCCAACAGAATCTTCGTGGTATAAGCTAGATAGATGGCGGCATTTATGAGGATCCGGAAAGTCTCACCTTGTCTGTGGTATTCCGAGTAGGATCCTGGGAATCCGGAAAGTCTAACCTTGTCTGTGGTATTCCGAGTAGGATTCTGGTAATGAATGACTGTGACGTGCTTCAAACTTGTAACCTGCTGGGCGTTAGTGACAGACGCAAAAGAATCAAGGGATTCTATTCCAGTAGGAGCGGGAACCAACCGGTGATTAGCCGTACTGTGACAGAGTGCGTGAGCATTAGTTTTCACTGCGAGGATGGGATGTAGCCATCAACCATGGGTGATGCCTCCAGATGATTAGCTGTGCGAGTGACAGCCGCATAGGATATTTTCCCGAGAGGATGAAAGTAGCCACAGCTGATGGTGAACTCCTATACACAGCTTGCCATGGAAAGGAGTAAGAAAGATTGAGTTGAAGCAGTAGGAAAGCAGGCGTCCTTGAGCCATACAGCATCTTCATATACTTAACTGAAATTCCTACCAATGAATCTACATAAGTATTCTATCCCTTTTCTTATTTCTAATCTTTATTTCTATTTTCGAAACCCATAAATCAATATTTAATCTGCCTGACTGAGATTTACAAGGTGACCATAGCTTGCTTCATACCAACAATCTCTGTGGATTCGACCCTTACTCACGTAAGGTTTATTACTTGGACGACCCAGTACACTTGCTGGTTAGTTGAACGGAGTTGTGAAAATAAACAGTGCCCTAAGAGTAAACTCATCAAAGTATAAAGAACATGTGATCACAATTTCGTCCACCATGTTTTTGGCGCCGTTGCCGGAGATTGTTCGAGTATGGACAACTGACGGTTCATCTTGTTGCTCAGATTAGGTAATTTTCTTTTCAAAAATCTTTTTCAAAATTTTTCTTTTATTTTTCGTTTTTCTCAACCTTTATTTTCGAAAAAAATTAATAAAAATCCAAAAAATTAGAAAATCATAAAAATCAAAAATATTTTGTGTTTCTTGTTTGAGTCTTGAGTCAATTTTTAAGTTTGGTGTCAATTGCATGCTTTAAAATTTTTTTTTCTTGCATTTTTCGAAAATCCCATGCATTCATAGTGTTCTTCATGATCTTCAAGTTGTTCTTGATAAGTCCTCTTGTTTGATCTTGATGATTTCTTGTTTTGTGTCTTTTCTTATTTTTCATGTGCATTTTTGCATTCATATTTTCCATGCATTAAAGATTTCTAAGTTTGGTGTCTTGCATGTTTTCTTTGCATCAAAAATTTTTCAAAATTATGTTCTTGATGTTCATCATGATCTTCAAAGTGTTCTTGGTGTTCATCTTGACATTCATAGCATTCTTGCATGCATTCATTGTTTTGATCTAAAAATTTCATGCATAAAGTATTTTTGTTGTTTTTCTCTTTCATAATTAAAAATTCAAAAATAAAAAAAATATCTTTTCCTTATTTCCCTCCAAATTTTCGAAATTTTGGGTTGACTTGGTCAAAAATTTTCAAAATTGGTTGTTTCTTACAAGTCAAGTCAAAATTTCAATTTTAAAAAATCTTATCTTTTCAAAATCTTTTTCAAAAATCATATCTTTTTCATTTTTTTCTATTTTTCGAAAATTTCAAAAATCTTTTTCAAATTATTTTCAAAATCTTTTTCTTATCTTTATATGTAATTTTTGAAAATTAGCTAACAATTAATGTGATTGGTTCAAAAATTTGAAGTTTGTTACTTTCTTGTTAAGAAAGGTTCAATCTTTAAATTCTAGAATCTTATCTTGTAGTTTCTTGTTAGTGAAGTAATTAATTTCAAAATTTTTGAACTAAATCTTTTTATCTTTTATTTTATCTTTTTCAAAAATTTTATCTTTTTCAAAATTTGATTTCAAAATATCTTATCTAACTTACTATCTTCTTATCTTTTTCAAATTTGATTTCAAATCTTTTTCAATCAACTAACTAACTTCTTGTTTGTTTCTTATCTTTTTCAAAACCGCCTAACTACTTCTCACTCTTCTATTTTCGAAAATCTCTCTCTCTTTTTCAAAAATTGTTTTTAATTAACTAATTGTTTCATGTTTTAATTTTAATTACATTTTATCTCTAATTTTCGAAAATTACTAACTCTTTTTCAAAATTATTTTCGAATTCTCCCTCCTCTTCTCTTCTTCTATTTAATTATTTAATTACTAACACTTTTCTTCACCTCTCCTCATCCAAAATCCGAACCCTCTTCTTCATTCTTCTACCCCTTTCTTTTTCTACTAACATAAAGGAATCTCTATACTGTGACATAGAGGATTCCTCTTTCTTTTCTTGTTTTCTTCTCTTTCATATGAGCAGGAACAAGGATAAAGGCACTCTTGTTGAGATTGATCCAGAACCTGAAAGGACTCTGAAGAAAAAATTAAGAGAAGCTAAATTACAACAATCCAGAAGAGACCTTCTAGAAATTTTCGAACAAGAGAAAGAGATGGCAGCTGAAAATAATAATAATAATGCAAGGAGAATGCTTGGTGACTTCACTAAGCCAACGTCCAAGTTTGATGGAAGAAGCATCTCCATTCCTGCCATTGGAGCCAATAACTTTGAGCTTAAGCCTCAACTAGTTGCTTTAATGCAACAAAACTGCAAGTTTTATGGACTTCCATCTGAAGATCCTTATCAGTTTTTAACTGAGTTCTTGCAGATCTGTGAGACTGTAAAGACAAATGGAGTTGATCCTGAAGTCTACAGACTCATGCTTTTCCCTTTTGCTGTAAGAGACAGAGCTAGAGTATGGTTGGATTCACAACCCAAGGATAGCCTGGACTCATGGGATAAGCTGGTCACTGCCTTCTTGGATAAATTCTTTCCTCCTCAAAAGCTGAGCAAGCTGAGAGTGGATGTTCAAACCTTCAAACAAAAAGATGGTGAATCCCTCTATGAAGCTTGGGAAAGATACAAGCAGCTGACCAAAAGATGTCCATCTGACATGTTTTCAGAATGGACCATATTAGACATATTCTATTATGGTCTCTCTGAATTTTCGAAAATGTCATTGGATCATTCTGCAGGTGGATCTATTCACCTGAAGAAAACGCCTGAAGAGGCTCAAGAACTCATTGACATGGTTGCAAACAACCAGTTTATGTACACCTCTGAGAGGAATTCCGTGAATAATGGGGTACCTCAGAAGAAAGGAGTTCTTGAAATTGATGCTCTGAATGCCATATTGGCTCAGAACAAAATGTTGACTCAACAGGTCAACATAATCTCTCAAAATCTGAATGGATTGCAACATGCATCCAACAGTACTAGAGAGGCAGCTTCTGAAGAAGCTTATGATCCTGAGAACCCTGCCATGGCAGAGGTTAATTACATGGGTGAACCTTATGGAAACACCTATAACTCATCATGGAGAAATCATCCAAATTTCTCCTGGAAGGATCAACAAAAGCCTCAACAAGGCTTTAACAATGGTGGACGTAATAGGCTAGGCAATAGCAAGCCATATCCATCATCTTCTCAGCAACAGACAGAGAATTCTGAACAAAATACTTCTAATTTAGCCAATATAGTCTCTGATCTGTCAAAGGCCACTTTCAGTTTCATGAATGAAACAAGATCCTCCATTAGAAATCTGGAGGCACAAGTGGGCCAGCTGAGTAAGAAAGTTATTGAAACTCCTCCCAGTAGTCTCCCAAGCAATACAGAAGAGAATCCAAAAGGAGAGTGCAAGGCCATTGATTTGATCAAAGTGGCCGAATGCATAGGGGAGGAGGAGGACGAAAATCCTAGTGAGGAAGACCTCCTGGGACGTTCCTCAAGCAAGAAGGAGTTTCCTATTAAGGATCCTGAAGAATCTGAGGCTCATCTAGAGACCATAGAGATTCCTTTAAATCTCCTTCTACCATTCATGAGCTCTGAAGAATATTCATCCTCTGAAGAGGATGAAGATGTGACTGGAGAGCAAGTTGCTCAATACTTAGGAGCTATCATGAAGCTGAATGCCAAGCTGTTTGGTAATGAGACTTGGGAAAGTGAACCTCCCTTGCTCATTAGTGAACTAGATACTTGGATTCAGAAAACTCTACCTCAAAAGAAACAAGATCCTGGCAAATTTTTAATACCTTGCACCATTGGCACCATGAGCTTTGAAAAAGCTCTATGTGATCTTGGCTCAGGGATAAATCTTATGCCACTCTCTGTAATGGAGAAGCTGGGGATCATTGAGGTACAACCTGCCTTGTTCTCATTACAATTGGCAGATAAGTCCATAAGACAAGCTTATGGAATAGTGGAGGACGTGCTAGTAAGGGTTGAAGGCCTTTACATCCCTACTGATTTCATAATCCTAGACACTAGGAAGGAAGATGATGAATGCATCATCCTAGGAAGACCTTTCCTAGCCACAGCAGGAGCTGTAATAGATGTCAACAGAGGTGAGTTAGTCCTTCAATTGAATGGGGACTACCTTGTGTTTCAGGCACATGGCCATCCCTCTGTGACAAAAGAGAGTAAGCATGAAGAGCTTCTCTCAGTTCAGAGTCAAGAAGAGCCCACACAGTCAAACTCTAAGTTTGGTGTTGTGAGGCCACAACCAAACTCTAAGTTTGGTGTTCAAACCCCATATCCAAACTCTAAGTTTGGTGTTGGGACTACACACTAAATTGACCTGATCACCATGTGGCTCCATGAGAGCCACTGTCAAGCTATTGACGTTAAAGAAGCGCTTGTTGGGAGGCAACCTAATTTTATTTATCTAATTTTATTTTATTTTGTTTCTTGTTTATTTTTGTGTTTTATTAGGTACATGATCATGAGGAGTCACGAAAAAAATCAAAAAAATTAAAAACAGAGTCAAAAACAGAAGAAAAAAATTTTCACCCTGGAGGCAGCGCAGACTGGCGTTCAACGCCAGTAAGGTGCATCTGGCCGGCGTTCAACGCCAGAACAGAGCACCATTCTGGCGTTGAACGCCCAAAACAAGCAACAACCTGGCGTTAAACGCCAGGATGGTGCACGAAGAGGACAAGCTGGCGCTGAACGCCAGGAACAAGCATGAAACTGGCGTTCAACGCTAGAAACATGCATCACATGGGCGTTGAACGCCCAGAACATGCACCAATGGGCGTTTAAACGCCAGAATGATGCATGAAGGCATTTTACATGCCTATATGGTGAAGGAATGGTATTTGTTTTCACCTCAGGATCTGTGGACCCCACAGGATCCTCACTTCAGGATCTGTGGACCCCACAGGATCCTCACTTCAGGATCTGTGGACCCCACAGGATCCCCACCTACCATATTCCCACCTTACCTTTTAATCCTAATCACACTCTCCTAATCCAAATCTCATTCTCACTTCTCCCCATGTCACACTTCCCAAAAACCTTCACCAAATCACCTCAAATCCTCTTCCCAATTACCCCATTCACCATTCACATCAACCTCCTCTTCCCCATAAACCCCACCTACCCTCATAAAATTCAAATTCAATTTCTCACCCATTCCCACCCAAAATGGCCGAACACTAACCCTCCCCTCTCCCTATAAATACCCTTCAATTCTCCTTCATTTTCACACAACACAAACCCCATCTTCTCCCACATAGCCGAAACCACTTCTCTCCCTCTCCACCATATTCTCTTCTTCTTCTTCTACTTTTCTTTTCTTTTCATGCTCGAGGACGAGCAAAAATTTTAAGTTTGGTGTGGTAAAAGCATAAGCTTTTTTTTGTTTTTCCATTACCAATGGCACCTAAGACCGGAGTTTCCTCAAGAAAAGGGAAAGGGAAAGCAAAAGCTTCCACCTCCGAGTCATGGGAGATGGAAAGATTCATCTCCAAGAGCCATCAAGACCACTTCTATGATGTTGTGGCAAAGAAGAAGGTGATCCCTGAGGTCCCTTTCAAACTCAAAAAGAATGAGTTTTCGGAAATCCGACATGAGATCCAAAGAAGAGGTTGGGAAGTCATAACCAACCCCATGCAACAAGTTGGAATATTGATGGTTCAAGAGTTCTATGCTAATGCATGGATCACTAGGAACCATGATCAAAGTATGAACCCGAATCCAAAGAACTATCTCACAATGGTTCGGGGGAAATACTTAGATTTCAGTCCGGAAAATGTGAGGTTGGCGTTTCACTTACCCATGATGCAAGGTGATGAACGCCCCTACACAAGAAGGGTCAACTTTAATCAAAGATTGGACCAAGTCCTAATGGACATTTGTGTGGAAGGCGCCCAATGGAGAATAGACTCCAAAGGAAAGCCAGTCCAACTAAGAAGACTGGACCTCAAGCCTGTAGCTAGAGGATGGTTGGAGTTCATCCAAAGATCCATCATCCCTACAAGCAACCGATCTGAAGTTACTGTGGATCGGGCCATCATGATTCATAGCATCATGATTGGAGAGGAAGTGGAAGTTCATGAAGTCATCTCCAATGAACTCTACAAAATAGCTGACAAGCCTTCACACATGGCACGGCTAGCCTTCCCCCACCTTATATGCCATCTATGTTACTCAGCTGGAGTCATCATAGATGGAGATGTCTCCATTGAAGAAGACAAGCCCATCACCAAGAAAAGGATGGAGCAATCAAGAGAAGTTCCTCACGGCCCTCAAGAAGAACATGAGGAAGTTCATCATCAACAAATGCCTCAAGGAATGCACTTTCCTCCTAACAACTATTGGGAGCAACTCAACACCTCCTTAGAAGATTTGAGCCATAATGTTGAACAACTAAGGGTGGAACATCATGAGCACTCCATCATTCTCCAAGAAATAAGAGAAGATCAAAGAGCAATGAGGGAGGAGCAACAAAGGCAAGGAAGGGACATAAAAGAGTTGAAGAACATCATTGGTCCTTCAAGAAGAAGACGCCACTAAAGGTGGATTCATTCCTTGTTCTTTATTTCTTTCTGTTTTCGGTTTTTAATTATTGTGTTTATCTATGTTTTGTGTCTTTATTTCATGATCATTAGTATGTAACCATGCCTTAAAGCTATGAATAAATTTCATTAATCCTTCACCTCTCTTAAAAGAAAAATGTTTTAATTCAAAAGAACAAGAAGTACATGAATTTCGAATTTATCCTTGAATTTAATTTAATTATATTGATGTGGTGACAATGCTTTTTGTTTTCTGAATGAATGATTGAACAGTGCATATGTCTTTTGATCTTGTTGTTTATGAGTGTTAAAATTGTTGGCTCTTGAAAGAATGATGAACAAAGAGAAATGTTATTGATGATCTGAAAAACATCATGAAATTGATTCTTGAAGTAAGAAAAAGCAGCAAAAAAAAAGGGGCGAAAATTTCAAAAAGCAAGGATCCAAGGCTTTGAGCATTAATGGATAGGAGGGCCCAAGGAAATTAAATCCAGGCCTAAGCGGCTAAATCAAGCTGTCCCTAACCATGTGCTTGTGTCATGAAGGTCCAAGTGAAAAGCTTGAGACTGAATGGTTAAAGTCGTGATCCAAAGCAAAAGAGTGTGCTTAAGAGCTCTGGACACCACTAACTGGGGACTCTAGCAAAGCTGAGTCACAATCTGAAAAGGTTCACCCAGTTATGTGTCTGTGGCATTTGTGTATCCGGTGGTAATACTGGAAGACAAAGTGCTTAGGGCCACGGCCAAGACTCATAAGTAGCTGTGTTCAAGAATCAACATGCTTAAATTAGGAAATTCAATAACACAATCCAAAATTCTAAGTTCCTAGAGATGCCAATCACTCTGAACTTCAAAGGAAAAAGTGAGATGCCAAAACTGTTCAGAAGCAAAAAGCTACAAGTCCCGCTCATTTAATTATAATTAATATTCATTGATATTTCTGAATTTATAGTATATTCTCTTCTTTTTATCCTATTTGATTTTCAGTTGCTTGGGGACAAGCAACAATTTAAGTTTGGTGTTGTGATGAGCGGATAATTTATATGCTTTTTGGCATTGTTTTTAGATAGTTTTTAGTAAGTTTAAGCTACTTTTAGGGATGTTTTCCTTAGTTTTTATGTTAAATTCACATTTCTGGACTTTACTATGAGTTTGTGTGTTTTTCTGTGATTTTAGGTAAATTCTGACTGAAATTGAGGGATTTGAGCAAAACTCTGAAAAAGGCTGACAAAAGGACTGCTGATGCTGTTGGATTCTGACCTCCCTGCACTCAAAATGGATTTTCTGGAGCTACAGAACTCCAAATGGCGCGCTCTCAACGGCGTTGGAAAGTAGACATCGAGGGCTTTCCAGCAATATATAATAGTCCATACTTTATTCGAAGAATGACGACGTAACTTGGCGTTGAACGCCAAGTACATGCTGCTTTCTGGAGTTAAACGCCAGAAAAACGTCATGATCCGGAGTTGAACGCCCAAAACACGTCATAACTCGAAGTTCAACTCCAAGAGAAGCCTCAGCTCGTGGATAGATCAAGCTCAGCCCAAGCATACACCAAATGGGCCCCGGAAGTGGATTTATGCATCAATTACTTACTCATGTAAACCTTAGTAGCTAGTTTATTATAAATAGGATGATTTACTATTGTATTAGACATCTTTGGTCTCAGTTTTGTTTTATCCTTCATCCTAAGAGGCTATTGATCACGTTTTAGGGGGCTGGCCATTCGGCCATGCCTGAACCTCTTACTTATGTATTTTCAACGGTGGAGTTTCTGCACACCATAGATTAAGGGTGTGGAGCTCTGCTGTACCTCAAGTATTAATGAAGTTCTATTTTCTTTTATTCAAATCTCTCTTATTCTTATTCCAAGATATTCATTCGCAACCAAGAACATGATGAATGTGATGAGTTAGATAACCCTCATTATCATTCTCATTTATGAACGCGCGTGATTGACAACCACTTACGTTCTACATGCAACAGAGCTTGAATGCGTATCTCTTAGATTCCCCAACAGAATCTTCGTGGTATAAGCTAGATAGATGGCGGCATTTATGAGGATCCGGAAAGTCTCACCTTGTCTGTGGTATTCCGAGTAGGATCCTGGGAATCTGGAAAGTCTAACCTTGTCTGTGGTATTCCGAGTAGGATTCTGGTAATGAATGACTGTGACGTGCTTCAAACTTGTAACCTGCTGGGCGTTAGTGACAGACGCAAAAGAATCAAGGGATTCTATTCCAGTAGGAGCGGGAACCAACCGGTGATTAGCCGTACTGTGACAGAGTGCGTGAGCATTAGTTTTCACTGCGAGGATGGGATGTAGCCATCAACCATGGGTGATGCCTCCAGATGATTAGCTGTGCGAGTGACAGCCGCATAGGATATTTTCCCGAGAGGATGAAAGTAGCCACAGCTGATGGTGAACCCTTATACACAGCTTGCCATGGAAAGGAGTAAGAAAGATTGAGTTGAAGCAGTAGGAAAGCAAGCGTCCTTGAGCCATACAGCATCTTCATATACTTAACTGAAATTCCTACCAATGAATCTACATAAGTATTCTATCCCTTTTCTTATTTCTAATCTTTATTTCTATTTTCGAAACCCATAAATCAATATTTAATCTGCCTGACTGAGATTTACAAGGTGACCATAGCTTGCTTCATACCAACAATCTCTGTGGATTCGACCCTTACTCACGTAAGGTTTATTACTTGGACGACCCAGTACACTTGCTGGTTAGTTGAACGGAGTTGTGAAAATAAACAGTGCCCTAAGAGTAAACTCATCAAAGTATAAAGAACATGTGATCACAATTTCGTCCACCAATAAACTATGAAAAAAATGCAATGCAACAATAAAAAACACTCCAAATATCTATAAGAAACATAATAAAAGAAAACAAAAATAGAGTGCAAAGTGTTCAGAAAAGAAAATTTACGCCCCAAAAAATGGTGAATCCTCTCCCACACTTAAATATTTGCACGGTCTTCCGTGCACGAACACTATCCGGGGGAAAATGTCTCTGAAGAGCTCCACCTCCAATTGGTGGATGTAGGGGCTTGGGTTGCATGAAAATTGCCAAGTTCAACGTCTTCTTGGCATCTCCATCCTCAATGTACTCCTCCTCTACCGGCTCTTTGCCTTTATTTCTCATCCTAAAAAAGAATGGATAAAATATAATTAGGAATCATGGGGCAAGCAGCACAAAAGGGTAAAGGGGTAAGTAAATAAGCATCTAATTGAGGAAGTTTCTACAGAAGTGTGGTATGATAAAAAAAATTAGCAGTGTATGTCTTCCAATTATGCACGCGGTTGGAACACACACCACGGTCGGTTAAAACGACATCCACACAATCAAAAAGGTAAACATGAGTTCCTCAACTAAATGGCCTAAGTTTCAAGCAATGAGTAAGCATCAACTAAGGACAAACAAACTTAGGCAACCACCACAAGAGTGAATTGAGTATTTGATATTGGTTATTTGAATTGTGCGAATGAAAGCACAAAATTGATATAGAATAGCACAATAAACAATAACTAATCCAATAATGAAAATAAAACCACTTATTCATCATGAAACATAAAGGAAAAGTCACATGATAAAAGTACTTGTTACAAAAAGTGACAAGCTTGATAAGAATCAAGTTGAGCCACTCAAACAAATGTAAAGCATTAACAAGGAACAAGTACTGGACATGTGATGAATTTTAATATGAAAGATCATGATGAACAAGTAATTTTAACTCAATTCACTCAATTCAATGCACTTACAAGAGTTCACCTAATATGCAAGAAAATGCAAATGCGCAAATCCAATTAGGTGCTAGTAAATCAAAACAAAGTATAAAGCAAAAAGCAACCCAGTTAACATCAAACAAACACTTGCAACTTATTCAATTAGAAAGCAAGTAAACCAAAACTACAAAAAATGAAAATAACATGTAAAGAAAACTAACAAGAATAAGTAGAAAATAGGGCAAAAGGGGAAGATGTGAGGGATGAAGGGGTGGAAGTGTGTTAGGGCTTAAAGAAAAGTGCAATAAAAGTTTTTGCCCAAAACAACATGACGTGGAAGAAAATTACCGATTAAGAGTTTATAGAGAAAACAGCGTTGCAAGTATAGCTCTTAACCAATGAAGATTCTGCGTATCAATTTAAAAGAGTTGTCACAAATTTTAGAAATAAAATACTGGGAGTATGAATCCCAGGTTGTCTCCCAACGAGTTGCAGAGAGAGTGCTATTTACTGATTAGAGGTTTTCCAAGAAATTTTTGAGTTTGAGAAACAGAGAAATAAATTATTGAGAATTTATGTAATTCAAATAAAAGTCTTGACCGAGAGAAGATTAATTGGAAGTTCTATCCTTGTTGAATTTTTCCAAGTGAAATAATAAAAGGGTTGTCGTTCTACTTAGTTATCCCTTATATAATAAGGGAAAGTCAAGTAACTCTCCAATTAATCCTATCGCTTACGTCCTAATCCTTTCCTAAGAAAGGATTAGAGTCGGAGACAGGAGAGTCAGCCAACAACTCCCAATTAGGATTAACACTTGAGTATCCCAACTCAAGGTTCTCCTCTTAATCAACTCCCAATCAAGTTAGGAAACTACTCCATTAATATGAATATAACTTTCAAAGAATTAAGAGAGGAATAAAAGTGAGACATAATAAATAATAACTGAAAATTAATTAAAAGTAAAAAAGGTTCTTTGTATTAATAAATTCTAAAAATAATCCAATTGTAACTCTAAACAAGGATTAAGGATATGAAAGAGTAAGGGACAAAGGAAACAAACTAGAATAATGAAGCTTCAACAGAGGTAGCAACTCTTCTCAATATCCCAACCACAAATCATCAAAAGCATGAAAACTAGAAATCTATAAATGTGAAGAAAACCTAGAGGAAGGAGTAGAATTCTATCTAGGATTCAAAACTAAAACTAAAATTATGAAGAATGAGAATGTGCCTTGAGTCTCTGCTGTTTCCTGGCTCTAGTCTGTGTTTCTGGGCCAAAAACTGGGTCTAAAACTAAACCCGAAATTGCCCCCAGTGTTTTTCTGCAACTGTTGCACGTCGCGCATGTCACACGTACGCGTCAGTCACGCGTGCGCATCGTTTGCAAAAACTCCTTGTCACGTGTATGCGTCAGTTACACGTACGCGTCGCTCGTCCTCTGCACTAATAATGTGTGCGCGTCAAGTTTGCGTGCGCGTCGCTATGGAATGCTCCAAATCACGCACACGCGTTGGCCATGCGTGCGCGTCATGTCTCGCTAGTCAGCTCCATCGTTTCTTTGTGTTCCTTCCATTTTTGCAAGCTTCCTCTCCATTCTCGAAGCCATTCCTGCCCTGTAAAGCCTGAAAACACTTAACACACAGATTACGGCATCGAATGGTATAGAGATGGATAAAAATCTACAAATTAAAGGCTTTGGAAGCAAGTTTTTAATCATAGTATTAAATCAGGAAGGTAAACGTATAACATGCTAATTACATGAACATGCGTAGGAGAAAGGTGATAAAAACCACTCAATTCAACACTAGATAAACCATAAAATAGTGGTTTATCAACCTCCCCACACTTACACATTAGCATGTCCTCATGCTAAGCTCAAAGAGATAAAAAAGAATGAATAGGGACAATAAGACTCATGCAATGCAATGCAACCTATACATATGAATGCAACTATATGATGAAATGTCTATACCTACTTGGTTAAGGAAATAAACAAGTTCTTCATGATAAATAGAAATCAAATTCTACTAATTCAAATCACACAATAAGAGACAAGTAAACTTATAAGAAGACAGCTTATGAAAGCCGGGAACATAGAGTCGAGCTTGAACCCTCACTGGGAGTGTATATGCACTCTAGTCACTCAGGTGTATAGGGTAATCCCCTCTAGTCTCCTCCATTCATACTTTCTAATACCTTGTTCTTCATCTAACCAATCAACAAATATCTAATGCACACATGCAAACATCATGAGGTCTTTTTCAAGGTTGTAATGGGGCTTAGGCAAGGGTGAGGGTACATGTATGGCCAAGTAAGCTGAAAATTGAATTTTTGATTAACCTAAGTTCTCACTTAACACACACACACACATTCCCTATGCTTCTAAAATCATGCCTAACTACCAATAGTCTCACTTTTGTGTTTTTCACCTACTCATGTATTTAAATATTCTTTTATTTTAACTCACATGCATTGATCTTTTTATAGAACTTAACATTGGGGTGCTTTCATTTTCCTAAATTTGGAATTTTCTCTCTTTTGATTTTTCTCTTTTTTTTCATATATTTTTTTCTTTTTTTTGAAAGCATTATAGAATCAATGCAATTGGTTTTCATAATTTCACATGAGTAATATTCAAATTCTTAATATTTATCAATTAAGCAACATGCATTCTTATTAACTCAAGTTCCCATAGTTTTCCACACTGAATTTAACACACAATCCATATCTTAAGCTAACTAAAGATTCAATCGGGGTAATTAATTTATTTTTTCGCTTAAGGCTAGTGATGTGGTAATATAAGGAATGAAAGGGATATATAGGCTCAAAGTGGCAAACAAGGGAAATTAGAATGGTAGGCCATTTAGGATAGTGAGCTAATAGCAAATGATGGCCTCAATCATACATATGTATGCATACATTAAATATTGGACATATATAATGGAACAAAATATAGATTACAATCATAGAGAAGAAAACACACAAGAATAAAAATAATGGTTAAATAATGTAACCATACAATTGGGCTCAAAATCTTACTGGGTTGCGTGTTCTGGTTCTAAACCATGTTCCAAATTACAGTCTTCAAACAAGTTTAACATAGGATTTTGGTCTGAATTAGTAAAATTTTCAAAAATAGGGTCTTTGAAAAGATCTTATTATTTTTTCAACCAAGCAGAGTATACATGCAACTAATTATTACTATGCAATCTATTTTATCTAAACAAACAGAAAATTACCTACTAACTTATCTACTGGTGCTAAGAGAAAGAAAAGTTACCTCCGGAAGTCAGGTACTGACCGACCTCCCCACACTTAAAGCTTGGCACTGTCCTCGGTGCCATCAGTCAGGAACAAAGGGGGGCTGATAACAGTATCTCCACAGTCGGGTGAGTCTGGGCTCCCGGTGCTGGCAGTTGAAGTGGAGTCTGGAGAGTCTGGTTCTTCTGTGGGTGGGTGGTTGTCAACAATCAGCTCCTTCAGGTATGTGAATTGGTGCTTGTTACAGCGCTCCATGCGATCCAACCTCTGTAGTATTTGAATGAGCAGTTGATTTATTGAAGGTGCTTGTGATGTGGAAGGAGAAGGGATATCTCTGGCCGGGTCTTCAGTCCGGCCAGTAGTGGGTGATGTGGGTCTGATGTATTTCCCACTCGGAACATATTGATCATCCCAAGGAAGCATGACCTTGGTGTCTCCTGCTCTATGAGGGACTCTGGCTGCCAAGACCAAATCTGAAACCAAGGTGGGAAAAGGTAAGTTGCCCGCAATCTGTACGTATCCCATGGCTTACCAGATGTGTCTTGGTAAGTTGAGAGGCTGGTCCGTAAGGATACACCAGATGAGAACAGCCATGTCTGCAGTGAAGGAAGACTCGTGAGTGCTCGGAAAGACGTAATGGGACATAATCTGTGCCCACATGCGAGCCTCCAAGGTAAGTGCTGAAGCTAATATGCCCTTAGGCCTAGATCGATGGTAACCGTAGATCATCTTGCTGCCAAGTAGTGCTATAATTCTGAGAGCGTCGTCCCAGTCAAATTGGTATCGCTGGTGCTTGAGAGAGGCTTCTTGAAATGCGTCCAATCCTTCTGGAGTAGGGGGGAAGATCTAAAGCTTGCTGAATGGCCCCTTCAGATATGGGGATCTGCTTCTGACGGACATAGATAGACTGCAGGGTTGGCATGTGAAAATTGGAGTAGAATTCAACTACCCATGAGAGATTGACCTGCCATGGCTGTTTCCATAAGAAACCTCGTTGTCTTCTGTCAATGCGGGGCTCTACCAAGTCAACAATATTAGTAGGAAGGATAAGAAGGTGCTCATTGTTGTAGTTCCTCGCCGCCAGAATGGGGAACATCTGCTCACAGTAGCGGTTAGTGAACCGCTCAGTGTCCCTTGCTGGAAAGGCTTTTTCAGATTCATTGACCTTGATGATCCTCTTGACTCGCTTTGTTGACGGTTTGACAGATGTTGAAGATGGTTCCACAGCTAGCGCTGTTTTTGTTCCTCTCTTTGCCGGTGGTTTGGGGGCAGCTTTCTCTTTACGTTTCGGTGGCCATCTTGAAAGGGAAAAGAGAAGTAGCATGTAAGTCCAAGGGTTATTTCCATGTTAAGAAAACAGCGTTGCAAGTATAGCTCTTAACCAATGAAGATTCCGCGTATCAATTTAAAAGAGTTGTCACAAATTTTAGAAATAAAATACTGGGAGTATGAATCCCAGGTCGTCTCCCAATGAGTTGTAGAGAGACTGCTATTTACTGATCAGAGGTTTTCCAAGAAATTTTTGAGTTTGAGAAACAGAGAAATAAATGATTGAGAATTTATGTAATTCAAATAAAAGTCTTGACCGGGAGAAGATTAATTGGAAGTTCTATCCTTGTTGAATTTTTCCAAGTGTAATTGTCGTTCTACTTAGTTATCCCTTATATAATAAGGGAAAGTCAAGTAACTCTCCAACTAATCCTATCGCTTGCGTCCTAATCCTTTCCTAAGAAAGGATTAGAGTCGGAGACAGGAGAGTCAGCCAACAACTCCCAATTAGGATTAACACTTGAGTATCCCAACTCAAGGTTCTCCTCTTAATCAACTCCCAATCAAGTTAGGAAACTACTCCATTAATATGAATATAACTTTCACAGAATTAAGAGGGGAATAAAAGTGAGACATAATAAATAATAACTGAAAATTAATTAAAAGTAAAAATGGTTCTTTGTATTAATAAATTCTAAAAATAATCCAATTGTAACTCTAAACAAGGACTAAGGATATGAAAGAGTAAGGGACAAAGGAAACAAACTAGAATAATGAAGCTTCAACGGAGGTAGCAACTCTTCTCAATATCCCAATCACAAAGCATCAAAAGCATCAAAACTAGAAATCTATGAATGTGAAGAAAACCTAGAAGAAGGAGTAGAATTCTCTCTTAGATTCAAAACTAAAACTAAAACTATGTAGAATGAGAATGTGTTTTGAGTCTCTGTTGTTCCTTGGCTCTAGTCTATATTTCTGGGCCGAAAACAGGGTCTAAAACTGGCCCGAAATCGCCCTCAGCATTTTTCTTCAACTGCTGCACGTCGTGCATGTCACGCGTACGCGTCAGTCATGCGTGCGCGTTTTTTGCGAAAACTCCTTGTCATGCGTACGTGTCAGTTACGCGTACGCGTCGCTCGTCCTCTATGCTAATCACGCATGAGCGTCAAGTGTGCGAGCGCATTGCTATGGAATGCTCCAAATCACACGCACGCGTCGGCCATGCGTGCGCGTCATGTCTCGCTGGTCAGCTGATAAACCCCATTTTGAGGGTTTATCTTGTATTGGTTTCAGGGGTTTTATCAATGATTCCACACGCTTTCTATATGAAAATACAAGACTTTGTGTTCCTTTCCTAATTTTGCCTCATGGATGAAAACATGCTCATTTTGCACTAAATTAGATACATTTCTAATCTTCTCTTGGTGCCATTCGATGCCGTGACTTGTGTGTTAAGTGGTTTCAGAATATAGGGCAGGGATGGACCGGAAGAGAGAAGGAGAACGGGCGCAAAGGAAGGGAGCATGAGAATTGAGCTTTGGAAACCTCAGCAAGGGCGCGTGCGCGCACTTGACGCGTCCGCGTGGATTGAGCAGCTAGAAGTCGAAGCCAAGAGCCAAGCCACGAGCCGGCTTGCGTAGCGGCTAGGCCATGATCTTCATGGGCGCGCACGCGTACATTACGCCTCCGCGCACATTACAAGATGCCTCAGTGGCGCGTACGCGTACATTGCGCGTGCGCGTCGATGTTCGAATGTGATTTTTTTAAAAAGAGCCACGTGACTTGGGCGTGGAGGCAGTTGGGAATCCCATTTTGGGGAAGTGCCTTGGCGGGAAAAGCTTAAGAAGACCAAAGGAACAAGGGTTAAGGGACTTTTAGCTCACTTTTCTAGATTCTAGATATTTTGGGAGATAGTTAGTTACACTCTTGGAGAAGGAGAGAGAGATTCCAAACTCTCATTAGGGTTCATCTTCATCCAATTTCTGAATTTTCAATCACTCTTTGGTGAGATCCATTGCAATTCTCAATTCACTTTGTTCATGTCATAGATCTTCTTCTCCAATCTCAATTAGTGCTTGTAATTGCTCAATTTTCATAGATCTTAGATTCAATTTTGTAGTTTTGGATTTTGTCAATTCCTTTAGAATCTCATTTCCATTGTTGTTCTTTGTTAATTGTTGTTAGTTCCTTGTGTTGAAATACTTTTAATTCTACTTTGTTCTCATTCTTACTATGACTTTCACTCTTGCTCATCAAATGTTTGATGAAATGCCAACACTAGTTATGGAGTAAAAGTTTCTTACTTGGCATAGGGTTTGGGCCATTAGAAGAAGTTGAATAGTTGTGTCAATTGTTGATTTGGAATTAGGGATTGCTAATTGACTTGGAGTGCACTAAAGCTAGATTTCCATAAGGTAAAGCTAGGACTTGTGACTCAAGTTAATTACTCTCATTTGACTTCCCTCTATGCCTAGGGGTTAACTAAATGAAGCAAGGCCTAATTGTTGTCATCATTGAAGGAACTATAAGGATAGAATTTATAATGCTAACCCTAAGCCAAGTCTTCTAAGGATTGATTGTTTGTTTTCTATTTTGCTAAAACCTTCAAAGAATCATAACAAGGCTTCCTAATCAATAAGATGCATACTCTAGCAATTTCAAGGGAGGACGACTCGGGAGACTAGTACTCTCGGTTATAGATTGTAGGATTGTTTGATGCGAAATTTAAGTGTCGATTAGACTATACTCACGATCATATTCATCATTGAATTCGAAATCGACATGCTAAATTTCGTTTATCATCAGCTCCATCGTTTTTTTGTATTTCTTCCATTTTTGCAAGCTTCCTCTCCATTCTCCAAGCCATTCCTGCCCTATAAAGCCTGAAAACACTTAACACACAGATCACGGCATCGAATGGTATAGAGATGGATAAAAATATACAAATTAAAGGCTTTGGAAGCAAGTTTTTAATCATAGTATTAAATCAGTATGGCAAACGTATAACATGCTAATTACATGAACAGGCGTAGGAGAAAGGTGATAAAAACCACTCAATTCAACACAAGATAAACCATAAAATAGTGATTTATCACAACACTTGTGCGTATGCACAGGTACGTGTGCGTACGCACACGAGGCGAAACATCGGAGGTATGCGCTCACACAAGTCGTGCGAACGCTCTGGACAGAAGGGGTGTAAGAGGTGTGTGTACGCACGCATTGGACATCTTTTTTTTTTATTTTTTTTAACAAGGATCATGTGTGCGTGTGCACAAGAACGAAAATGATTGGGGTTCACGCGCACAGGATGTGCCAACGCTCCCACCAGAAGGGATTCAAGTTGGCGTGTGGACGCACAAGCTTGTGCGGCCGCACAAAGAGCGCGAAAAGAGGGTTGCGTGCGTACGCATACAAAGTGCAAGAACATAGGGATGCGCATGCACAAGGAGTGCGAGCGCTCCAAACAGAGGGCATATATACGAGTGTGCGTACGCACGGGTCGGTGCGCATGCACAGGACACAGAAATAGAAGTTGCGTGCGCACGCACAAGTGGGTGCGCATGCACAGATGTCCTGTTTTTCAATAATTTTTTTCTTTCAAAATCTAATGCACTCAACCTTAGGTTAACCAAAATTCAATCCCAAACATTCAAAAATCCATAAATGCATGATCCATATGAAAATTAACCTTCCAAACTCAAAATTAAACAAACCTAAGCTAGCTAAGATAAGCAAAAATGCAAGAAGTCAAGACTAATAACAAAGAGAAAGGGTAAGAATGATGTTACCATGGTGGGGTCTCTCCCATCTAGCACTTTGGTTTATAGTCCTTAAGTTGGACTTGTTGAGGAGACTCTTGCTAGGGTGGCTTGTGTTTCCACTCCTCCTTGAATCTCCATCCATGCTTGGCTTTTAAAGCTCCTCCAGGATCCCATATTTGAGGTATCCTCTCACCTTCTTGTTGATCTTTATTCTTCAAGCCGGATGGACAAGCTCTCAAATGACCCTTGAAGTAACCCAACATTTCTCAAAAATCACCCAATTGTACTTTACACCATGATTAAACTCCAATTCTTGAATTGGTTTTCTTGAAGAACCTTGGACTTGCTTGGCAACCAATACTTCTTCCTCCACCATGTACCAACCCAAGAAGGACCTTGAGTTGGTAATCCATTTCCAGGATAGGATATTGGTGGGGGCCAATGAAGCTCATAGGTGAAATTGCCACCCACTCAATATGTTCTTAGAACGGAATTGCTTCCTTACCAACTTCATCTTCCCCATCACTCAAGTCATAACAAGGAGGTTTTGAGTAGTCTACCTCTATGTCTCTCTCAAACTCAATGGGAAGAGGCTCATTAGGATAATTGAGGGGATTGAACAAGGAGGACAAAAAATCACTTATGATGGAATTCTCATTTTGATCAATCTCCCTCAACTCATCCTTTCTCTCCTCTAGTTCACATACTTCCCTTTCTTTCTCTTGTTGCATGTCATACTCTAACTCTTCTTCTTTCCCTTGAGGCTTCACATTCTCTTCTTCACTCCACTCCTTAGTTGATCCTTCACATTCTTCAAGAGAAGTGTCTTGATCGGGTGAGCGTAGAAGGACTAAATGATTCACCGCCTCAGCTATGGTAGCTATAAGTTGCCATTGAGTTCTTTGGAATCCTTCTTGCTCTTGGATAAAGGCTTGAAGGTCTTGATGATTTTGGATCAAGGGTGAGAAAGCTACACATTGGGGTGAAGAATGAGGTTCATAGATTGGGAGAAAGGTTGTATATGTGGGAGGTGAGTCATGTTAGTAAGTGTCTTGAGGTGGTATGTGAGAAGGTGTATGGTGATAGTGGTGTGGTGTTTGAAAATGTGGTGATTAATGGTTATGTTGGGGGTATTGGTCATAGGTATATGGTGGTGGAGGTGTATAATCAAAGTAAAATCCACCATATCCTTGGGTTGGGTATGCATATTGGGGAAGGTATTGTTCATTGTAGTATGGAGGAGGTTGCTCCTCCCAAAATTGTTGCTCCAAAACCATGATGCAATCCACAATTAAAGTTATCAAACCCTACAAAATGATCACAACCAAACTCCAAACCAAGAGGGTGATAACTCATAGAGAAAATAGGAAATAAAAACTAAAGACATCAAGTGACAAAAGAAATAAAATCCTAATTATCAACAAAATCAAACAAACAACAAAAAAGCATGTATTCACACTATGGACATATTTACAACAACCAAAATATAGCACTCATGACGCTAGCTCCCCGGCAACGGCGCCAAAATTTGATAAGAAGCCTAAAGCGGGTTCGGAATTTATCTCAAAATAAGATTGACGTTGTAAGTATAGTTCCAAGCCCAACAATTGACCAATATCAAATTCAATTCTAAAGATGTCACAAATCAAAGCAAATATTAATCGTGAGTATTTCGACTCCCGGGTCATTCTCCCTAGGAACTAATGCCAATGAGCGCACACAATTTTGGTTGTGGGAAAGCAAAGGGGTTTTCAATGATTGAAGTAACAAATAAAGAGATAAAAGAACAAGACAAAATTGGAATTAATAAAGCAATAAAAGAACAAAAGAACTATGTATGTAATATAAACAAGTAAGACTATAAAGCAATGAAAAGATGATTCAAAACATAAATGAAACCTTGACTTGGGATGAGTTATGGAATTCCATCCTTGCCATAACCACAACTATGATAATTATGATGGATTAATCTCACTAAGTCAACCCTCACATCGGAGAGTAGGTCAAGTGAGCATAATTGTTATCAATCCACAAGTCCTAACTAACTTACTAATTACCTTAGTAAAAAGCTAGCATTAGTGGAAACAATAACAACTAACAACCCAATAATTATCACTAAATGTTGGACATTATGACTCTAGTAATCCATACACTCATTTTTTCCAAGCCAAGGGGTGGAAATTTACCCCATAACTAAGATTGGAATTTTATCAAATACATAGAGGGCACAAACATAAAATATGGCAAAATTGGGAAAATGATAAAAACTATAAACCATAAATGATCAAAATCAATAAAGGCAACTCAAACAAATATAAAGTAAGCATCAAACATCAAATTAACCAACTAGAAATCCAAAATTACAAAACTATATAAATTGGTAAGAGAAATGAAAAGTAGAAGAAAGTGTAGAACAAGTAATGTCATAAAAGAGGAAATTAAGGAATACTTACAATGAGATAGCAAAATCCAAGAACAAAATTGAAGTATAAAATGCTACAATGAAACCCTAATTAAAAACCCTAAGAGAGAAAACCTAAAACTAAACTACTCTAAAACTACTCCTAAAAACTATTCTATGAAGTATGGTAATGTATGTCATGATACGATGTTGCTTCCCCCTTTAAATATGCTTCAAAGCCTTCAAAATGGGCCAAAAGGCCCCAAAACGCGAGTCCACGTGCAATTTTAATGGAGGCACGCGCTGGTACCTGTGCGGACGCACAGGTCTGTGCATGGGCACAGATGCTGATTTCCTCCTGTGCGTGGGCACAGGTCTTGTGCGGACGCACAGGTCCTAATTTCCATTCTGCCCTGAGCATGGGCACAGCCTGTGTGCGTGGGCACAGAAGGTGTGCGTGGGCACAGGCTAAAATGCTTTCTTCTTTGTTTTCTTCATGTTTTCTCCCTTTTTGCATTCTTTCTTCCACTTCAACCAAACCATTCTTGCCTCTAGGACCTGAAATCACTCAACAAACATATCACGGAATGAATGGAATAAAACTGAGATTAAATTGCTCAATTAACGCACAAAAATGCATGTTTTCACATTTAGGCTCACTTTAGGAATCAAACACAAAAGTATTCTATTTTGGTGAATAAGTGTTAGTTTATGTGACGAAATCCATCCAATTCAAGTTAAAATATATCGTCAAATATGGACTCATCAATTCCCCCACACTTAAACAATAGCATGTTCTCATGCTAAAGCAAACAAGGAGGATGATCAAAGGGAAACAACTTATTGAATGCAACTATCTATATGCATGCGAGTATACTATATACTATCTATACTTATATATTTATCTATAGTTCCTATTGATTTGGTGAAAAAAACAATCAAATTTCCAAGCAAGTATATGGATGATGAGCGGATATTTTATACGCTTTTTGGGGATAATTTCATGTAGATTTTAGTATGTTTTTTAGTTAGTTTTTAGTATAATTTTATTAGTTTTTAGGCAAAATTCATATTTCTAGACTTTACTATGAGTTTATGTGTTTTTCTGTAATTTCAGGTATTTTCTGCCTGAAATTGAGGGAGCTGAGCAAAAATATGATTTAGGCTGAAAAAGGACTGCTGATGCTGTTGGATTCTGACCTCCCTGTACTTGGAATAGAATTTTTGGAGCTACAGGAGTCCAATTGGCGCGCTCTCAATTGGGTTGGAAAGTAGACATCCAGGGCTTTCCAGCAATATATAATAGTCTATACTTTGCGCGAAGATAGACAACGTAAACTGGCGTTCAACGCCAGTTTCATGTTGCAGTCTGGCGTTCAGCGCCAGAAACAGGTTGCAAGTTGGAGTTCAACGCCAGAAATAGGTTACAACCTGGCGTTTAACTCCAGAAACAGCCCAGGCACGTGAGAAGCTTAAGTCTCAGCCCCAGCACACACCAAGTGGGCCCCAGAAGTGGATTTCTGCACCAATTATCTTAGTTTACTCATTTTCTGTAAACCTAGGTTACTAGTTTAGTATTTAAAGAACTTTTAGAGATTTATTTTGTATCTCATGACATTTTAGATCTGAATTTTTATACTCTTTGACGGCATGAGTCTCTAAACTCCATTGTTGGGGGTGAGGAGCTCTGCAGCGTCTCGATGAATTAATGCAATTATTTCTGTTTTCCATTCAAACATGCTTGTTCCTATCTAAGATGTTCATTCGCGCTTCACTATGAAGAAGGTGATGATCCGTGACACTCATCACCTTCCTCAATCCATGAACGTGTGCCTGACAACCACCTCCATTCTACATTAGATTGAATGAGTATCTCTTAGATTCCTTAATCAGAATCTTCGTGGTATAAGCTAAAATTGATAGCGGCATTCATGAGAATCCGGAAAGTCTAAACCTTGTCTGTGGTATTCCGAGTAGGATTCAGAGATTGAATGGCTGTGACGAGCTTCAAACTCGCGATTGTTGGGCGTAGTGACAGACGCAAAAGGATCAATGGATCTTATTCCGACATGATTGAGAACCAACAGATGATTAGCCGTGCTGTGACAGAGCATTTGGACCATTTTCACTGAGAGGATGGGAAGTAGCCGTTGACAATGGTGACACCCTACATACAGCTTGCCATGGAAGGAGCCATGCATTTATGAAAGTGAGGAAGCATTATGTTACAGAAATTCAGAAGATAAAGCATCTCCAAAACTCCAACATATTCTCCATTACTGCGTAACAATTACTCCTTTTACACCCTTTTATTTATCTTTTACAATCGAGGCTAAAGAATCCTATTGGTATCCTGACTAAGATTAATAAGATAACCATAGCTTGCTTCAAGCCAACAATCTCCGTGGGATTCGACCCTTACTCACGTAAGGTATTACTTGGACGACCCAGTGCACTTACTGGTTAGTTGTGCGAGGTTGAGAAGAATTGTGATTTTCAATTTCGTGCACCAAGTTTTTGGCGCCGTTGCCGGGGATTGTTTGAGTTTGAACAACTGACCGTGAATCTTGTTGATAAGATTAGGAAAAAATTATCTTTTTTACTAGAATTGCATCTTTTATTATTCCTGTTAAAATTTTTTTAAAAAAACAAAAAATATTAATTTTCTTTAATTGAATTTTCATTTTTTTATGAGTTTAGTGTCATGTTCTAAGTTTGGTGTCAATTGCATGCTTTTCTTTGTCTCTCAATTTTTCGAATTGCATGTTCTTATTTTTCCTTGATCTTCAAATTGTTCTTGTTAATTTTTCTTGTTTGATCTTTGGTTTGTCTTGTTCTGTGTGTTTTTGTGTTTTCCTTGTGCATTTTTCAAAATTTTAATTTTCAAAAAAAAAATATTAACATATTTTTATACCTCTTTAAAATACGTTACATTTATAAATCAGTTGGTTAGAGCGTTGGCTTATGTTCTTGGCAATTGGGTATCATCTTTTTAAAACTTTTTCAAAAATAATTTTTTCTTTGATTAAATCTTGTGCCAAACTTTAAGTTTGGTGTTTTCTTGTTAATTTTTCTTTAATTTTCGAAAATTTATTTTAGTTTTCCCAAAAATTTTAAGTTTGGTGTTCTTGTGAATCTTCAAGGTGTTCTTGAGTCTTCTTTGTGTTTTGATCTTAAAATTTTTTAAGTTTGGTGTTCCTTGGTGTTTTCCCTCCAAAATTTTCGAAAACAAGGAGCATTAGATCTAAAATTTTTTAAGTCTTGTGTCTTTAGTGTGTTTTTCTCTTTCACCATAAAATTTCAAAAATAAAAAAATATATATCCTTTCCTTTAATTATTCATTATTTTCAAATCCTTTTGGTTGACTTGGTCAAATTTTTTTAAATCATATCCTTTTCAAAACTTCCTAACCACTTTTTCTCTCTCTTCAATTTTCGAAAATTATATCCAAAAATTTTTCAAATCTTTTCAATTAATTAATTATTTTCGTTTTCAATTTTTTATTTTATTTGGTTTTCTAATTTTCTAATTTTTATTTAATTTTTCATTTATTTTATTTTATCTTCCTTTTAATTTTCGATATTAAAAAAAAATTAAATCCACATTATCTCCTCTACTCCAACATGGACCTAAGTGGAAATGAATAGTCCAGAAGGACTCTGGGGTCATATTCTAACCCCACTACTGCTTCATATGGGAGTAGTATCTGTATACCCTCCATTGGAGTCAGTAGTTTTGAGTTGAATCCTCAGCTCATTATCATGGTGCAGTAAAGTTGCCAGTATTTCGGTCTTCCACAGGAAGAACCTACAGAGTTTTTGGCACAATTTTTACAAAATGCTGACACAACACATGATAAGGAAGTATATCAGGATGTCTACAGATTATTACTGTTTCCATTTGCTGTAAAGGACCAAGCTAAGAGATAGTTAAATAACCAACCTAAGGACAACATAAAGACATAGAAACAGCTGTCAAAAAATTCCTAAATCACTATTTTCCTCCAAAACGGATGACACAGCTAAGGCTGAGCATCCAAGGCTTTAAATAAGGAGATAATGAATCCCTTTACGATGCCTGGGAGAGATACAGAGAGATGCTAAGAAAATACCCCTCTGAAATATTTTCAGAGTGGGTGCAGTTAGACATCTTCTATTATGGGCTTACAAAGAGAGCTCAGATTTCTCTAGACCACTCAGCTGGTGGATCTATACACATGAGAAAGACAATTGAAGAAGCTCAAGAGCTCATTGATACAGTTGCCAGAAATCAGCATCTGTACCTAAGCAGTGAACCTTCCATCAACGAAGAGGATAAAACAGTAACTGCTGAACTCAGTCCTACAGAACAAGTTACTGAATTCAATCAGCAACTGGATTTTCTAACAAAATAGCTAGCCAAATTCAAGAAGATACTACAAGAAACATGAATGGCTAATATGAATATGGAAGTACAGTTGAAGCAAACAGAACAGCAATTATCAAAACAAATAACAGAAGAGTGCCAAGCAGTTCAATTAAGAAGTGGGAAAATATTAAATACCTCACTTCAAGATAGCAGGAAGCCAAGAAATGAGCAAACTAACCAAAATCCCTCTGAGGACAGTAAGAGCCCAGAGAGGAATAATTCTGGCGCTCAAACGCCAGAGAATGGGTGAAAAGCTTGCATTGAACGCCCAAACCATGCTCAGTCCTGGCGTTCAACGCCAGAAACAAGCAAGGAATTGGCATTGAACGCCCAAAGAAAGCTGGTGTGCGAAATTGTGATCACTACTTTTCACAACTCAAATAATCCCTAGTAATGGCCCCAAAAACTTGGTGCTCAATACCATGGCATAAACACAACTTTGCACAACTAACCAGCAAGTGCACTGGGTCGTCCAAGTAATAAACCTTACGCGAGTAAGGGTCGATCCCACGGAGATTGTTGGTATGAAGTAAGCTATGGTCACCTTGTAAATCTTAGTCAGGCAGACTCAAATGGGTATAGATGATGAATGAAACATAAAGATAAAGATAGAGATACTTATGTATATCATTGGTGAGAGCTTCAGATAAGCGTATGAAGATGCCTTCCCTTCCGTCTCTCTGCTTTCCTACTGTCTTCATCCAATCCTTCTTACTCCTTTCCATGGCAAGCTTATGCAAGGGTTTCACCGTTGTCAGTGGCTACCTCCCATCCTCTCAGTGGAAATGTTCAACGCACCCTGTCACGGCACGGCTATCCATCTGTCGGTTCTCGGTCAGGCCGGAATAGAATCCATTGATTCTTTTGCGTCTGTCACTAACGCCCCGCCTGCTAGGAGTTTGAAGCACGTCACAGTCATTCAATCATTGAATCCTACTCAGAATACCACAGACAAGGTTAAACCTTCCGGATTCTCTTGAATGCCGCCATCAGTTCTTGCCTATACCACGAAGACTCTGATCTCACGGAATGGCTGGCTCGTTTGTCAGGCGAGCGCTCGGTTGTTAGGCGATCAACCATGCATCGTGTATCAGGAATCCAAGAGATAAACATTAGAGCCTTGTTGCTTGTAGAATAGAGTGGTTGTCAGTCACTTGTTCATAAGTGAGAATGATGATGAGTGTCACAAAATCATCACATTCATCAAGTTCTTGAGTGCGAATGAATATCTTGGACAAAGAACAAGCGGAATTGAATAGAAGAACAATAGTAATTGCATTAATACTCGAGGTACAGTAGAGCTCCACACCTTAATCTATGGTGTGTAGAAACTCCACCGTTGAAAATACATAAGAACAAGGTCTAGGCATGGCCGAATGGCCAGCCTCCCAAATGATCTAAGAACTAGATGTTCAAAGATTATCTAGAGATCTAAAGTGATCAAAAGATGTAAAGATCAAAAGATGAAAAATACAATAGCAAAAGGTCCTATATATAGAGAACTAGTAGCCTAGGGTTTACAGAGATGAGTAAATGACATAAAAATCCACTTCCGGGCCCACTTGGTGTGTGCTTGGGCTGAGCAATGAAGCATTTTTCGTGTAGAGACTCTTCTTGGAGTTAAACGCCAGCTTTTGTGCCAGTTTGGGCGTTTAACTCCCATTTTGGTGCCAGTTCCTGCGTTTAACGCTGGGAAATCTGAAGGTGACTTTGAACGCCGGTTTGGGCCATAAAATCTTAGGCAAAGTATGGACTATCATATATTGCTGGAAAGCCCAGGATGTCTACTTTCCAACGCCGTTGAGAGTGCGCCAATTAGGCTTCTGTAGCTCCAGAAAATCCACTTCGAGTGCAGAGAGGTCAGAATCCAATAGCATCTGCAGTCCTTTTCAGTCTCTGGATCAGATTTTTGCTCAGGTCCCTCAATTTCAGCCAGAAAATACCTAAAATCACAAAAAAACACACAAACTCATAGTAAAGTCCAGAAAAGTGAATTTTAACTAAAAACTAATAAAAATATACTAAGAACTCAACTAAAATTACTAAAAACATACTAAAAACAATGCCAAAAAGCGTATAAATTATCCGTTCATCACAACACCAAACTTAAATTGTTGCTTGTCCTCAAGCAACTGAAAATCAAATAAGATAAAAAGAAGAGAATATGCAATGAATTCCAAAAATATCTATGAAGATCAGAATTAATTAGATGAGCGGGGCTTTTAGCTTTTTGCCTCTGAACAGTTTTGGCATCTCACTCTATCCTTTGAAATTCAGAATGATTGGCTTCTTAAGGAACTCAGAATCCAGATAGTGTTATTGATTCTCCTAGTTAAGTATGATGATTCTTGAACACAGCTACTTTATGAGTCTTGGCCGTGGCCCAAAGCACTCTGTCTTCCAGTATTACCACCGGATACATACATGCCACAGACACATAATTGGGTGAACCTTTTCAGATTGTGACTCAGCTTTGCTAGAGTCCCCAATTAGAGGTGTCCAGGGTTCTTAAGCACACTCTTTTTGCCTTGGATCACAACTTTAATTCTTTCTTTTTCCCCTTTTTTTTCGTTTTTTTTTTCGCCTCTTTTTTTCTTTTTTTGTATTCACTGCTTTTTCTTGCTTCAAGAATCATTTTTATGATTTTTCAGATCCTCAGTAACATGTCTCCTTTTTCATCATTCTTTCAAGAGCCAACATTCATGAACCACAAATTCAAAAGACATATGCACTGTTTAAGCATACATTCAGAAAACAAAAGTGTTGCCACCACATCAAAATAATTAAACTGTTATAAAATTCAAAATTCATGCAATTCTTATCTTTTTCAATTAAGAACATTGTTTATTTAAGAAGGGTGATGGATTCATAGGACATTCATAACTTTAAGGCATAGACACTAAGACACTAATGATCATAAGACACAATCATAGATAAACATAAGCACTAAAATTCGAAAAATAAGAAAATAAAGAACAAGGAGATTAAAGAACGGGTCCACCTTAATGATGGCGGCTTGTTCTTCCTCTTGAAGGTCTTATGGAGTGCTTGAGCTCCTCAATGTCTCTTCCTTGTCTTTGTTGCTCCTCTCTCATGATTCTTTGATCTTCTCTAATTTCATGGAGGAGGATGGAATGTTCTTGGTGCTCCACCCTTAGTTGTCCCATGTTGGAACTCAATTCTCCTAGGGAGGTGTTCAGTTGCTCCCAATAGTCTTGTGGAGGAAAGTGCATCCCTTGAGGTATCTCAGGGATCTCATGATGAGAGGGGTCTCTTGTTTGCTCCATCCTTTTCTTAGTGATGGGCTTATCCTCATCAATGAGGATGTCTCCTTCTATGTCAACTCCTACTGAATAACAGAGGTGACAAATGAGATGAGGAAAGGCTAACCTTGCTAAGGTAGAGGACTTATCCGCCACCTTATAGAGTTCTTAGGCTATAACCTCATGAACTTCCACTTCTTCTCCAATCATGATGCTATGGATCATGATGGCCCGGTCTATAGTAACTTCGGACCGGTTGCTAGTGGGAATGATTGAGCGTTGGATAAACTCCAACCACCCTCTAGCCACGGGCTTGAGGTCATGCCTTCTTAGTTGAACCGGCTTCCCTCTTGAATCTCTCTTCCATTGGGCGCCCTCTTCACAAATGTCATTGAGGACTTGGTCCAACCTTTGATCAAAGTTGACCCTTCTAGTGTAAGGATGTTCATCTCCTTGCATCATGGGCAAGTTGAATGCTAACCTTACATTTTCCGGACTAAAATCCAAGTATTTCCCTCGAACCATAGTAAGCCAATTCTTTGGATCCGGGTTCACACTTTGATCATGGTTCTTGGTGATTCATGCATTGGCATAGAACTCTTGAACCATCAAGATTCCGACTTGTTGAATGGGGTTGGTGAGAACTTCCCAACCTCTTCTTCGGATCTCATGTCGGATCTCCGGATATTCACTCTTTTTGAGTGAAAAAGGGACCTCGGGGATCACCTTCTTCAAGGCCACAACTTCATAGAAGTGGTCTTGATGCACCCTTGAGATGAATCTCTCCATCTCCCATGACTCGGAGGTGGAAGCTTTTGCCTTCCCTTTCCTCTTTCTAGAGGTTTCTCCGGCCTTGGATGCCATAAATGGTTATGGAAAAACAAAAAGCAATGCTTTTACCACACCAAACTTAAAAGGTTTGCTCGTCCTCGAGCAAAAGAAGAAAGAAGAGAGTAGAAGAAGAAGAAATGAGGAGGAAGGGAATGGCTTTGTGTTCGGCCAAAGAGGGGGAGAAGTGGTGTTTAAGTTGTGTGAAAATGAAGGGGTGAAGAAGGGTTTATATAGGAGAGGGGGGTTCATGGTTCGGTCATGTATGGGTGGGTTTGGGAGGGAAAGTGGTTTGAATTTGAAGGGTGAGGTAGGTGGGGTTTGTGGGGATCCTGTGGGGTTCACAGATCCTGTGGTGTCAAGGAAAAGTCATCCCTGCACCGAATGGCATGCAAAATCACGTTTTGAGCCAATTCTGGCGTTAAACGCCGGGCTGGTGCCCATTTCTGGCGTTTAATGCCAGGTTCTTGCCCTTTTCTGGCGTTTAACGCCAGTCTGGTGCCCCTTTCTGGCGTTAAACGCTCAGAATACCACAGACAAGGTTAAACCTTCCGGATTCTCTTGTATGCCGCTATCAGTTCTTGCCTATACCACGAAGACTCTGATCTCACGGAATGGCTGGCTCGTTTGTCAGGCGAGCGCTCGGTTGTCAGGCGATCAACCATACATCGTGTATCAGGAATCTAAGAGATAAACATTAGAGCCTTGTTGCTTGTAGAACAGAGTGGTTGTCAGTCACTTGTTCATAAGTGAGAATGATGATGAGTGTCACATAATCATCACATTCATCAAGTTCTTGAGTGCGAATGAATATCTTGGACAAAGAACAAGCGGAATTGAATAGAAGAACAATAGTAATTGCATTAATACTCGAGGTACAGCAGAGCTCCACACCTTAATCTATGGTGTGTAGAAACTCCACCGTTGAAAATACATAAGAACAAGGTCTAGGCATGGCCGAATGGCCAGCCTCCCAAATGATCTAAGAACTAGATGTTCAAAGATTATCTAGAGATCTAAAGTGATCAAAAGATGTAAAGATCAAAAGATGAAAAATACAATAGCAAAAGGTCCTATATATAGAGAACTAGTAGCCTAGGGTTTACAGAGATGAGTAAATGACATAAAAATCCACTTTCAGGCCCACTTGGTGTGTGCTTGGGCTGAGCAATGAAGCATTTTTCGTGTAGAGACTCTTCTTGGAGTTAAACGCCAGCTTTTGTGCCAGTTTGGGCGTTTAACTCCCATTTTGGTGCCAGTTCCTGCGTTTAACGCTGGAAAATCTGAAGGTGACTTTGAACGCCGGTTTGGGCCATCAAATCTTGGGCAAAGTATGGACTATCATATATTTCTGGAAAGCCCAGGATGTCTACTTTCCAACGCCGTTGAGAGCGCGCCAATTGGGTTTCTGTAGCTCCTGAAAATCCACTTCGAGTGCAGGGAGGTCAGAATCCAACAGCATCTGCAGTCCTTTTCAGTCTCTGGATCAGATTTTTGCTCAGGTCCCTCAATTTCAGCCAGAAAATACCTGAAATCACAGAAAAACACACAAACTCATAGTAAAGTCCAGAAAAGTGAATTTTAACTAAAAACTAATAAAAATATACTAAGAACTCAACTAAAATTACTAAAAACATACTAAAAACAATGCCAAAAAGCGTATAAATTATCCGCTCATCAAAAGCACAATTTTGGCGTTCAGATGCTAGAAACAGATAAGGAGTTGGTGTCTAACGCCACTCCAGCTTCCACTCCTGGCATTCAATGGCCAGTGGGAGATCAGTCACATACAAGTGCTGATAACAACCCTTCTAAAAAGGCTTCTCAACCCACATCTGTAGGCAATAAACCTGCAGCAAATAAGGTTGAGGAATACAAAGCCAAAATGCCGTATCCTCAGAAACTCCGCCAAGCGGAACAGGATAAGCAGTTTGCCCGCTTTGCAGACTATCTTAGGACTCTTGAAATAAAGATTCTGCTTGCAGAGGCACTTGAGCAAATACCCTCTTATGCTAAGTTCATGAAAGAGATCTTAAGCCATAAGAAGGACTGGAGGGAAACTGAGAAAGTTTACCTCACTGAAGAATGCAGTGCAGTCATTCTGAAAAGCTTACCTGAGAAGCTTAAAGATCCGGGAAGCTTTATGATACCATGCACATTAGAAGGTACTTGTACCAAGCAAGCTCTATGTGATCTTGGGGCAAGTATTAACCTAATACCTGCAGCTACTATCAAAAAGCTTGGGTTGACTGATGAAGTTAAACCAACCTGGATGTGTCTCCAACTAGCTGATGGCTCCATTAAATACCCATCAGGCGTAATTGAAGACATGATTGTCAAGGTTGGGCCATTTGCCTTTCCCACTGACTTTGTGGTGCTGGAAATGGAGTAGCACAAGAGTGTAACTCTCATTCTAGGAAGACCTTTCCTAGCAACTGGACGAACCCTCATTGATGTCCAAAAAGGTGAAGTGACCCTGAGAGTCAATGAGGACGAGTTTAAGTTGAATGTTGTCAAAGCTCTGCAGCATCCAGACACCCAAAATGACTGCATGAGCATTGATATTATTGACTCTCTAGTAAAAGAGGTCAATATGACTGAGAGTCTCGAATCAGAGCTAGAGGATATCTTTAAAGATGTTCAGCCTAATCTGGAGGAACCAGAGAGAATAATAGAACCTCTAAAAATCCCTCAGGAAGAGGAGAAACCTCCCAAACCCGAGCTCAAACCATTACCACCATCCCTGAAATATGCATTTTTGGGAGAAGGTAATACCTTTCCTATAATCATAAGCTCTACTTTAGAGCCACAGGAAGAGGAAGCACTAATTCAAGTGCTAAGGACACACAAGACAGCTCTTGGGTGGTCTATCAGTAATCTTAAGGGCATTAGCCCAGCCAGATGCATGCACAAGATCCTATTGGAGGGTGACGCTAAGCTAGTGGTTCAACCACAGAGGCGCCTGAATCCAGCCATGAAGGAGGTGTTGTAGAAGGAGGTCACTAAATTACTAGAGGCTGGGATTATTTATCCCATTTCTAACAGCCCCTGGGTAAGCCCTGTCCAAGTCGTCCCTAAGAAGGGTGGCATGACAGTGGTTCATAATGAAAAAAATGAACTGGTTCCTACAAGAACAGTTACAGGGTGGCGTATGTGTATTGATTACAGAAGGCTCAATACAGCTACCAGAAAGGATCATTTTCCTTTACCATTCATAGACCAGATGTTAGAAAGACTAGCAGGTCATGAATACTACTGCTTCCTGGATGGATATTCAGGTTATAATCAAATTGCAGTAGATCCCCAGGATCAAGAGAAAACAGCATTCACATGTCCATCCAGAGTATTTGCATACAGAAGAATGCCATTTGGCCTGTGCAATGCACCTGCAACCTTTCAAAGGTGCATGCTCTCTATTTTCTCTGATATGGTGGAAAAATTTTTGAAAGTCTTCATGGATGACTTTTCAGTATTTGGAGACTCATTCAGCTCCTGTCTTGACCATCTAGCACTTGTTCTAAAGAGGTGCCAAGAGACTAACCTGGTTTTAAATTGGGAGAAATGTCACTTTATGGTGACTGAAGGAATTGTCCTTGGGCACAAAATTTTGAACAAGGGAATAGAGAGGGATCAAGCTAAGGTAGAGGTAACTGAAAAATTACCACCATCTGCCAATGTTAAGGCAATCAGAAGCTTTCTGGGGCATGCAAGATTCTATATGAGGTTTATAAAAGAATTTTCAAAAATCGCCAAACCTCTGAGTAATCTGCTAGCTACTGACACGCCATTTATCTTTGATAAGGAGTGTCTGCAGGCGTTTGAGACTCTGAAAGCTAAGCTGGTCACAGCACCAGTCATCTCTGCACCAGACTGGACATTACCATTTGAACTGATGTGTGATGCCAGTGACCATGCCATTAGTGCAGTGTTGGGACAAAGACATGACAAGCTTCTGCACGTCATTTACTATGCCAGTCGTGTTTTAAATAACGCACAGAAGAACTACACAACCACAGAAAAATAGTTACTTGTAGTGGTTTACGCCATTGACAATTTTAGATCTTATTTAGTAGGATCAAAAGTGATTGTGTACACTGACCATGCTGCTCTTAAATATCTACTCATAAAGCATGATTCAAAACCCAGACTCATCAGATGGGTGTTGCTTCTGCAAGAGTTTGATATAGAAATAAGAGACAGAAAAGGAACAGAGAACCAAGTAGCAGATTACCTGTCCCAAATAGAACCAGTAGAAGGGGGCGTCCCTCCCTCTTACTGAGATCTCTGAAAACTTTCCGGATGAGCAACTCTTTGCCATCCAGGAAGTGCCATGGTTTGCAGACATTGCAAGCTACAAGGCAGTAAGATTCATACCCAAAGAATATAGTAGGTAGCAATCAAAGAAATTGATCACGGATACAAAATACTATCTTTGGGATGAACCATATCTCTTTAAAAGATGTACAGACGAAGTAATCCGTAGATGTGTGCCTAAAGAAGAAGCACAGAAGATCCTCTGGCACTGCCATGGATCACAGTATGGAGGGCATTTTGGAAGTGAGCGAACAGCCACAAGAGTCCTCCAATGTGACTTCTATTGGCCTACTCTCTATAAAGACTCCCGAGTGCTTGTCCTTAATTGTGACAGTTGCCAAAGATCTGGCAATCTACCTCACAGTTATGCCATGCCTCAACAAGGGATCTTGGAGATTGAGTTGTTTGATGTATGGGGTATTGACTTCATGGGGATTTTCCCACCATCATACTCAAACACTTATATTCTGGTGGCAGTGGATTATGTATCCAAATGGGTGGAAGCTATTGCAACACCCACTAATGATACTCAGACAGTGCTGAAATTCCTCCAGAAACACATCTTCAGCAGATTTGGTATCCCTAGAGTACTAATCAGTGATGGGGGGCACTCATTTCTGCAATAAACAGCTTTACTCTGCTTTGGTTCGATATGGAGTTAGCCACAGGGTGGCCACTCCATATCATCCACAGACAAATGGGAAAGCTGAAGTCTCTATAGAGAACTTAAAAGAATCCTGGAACGGACTGTGATTAACCGCAGAAGGGATTGGGCAAGAAGCTTGGATGATGCTCTGTGGGCATACAGAACAACATTCAAGACCCCTATAGGAACTTCTCCATACCATCTTGTGTATGGAAAAGATTGTCACTTGCCAGTGGAACTGGAGCATAAGGCCTATCGGACAACCAGATTCCTACACCTTGATGCCAAGTTAGCTGGAGAAAAGCGATTGCTCCAGTTAAATGAGCTAGAGGAATTTAGACTCAATGCTTTCGAAAATGCAAAAATTCACAAAGAGAAAGCAAAAAGATGGCATGATAAGAAGTTGTCATCCAGAGTCTTTGAGCCAGAGTAGAAAGTTCTGCTGTTTAATTCTAAGCTCAGATTATTCCCCGGGAAATTGAAATCCCGGTGGAGAGGACCATATGTGATTACAAGTGTGTCACCATATGGATACGTAGAGCTTCAGGATAATGATTCTAACAAAAAGTTCATTGTTAATGGACAGAGAGTCAAACATTATCTTGAAAGCAATTTTGAGCAAGAATGCTCAAAACTAAGACTTGATTAAAGCTCAGTAATAGTCCAGCTAAAGACAATAAAGAAGAGCTTGCTGGGAGGCAACCCAGTCATGAGTTTATTTTATTTGTAATTTTAATTTTAAATTAGATAATACATTTCAGTGAATGATGCAAAGTTACAGAAGGCTTCAGAGGATAAAACAGCAAAAAGAAGCTCACTGATGCGAAAAAGCCAGTAAGAGCTATTTTGGGCATTGAACACCCAAAAGAAGCATCTACTAGGCGTTCAACGCCAGTAGAGATAGCCATCTGGGTGTTAAACGCCAGAAAGAAGCATCTTCTGGGTGTTAAACGCCAGAAAGAAGCACTTTCTGGGCGTTTAACGCCAGATTTACTGCGTCCTGGGCATTCAGAAAAATGCCTAGTGACAAAGGAGTTTCTGGCATTCAACGCCAGCTAGAAGCAACAGCTGGGCGTTGAACGCCTAGGAGAAGCTACAGATGGGCGTTAAACGCCCAAAACATGCAGCGTTTCGGCGTTTAACGCCAGGATTGTGGGGAGGAGGTAATTTTGTTTTCAATTCAAATTTTTTTCCAATTTTCATGTTTCAATTCATGATTTTTTGTATAAACATGTTACAAACTCTCATCTTTCAACTTCAATTTCAAAAATTTTTTTATCCTAAACATATTTCTTGATTTTTCTTTAATTTCTTTTCAAATCTTTTTCAAAACTCATCTATCTTTTTGAATTCTTTTCAAATCTTTTTAATTTCTTCTCATATCTTTTTCAACTCATCATATCTTTTAAATTTCAAAATTGCCTCTCCTTCTATTCCTCTCCTTTCTTTTCTTTTGTTTGAGGACAAGCAAACATCTAAGTTTGGTGTGATTTGCCATGATCACTGAACTAAAACTCATCAAGATCATGGCACCTAAGGGAACAGGAAGAGCAAGGATGTGACTTGAAGGAATTGAAGCGTCAGAAATTATCTCTTGAAGGATCAAGCACCCCACAGACTAGAGGAACACCCACTTCCCAAAATAAAGGTTGTTGAGTCCTAATCTTTGCCTTAACTCTGTGATAACTGTTCTTATTATGAATTTACCTTAGAAATTATATATTAGTAGTAGTAATTAGTATCTCTATTTTGATTTTATCTCCAATTAAGCTATAATTTATTTTTCTCATCATCATCAAACATGAATAAAATAGTAGATTTTTAGAATAAAAAGGCAATATTTTTATTCTTTCGAGTTCTTAATAAGGAAAATTCTAATTATTTATATGTGGTAGCAATACTTTTTGTCTTCTGAATGAATGACTGAACAGTGCATATTTTTTATATTGAATTTTATGAATGTTAAAATTGTTGGCTCCTAAAAGAATGATGAACAAGAGAAATGTTATTGATGATCTGAAAAATCATGAAATTGATTCTTGAAGCAAGAAAAAGCAGTGAAAAACAAGCTTGCGAAAAAAAAGAAGAAAAAAAAGAAAAAAAAGCAAAAGAGGTAGAAAAAGCCAATAGCCCTTTAAACCAAAAGGCAAGGGTGAAAAGGATCCAAGGCTTTGAGCATCAATAGATAGGAGGGCCCAAGGAAATAAATCCAGGCCTAAGCGGCTAAATCAAGCTGTCCCTAACCATGTGCTTGTGGCATGCAGGTCCAAGTGAAAAGCTTGAGACTGAGTGGTTAAAGTCATGATCCAAAGCAAAAGAGTGTGCTTAAGAACTCTGGACACCTCTAATTGGGGACTCTAGCAAAGCTAAATCACAATCTAAAAAGGTTCACCCAGTTATGTGTCTGTGGCATTTATGTATCTGGTGGTAATACTGGAAAACAAAGTGCTTAGGGCCACAGCAAAGACTCATAAAGTAGCTGTGTTCAAGAATTAACATACTAAACTAGGAGAATCAACAATAATATCTGAATTTTGAGTTCCTATGGATGCCAATCATTCTGAATTTCAAAGGATAAAGTGAGATGCCAAAACTATTCAGAAGCAAAAAGCTACTAGCCCCGCTCATCTAATTAGAATCTGGGCTTCACTTAAAACTCTGAGATATTATTGCTTCTTAATTTCTTTTCATCCTACTTTATTTATCTGGTTGCTTGGGGACAAGCAACAGTTTAAGTTTGGTGTTGTGATGAGCGGATATTTTATACGCTTTTTGGGGGTAATTTCATGTAGATTTTAGTATGTTTTAGTTAGTTTTTAGTATAATTTTATTAGTTTTTAGGAAAAATTCATATTTCTGGACTTTACTATGAGTTTGTGTGTTTTTCTATAATTTCAGGTATTTTCTGGTTGAAATTGAGGGAGCTGAGCAAAAATCTGATTTAGGCTGAAAAAGGACTGCTGATGTTGTTGGATTCTGACCTCCCTGCACTCGGAATAGATTTTTTGGAGCTACAGGAGTCTAATTGGCGCGCTCTCAATTGGGTTGGAAAGTAGACATCCAGGGCTTTCCAGCAATATATAATAGTTTATACTTTGCACGAAGATAGACGACGTGAACGCCAGTTTCATGTTGCAGTCTGGCGTTTAGCGCCAGAAACAGGTTGCAAGTTGGAGTTCAACGCCAGTAACAGGTTACAACCTGGCGTTCAACTCCAGAAACAGCCCAGGCACATGAGAAGCTTAAGTCTTAGCCCCAGCACACACCAAGTGGGCCCCAGAAGTGGATTTCTGCACCAATTATCTTAGTTTACTCATTTTCTGTAAACCTAGGTTACTAGTTTAGTATTTAAACAACTTTTAGAGATTTATTTTGTATCTCATGACATTTTTAGATCTGAATTTTTATACTCTTTGACGGCATGAGTCTCTAAACTCCATTGTTGGGGGTGAGGAGCTCTGTAGCGTCTCGATGAATTAATGCAATTATTTCTGTTTTCCATTCAAACATGCTTGTTCCTATCTAAGATGTTCATTCGCGCTTCACTATGAAGAAGGTGATGATCCATGACACTCATCACCTTCCTCAATCCATGAACGTGTGCCTGACAACCACCTCCGTTCTACATTAGATTGAATGAGTATCTCTTAGATTCCTTAATCAGAATCTTCGTGGTATAAGCTAGAATTGATGGCGGCATTCATGAGAATCCGGAAAGTCTAAACCTTGTCTGTGGTATTCCGAGTAGGATTCAGGCATTGAATGGCTGTGACGAGCTTCAAACTCGCGATTGTTGGGCATAGTGACAGACGCAAAAGATCAATGGATCTTATTCCGACATGATCGAGAACCAACAGATGATTAGCCGTGCTATGACAGAGCATTTGGACCATTTTCACTGAGAGGATGGGAAGTAGCCATTGACAACAGTGACACCCTACATACAGCTTGCCATGGAAGGAGCCATGCATTTATGAAAGTGAGGAAGCATTATGTTACAGAAATTCAGAAGACAAAGCATCTCCAAAACTCCAACATATTCTCCATTACTGTGTAACAATTACTCCTTTTACACCCTTTTATTTATCTTTTACAATCGAGGCTAAAGAATCCTATTGGTATCCTGACTAAGATTAATAAGATAACCATAGCTTGCTTCAAGCCAACAATCTCCGTGGGATTCGACCCTTACTCACGTAAGGTATTACTTGGATGACCCAGTGCACTTGCTGGTTAGTTGTGCGAGGTTGAGAAGAATTGTGATTTTCAATTTCGTGCACCAATGGACATATAGGGCTAAGCAAAGAATTAACTCAATGCAATCAAAATCTAAAGAATTGATTCAAGTTTCAAAATTAAGCAACTTGCAAGAATACATGATAAGTGAGGTGAAAACATAGAACTGTGTAATTAAACCCTCACTAGGTGTGTATACACTCTAAACGCTCGGTGTTTAGGGTCAATTCACTCAAGTCTCCTCCTAATTATGCTTTCAAGGATTTCCTTTTCATCTAACAATCAACAAATATGTGATGCGTGAGTGCAAGTATCATGAGGTCTTTAGAGGATTGTAATGGGGTTAGGGTTAAGGTAGGATAAATATGGCTAAGTGGACTAAGGAATTGGATCTTTGATTAGCTCAAGTGTCCAACTCAACCAAATTAACAAAATATGCAACCTAACTTTCCGTAATCACACTTTTTATACACATTCATGCATTTTTTTCATACAAATCCACATATGCACTTCTTATTCATTTTTTTTCATTTTCTTTGGGATGACTTTTGTCCCATCTTATTATATTTTATTTTCTATATTTTTTTTCTTTTTCTATGACAAATGCATATGGTTAAAGCAAATTAATACATGAATGTACACCCATTTTCCAAAAATTTTTTTCAATACATACCCAATACAAACTTTTTCATTCACTACCAATGTTTCCCAAAAGTTCCCCCACACTTAAATGAAACACACTCTTCAAACTAAGCTAATCAAAGATGCAATTCAAGGTAATTCATGGTTTTCCGCTTAGGGTTGTGATGTGATAATTATTAGAACAAATGAGATTAAGAGGCTCAAAAGGGGTTAACAAAGGTTGATGCAAGGGTAGGATTGTATGGGCGAGTGAGTTTAATACAAAATGGCCTCAATCATGCTAAATGCATTCGAAACATCAAACATTGGAAATAAAGAATCAAGCAAAACCAAGATTACAATCATAGAAGGAGCATAGCACACAATGAACAAAAATAGTGGTTAAAATGTGTAACCACTCATTAAGGCTCAACAACTCACAAGGTTGCTTTGTTCTATCTCTCTTCTATGTTCCATACAAAATCATTCAAGCAAGTTTTAAAAACAATTTTCCAAATCAATTCAATAGAATGCCCTTGAAACAAAATTCATGAAAATTCTTTTGTTGTTTTTCAGCAAAATTATTCCTTTATGTATATGTATGATGTGATGGATGCAATTTTTTTTCAAAATTTTTCTAGTTCTCTTCCAAATTTTCAACAACCAAAAATTAACATGAACAATTAGGACAAAATTGAACTAGGCACTTTGCTATTCACAACATCCAATCACAACTTCTATCTATAAAATATATATCATGCAAATGATGCGAAATGCAATAGATATAAACTATGAAGAAAATGCAATGTAACAATCAAAAACACTTCAAATATCTACAAGAAACATAATAAAAGAAAACAAAAATAGAGTGCAAAGTGTTCGGAAAAGAAAATTTACGTCCCAAAAAATGGTAAATCCTCCCCCACACTTAAACGTTAGCATGGTCCTCCGTGCACGAACACTATCCGGGGGAAATGTCTTTGAAGAGCTCCACCTTCAGTTGGCAGATGCAGGTGCTTGGGTTGCATGAAAATCGCCAAGTTCAATGTCTTATTGGCATCTCCATCCTCAGTGTCCTCCTCCTCTACTGGCTCCTTGCCTTTTTTTCTCATCCTCAAAAAGAATGGATAAAGTATAATTAGGAATCATGGGGCAAACAGCACAAAAGGGTAAAGGGGTAAGTAAATAAGCATCTAATTGAGGAAGTTTCCATAGAAGTGTGGTATGATAAAAAAAATTAGCCGTGTGTGTCTTCCAATTATGCGCGCGGTTGGAACACACTCCACGGTTGGTTAAAACGACATCCACACAATCAAAAAGGTAAACATGAGTTCCTCAACTAAATGACCTAAGTTTCAAGCAATGAGTAAGCATCAACTACGGACAAACAAACTTAGGCAACCACCACAAGAGTGAATTGAGTATTTGATATTGGTTATTTGAATTGTACGAGTGAAAGCATAAAATTGATATAGAATAGCACAATAAACAATAACCAATCCAATAAAGAAAATAAAACCACTTATTCATCATGAAACATAAAGAAAAAGTCACATGATAAAAGTACTTGTTATAAAAAGTGACAAGCTTGATAAGAATCAAGTTGAGCCACTCAAACAAATGCAAAGCATTAAAAAGGAACAAGTACTGGTCATGTGATGAATTTTAATATGAAAGATCATGATGAACAAGTAATTTCAACTCAATTCACTCAATGCAATGCACTTACAAGAGTTCACCTAATATGCAACAAAATGCAAATGCGCTAATCCAATTAGGTGCTAGTAAATCAAAATAAAGTATAAGTGCATTGATGACATTCAAGCAACAAGCAAGCCAGTCAACATCAAACAAACACTTGCAACTTATTCAATTAGAAAGCAAGTAAACCAAAACTACTAAAATGAAAAATAACATGTAAAGAAAACTAATAAGAATAAGTAAAAAATTGGGCAAAAGGGAAGAAGAGAGGGATGAAGGGGTGGAAGTGTGTTAGGGCTCAAAGAAAAGTGCAATAAAAGTTTTTGCCCAAAACAACACTTGTGCGTACGCACATTAGGCGAAACATGGGAGGTATACACTCGCACAAGTTGTGCGAACGCTCTGGACAGAAGAGGTGTAAGAGGTGTGCGTACGCACCAGTGTGTGCGCACGTACAGGACATCTTTTTTTGTTTTTTTAACAAGGATCATGTGTGCGTGTGCACATAGGTACATGCGTGCACACAAGAACGAAAAGGGTTGGGGTTCACGTGCACAGGATGTGCCAACGCTCCCACCAGAAGGGATGCAAGTTGGCATGCAGACGCACAATCTTGTGCGGCCACACAGAGAGCGTGAAAAGAGGGTTGCGTGCGTACGCACAACCGCGTGCGCATGCACAAAGTGCAAGAACATAGGGATGCGCGCACAAAGAGTGCGAGCGCTCCAAACAGAGGGCATATATACGAGTGTGCGTACGCACGAGATAAACAAGAATTCATCCTATTTAGTCATCTCAAACATGGAAGAAGGTACAATATTAACTTCATACGAGAGAACGTCAAATAAGACTAACAACTCTAGATCGCCAACATAAGTTGGGTATTCATGATTCTAGATTGCCTAATTTCTCTTTCCAAGCCAAGAATGCTAAAAAACTACTCTAACATCAAATCAAGCATTTTGTCAAACACTTAGAAGGCATAAAAGGAAAGCATAATAAAAGTGTAAGAATAATAAGATCTACAACTACCCAATTGCAAGGAAACAATAACAACAACTCAATTAAACAATAAAAGAACATAAAACATAAATTGCATTAAAAGAAAACCAAATCCAACAATGGTGTTCATAAAACTAGAGACAACAAAATAAAGGAAATAAAAAGTAAAACTAGGGAAGCAAAGATATAGAAACAAGGAATTGAGAGGAAAAATAGATGAAAGCAAGAATTAAACCTAGATCTAAGATGCAATTATCCTAAAACCCTAATTCTAGAGAGAAGAGGGAGCTTTTCTCTCTAGAAAACTAACCTATATGATGCTAACCTAAATCTAATTGCTCCCCCTTGACCCATCTTGAATTCTGCATGAAATAGTCTTTTGAATCAATTGGATTTGGGCCTGGGAAGATCAGAAATCGGCCCCAGCGTTTTCACTTTAATGAGGTCACATGCCTGCTGTGACGCGTACGCTAGCTCATGCATACGCGTCGTATGACTTTTTCTTCTCACGCGTATGCGTCATGTCACGCATACGCGTTGCCTTTGAAGATGCCCCACTTCACGCGTACGCATTGTTCACGCATGCGCATCGCTATAATTACTCCAAATCCTTGTTTTTCCATGAATTCTCCATTTTGCATGCTTTTCTCTTCACTCCTTTGATCCATTCCTAGCCTTTTCAACCTGAATTCACTAACAAACACATCAAGGCATCTAGTGGAATCAAAGGTGAATTAAAATTACCAATTTAAGGGCCTAAAAAGCATGTTTTCACACTTATGCACAAATTTAGGGAGAATTACAAAACCATGCTATTTCAGTGAATAAATGTGAGATAAGTTGATAAAATTTCCTAAATTAAGCACAAGATAAACCACAAAATTGGGGTTTATCAAACCTCCCCACACTTAAATCAAGCATGTCCTCATGCTAAACCAAGAAAGAGACAAAGGGAATCAACATTTATTCAATGTAAACTAACTAGATGCAATCTACCTACATGCAATCTATCTAAATAGATGCAATTACTTAATCAAAATAAATCAATCTCCAAGAAAGCATATATGAACACACCAAATCAAATCCACAATTGAATTGAATTATTGAAAAGATTTTGCAAACTTGCAAGAAAAGATGATTATGGATGGAAACATGTAATTGAGCAATCGAACCCTCACCGGATGTGTATCCGCTCTAGTCACTCAAGTGTATAGGGTTGATTCACTCAATTCTCTCCTAATCATGATTTCCAAGATTTGTTTTTCATCTAACAATCAACAATTATTTCATGCATGCATACAAATATCATGAGGACTTATCTATAGGTTGTAATGGGGCTAGGGTCAAGGTAGGATTGTATATGGTCAAGTGGACTAGAATTTGAATCTTTGATTAACTTAAACTTTCCACCTAACCTACAACAACCTATACAATTTAAATGCTAACCTAACTACCGATAATCCTCACTTTTTCACACACTCATGCATCCTATATTTTGATCACCACACATATGCATTAATTTTTATTAAACCTCACTTTGGGGCATTTTGTCCCCTTTTTATTGCTTTTCTTTTTCTTTCTTTTTCTATTTCTTTCTTTCTTTCTTTCTTTATTATTATTATTTTTTTCTTTTATATTTCTCATTTTTTCCAAACTAAAATATATACAAGAACATCAAGGCATATGGTTTAAATATTTAATTAATACATGAGTATGTACCCAATTCCCAATATTTTCAATAGAATACAAAAACACTCTTTTATCCCAACTAATGTTCCCAACTCTCCCAAACTTGAATGATAAGTACTCTCACTAGCCTAAGCTAATCAAAGATCCAAACAAGGGACATTTATTATTTTTCACTTAGGGCTTGTAATGTGCTAAAATTAAGATCAACTAGGTTAAACATAGGCTCAAAATTGGCTAACAATGGAAGATAAAAGGTAGGCTATTTGGGTAAGTGAGCTATTTAAAATAATGGCCTCAATCATATAAATGCATGTATACACAAAATAATGGACATATAGAATCAAACAAATCAAAGATTACAATCATAGAAAGAGAATAATACACACAAGAATGGAAAATAGTGGTTATATGATGTAACCACACAATTAGGCTCAAATCTCACATGCTTGTGTTCTTAGCTCAAAAACATGATCCACAATATATAATTCAAGCAAGTTCTAATTTTTTTTCAAATCAATTGGGGTACTCTATAGATAAAGTTTCTTGGAAAAGTTCATGATTTTGACTAAGCTTTGTTTTCAATATGCAAAATGAAATGTTGTGATTGAGAAAGGTTAAAATTCCTTAGTTTAACTCCTTTTTCAACCAAACAAATTCTCATATGCAAAAGGTTAAACTAAGCTCAATAATCCACATTTTTCCAAATCACAACTAATAACTAAAATAACTATATATATACTATCAAACTAAAATTGCAAATAACTAAAAATCTAAGATATATACAAACCAAAGTGCAAAATGCAACGAACTCAAAAGTATCCAAAATAACTAATATATACAATAATCCCAAAAGTGCAACAAAGTAAAATGTGCAAGTACTAAAAGTAAAACAAAATAAGGCAAGAAAGTCTGAAATGGTCACCAAAATGAAATCCGCCGACGGCGACGACCTCCCCACACTTAGAAGAAAGCATTGTCCTCGATGCTACAACTTAGGCTTGGTGAGAGGGTCAAGTCTGCAGCTGGCTGAGGCTGTGGCTGTGGCTGTGGCTCCATAGAAGTCTACTGTGTCTCTGTGGGAGCCTGAGTCTGTGTAGGTGCCTCTGCTTGCTGAGCCTCCTCCTCCTGAGCCTCCTCCTCTGCCTCAGACTGGTCGGAAGGTGTATCGGGGTCGGAGGGCATTTCGGCGCCTAATGATGCGAGCATCTGACTCAAACACTCATAACATTGCTTGTTGCGATGCTCACTCTGATCCATGCGCTCTATGAGGTGCTGCACAAGTCGGTAGGTCGGCTAGGGTGCTAATAATGGTGGTGCTGGCCTAGTGGATGCATGTGGTGTTGTAGAGGGTCCGGATATTGTTGAAGAAGAAGCTGGCCTAGATGTTGCTGCTGTGACAGCTCGGTCTCTATGCGGGGCCGCTGGTCTGTCACCCACCCAAGTCCCCCACGGAATAACTTTCTCCTTTTCATGGACCGCTAGTGGTAACTCATCATCTGAAATCCAGGGTACTCCAGCTCGGTGAGCAAGCTCTGTGACCAAACTCGGAAAAAGGAGGGTGCCCCTGATATGGGCCCGCCACATGAATTTTTTGATAAGCCGGGGGAAGTACAGCTCCTTCCCCTCAATGATGCACCCAATCAAGACTAGCATGTCAACGAAATCTCCGTGAAGTGAGTGCTAGGCATGACGTAATGGGTAAGTATCTACTGCCATAGCTTAGCCTCCTTCGTCAAATAATCAAACCTCATCCCCTTGTGTTTCAATTTGGAGAAATCCATCTCAAGAGGGGCATCCGACTGGGCAACCATAGTACACAATGCATCATAGTCAAAAGTCATACTATGTATCTCCTCTTCAGCCCTCTGAAAAGCATCCTTGTCACTAAATTTAGGCTGACACTGGAGGATGTCCTCAATATCTGCCTCCGTGACCACAATCTGTCTGTTTCTAAGGTGAACCGTGTCAAGGGTTGCTCTGAAGAAATTACAGTAGAACTCGCGGACCCAAGACTCGTTCACTCTTGCTAGTTCTCTATCCAAGAAATCCTAGCCCCTCTTCTCAATCTGGGGCTCAGTAAACCGCCTCAGATCAAAGGGGATAGCTAGCTTTTTCTCCAGGTTGAGCTTCCATCCCAGAAAGTACAGAAATCGGAGCTCACAATACAGATTAGCAAACCTCTCTGAGTCAGCAGCAGGCAGGAGTTGATCTGTCTTCTTCTTATCAGAGAGACACATCTCAGAATAACTAAAAGTCACTAGTTCAGTAGATGACTGAGACCTCTTCCTTTTTTTTGGAGGTGACTTTTGCTTTTCCTTTGCCTCTGTCAGACATCCTGAAAAATAAAAATTACAGGATACAGAATATTAAGTAGAATATTCCATGATTATCTTCCACAGTCTGTAATCTACAGATTGAACAAATATCTTCATTCTTTCTTTCCAGTAACTGTAGTTCTTTTCATTGAAAAGTGGAGGTCTGTTGCTTGACTGCCCCTCTGTCAGAGTGTAGGGCACCAGATTTGAGCCACTGTTAATTGCCATCAGGATCTTTTCTTCACGCTGCAAAGCTTGATCTATTTAAGACCAAGCTCTGATACTAATTGATGGTAATTAGTGGCTAAGAGAAGGGGGGTTGAATCTTAGCCCCTTTTTGCTGAATATTTCTTTCTGACTTTTAAAGGAACTTCAGGAGATATTTCTACTTTTTGTCTCAAAACAAGTCAAGAGACATTTTCTTTTTGTCCCGTAATGGTTAGGAGATATTTTTTAATTTTGTCTCGAACGTAATAGAAACAGAATAGAAGTAGAAGAGAAAGAGAGAATCACACCCAGAAGTAACCTGGTTCAGCTGCTAAGTGCAATGTAGTCTACATCCAGTCTCCACCACAACAGTTACGAAATTTTACTATAATCATCATATTACAAGCACCAATTCTTCCCTAGGATCTACCCAATCCTATCTGGGACAAATCCAGATTCTATCCCCAAATCTGAACTTGACTCGGACACCTACCAAGCTTTCAACTGCAAAGTGCTAACCCAACTTGCAAGAAAATCCCCACAGGATCATGAGACACAACATACATATGTACAAAGAAACTCTAAGACATCTATGGCTTTTTCTCTAGTTTTGATCACTGCCTTTTTCCTCTCAGTGGTTTTCCTTACAAACCTCACTATGTTTGTTACCATGAGTCCCAGATAGACAACACTAAGAAAAAGTACACAAAATAAAACCCATTGAAGGAGAAGAACTCTGTTAGCTTAGGGTAGCTATGAGAACTCTGTGCTTTCTCTCCTTGTCTCAATCCTTGGCTGTTCACCCTTATTATAGAAGAGGAAGCTTCCAAGGTTAAAACCAGTTCAACCAAGCCACCAACATCTTCTCCAATACATAGCCGGTTTGGACAGAGAAGAGAGAGAGGGAAAACCAAAACTAAAATCAACATGCATGTACCTCTCTCAATCCTTCTCATTAAGTTCCTTCATTCTGAGCCCTTGATCTTGACTTTGGCTCCAAGAAAGAACACTAACCCTTAATGAACCTCTGATCCTTGATAGCTCCTTCATTTCCATATTTGCTTCATCCTCTTCGTAGCTCCAGTAGCTACCTTCTGTCCTGGAATAAAAAAAATGGAAATGAGCTTTACCACTGAGATCTTCTTCTCTGACTGAGATGGATCTTTCTTATTCTTGGCATGGAAGATCTTGAAGCTCTTCTTGAAATATTGCCTTCAATGACAAAGATCTAGCCACACCATGCTTTGGATCTTCCTTTTGCAAAGGCCATTATCAACTAGCCTTTTCTTCTTCCATTAGCTTCGCTGTTTATTTTTTTGATGACTTGCTCTTGCTTCTTTTCTCTGATTGAAGTGACAACTGAAAACCAAGAGAGAGAGGAGAGAGAAGAGACAAAGCATTCAATGTAAAATTAACTCAATTTAATTTTATGTTTTAGTTACTTATGCAAGCAATTAATTCATTTGAATTTTGAATTCCATTCTAGGCTTTGTTTGGAGTCTTTCTCTCTTCCTTCAATTTCGGACCAAAGGCTTTCATTGGTTTCCAAAGAATAATTGTTTTGGGCTGCACACTAGTTTCCTGGCCCAATTAGCTTTGCTCTCCCTTTTAAATAATTCAACCACATTTTATGGAATATTTTTGCACAAAGGCTGATCACAATTTCATCACATTGGGCTTATACTGCCTTTTAGCCCAACATAAAAATTCATTTTATTTTTCTACACACTAACAAACCCATTAACCAAACAATTGGAAGAAAATATTAAATTAACAATTTTTCTAATTAATATTTTTAATAATGCTTGATTATCACAACAATTTAAGTTTTCCAAACTCATCAATCTCCCCCTTGATGACAAATATTATTAAAAAATAAATTAAAAAGGATTAGGATTAGAAAACTCCCTTGATAATTTGACCGAATCCTCCCCCTTTCAATTGATCAAATTACTCCCCCTTAATGTGAGCATATATCCAATGGAAGCATTACCTGTAAACATGTTTAAACAGTTCCAAAAAAATTTATATTTTCAAAACATGGAACTTTAATAAGTAAAACCATATTTATCAAGTAAGAGCCTGATTTTGAGCAAATATATTTTTATAAACATAATCAAGGCTTTAAGCTGCTGAAAAAAATTTTCTTTTGCAAAACAGAGTATGACAGAGTACATTCAGAGTAAATATCCAACAAATGATCAATGCTCAAGTTCTAACACACTTCTCAAAATAACATGGTCAAAGCAAAGTATCAAACCTAAAAAAATATTTCCTACCAATTAAGCAACATATCAAAGCAACCTATAAAACAGAATGTTCATCCACTAAGACAAAGCATGAAACAATAATCAAACAGGGCATAAAATGTAATTAGATCAGAACTCAGAGGGCTCAAAGACAGAGCACAAGAATTTGAGCACTGGCAGCCCTAGTTTTATTTTTAATTCAGCCCCTTTTTAAAATCCTTTCCTCTCCCTTTTGTCATCAAGGAGGAAACCTACAAAATAGATAAAACAGCAATGTAATTCTTAAATATGAACAAGGTGTTAAAGTTATTGAGTATAGTCATCCAACAGTTCAAAAGAAACTAAGTCCAAAAGTAACAAAATAGAACAAATTGTTTCCAAAGGTATAGGCAGCAGTAAGCAAATCTTCAGGCATCAGAAAGATTGATATCAGAATCAAGATGATCGTCTTCTCCTTCAGAATAAGCCACGTCCTTGCTAGTAGGCTCCAAGCTCTTAATTAGCAGATTCACCCTTTTATAGCATTTGATCTAGGCCTTCTCATTTTCATAGGCTTGCTTTCAAGCCTTTTTATATGACCTGACCATCATTCTGGACATATTGGAGAACTCATTCAAAACATCCTTGATAGTTTCAGAAAAAATGAGAAGATTCAGGAGGAAGACTTTCACTTTTGCTATCAGAAATCATTGATGCCGTTGAACTCTTGTCCTTTTTCCCTTTAACAGAATCGGGAACTCCTCCACCTTTGATGGTTGAGACCTTGTTCTCAACTGGCTCATTGCTGAGATCCACATTAAAATGCTCAAAGATGCAAGTCAGAAACATACCATATGGCAAATTTGATTTTTTATCACTACGGACACAATCCCACATGTGTCTAACCATAAGATATACAAAGGAAATTGAAGCAGAATTTAGAATAGCAAACAGTACAAGGGTATCACAAACAGTAACCCTCTGGTAAGAACCACTTTGAGGTAGTAAAATATGAGTGATGATACGGTGAAGCAAGGCTCGCACAGGTCCGAGAGCCTTGAAGGTCAGAGTTGTGCCATCAAGAGCAGAAAAATTTTCACACACACGAGTAAGAGATAGTGAGGCTGGTTCAATGGTAAAAAAATGAAAATAAAAAAAGGAGAAAAGAAAGAAAAAAGAAAAAAACTTAAAAATGAAAAAGAAAAAGGCCATTAATATGGTCAAAATTGACTTTATGAGGGTAATTAATTTTTTCTAAGTCAAGTTTGACTAGTAAATAATATATATTATATTACATTGGTTTATTTTCTGACTAGAGACTTTTTGAGCCAGAAATTCACTTTTAGTGATGCTTTTGCGTGCGCCGAGAAAAACTCTTGTAACAAAAAATTTCGAAACCAGTGGAAAAAATAATTCCTACCTTGATAATTGTGACCCAAGATTAATATTAGCCATTCATTTATGATTTATTTCTTAAAGAATAAATCTTAGCCATTAATTATTTTACCATACGGTAAAATTTACTCCGAAATAAATTTCTGACTAGTATTTCGCAAATGACTCCTAGAGACCCCAAATCTTCTTACTTGCCACCCAAATAACTTGTCTTTCCTTCTCAGCCTCTGGGCCGAGACTATCTCAGCCTTTCACCCTCTCTGCTGTGTTTTTAACCTCAAGTAACTAACTGCGGTTTAACCGTGGATAAGCTCGACACGCAAGCGCTGAACAAGCTTCCTCGTTTTCATGGCCCTTCTTCATTAAATTCCAGCCCTTGACCACGAAAATTTCAGCCTTTTACCATCATAACTTCAGAAAGACTTTGATTTTTTATTTAAGAAAGCGTTTACCAAAAAATTCACAAAACACTTTACACATTTTTACACTATTTTGACCGAAGTCTTGAGAGAGAGAGAGAGAGAGAGAGAGAGAAAGAGAGAAACTTCTGCACACAATACTTGCGTTTTCAGCTCCTTATATCACCATTCATACACTATTCTTCAAGTGTTCTTCAAGGACTCAAACTATACAAGCACAAACTCTTGTCCGTTCTCGCCAATCTTTGCGTTTATACCGAATTCGGCTAAGTAAACTCTTGTTCTTTCTCCTTTTCTTTTTCTTTTAAAAAGAAACAGTAACCATGATGAATCTTTACTCTCCTTCATGTATATAGGACTCTTCTTAAAGCACCCATGGAGCACGCCTAAGGACTTAAGAAGTTTCGAGCTCATAGTGGTTGAATTTCGACGTTTTTGCGACACTTTCGGCCAAAAATGAAACTGCACCATCACCATCTATACTTCTACCCTTGTGTGCACGTTTTCTAGTGTGTGAAAGGTTTAAGAACTTAATTCAATAAGAGGTAAGGGTTAGGATTAGTTAGAGTATGGTTGTGTTTGTTTTTAGTGCTTATGTAAGCCATTTTGTGGTAATTTTGTGCTTAATTTTTAATTCTAAAAATTTAGTGATACTTCTTTGTTTTTGGACTGTTATTTGAGTGATATATGAAGCTATTTGCCTCTGAAAAATGTATGGGATAGTAAAAAATTAATGGAGCACTTGGGATTTAAGTTTCAAACCTTAAAAGTCACTAAAAGTGGATAAAAATGAAAAACTGCACCCGTGAAAATACATCCACTAAATGATCATGAAAGTCACATGTATAATGGTTAAAAGGAGGTTAGAAAACTGATTTTTAATCCTATGAAACAAATATGTAAAAGTAAAAAGGGTGTTATGATCATTTTTGGGTAAACGAGAGTTAAAAATATAATTTAAATGAAAAATAAGTAAAATTATGAACTTAGTATCAATAGGGATAAGATAGTAATTAGATAAATTACTTGAGTCAAAATTATAATTATAATAAAGTTTTGGGTCTAAATTAAAGTTTTTGTAAAAGTTAGAAGTAAAACGGTAAAAAGTGGTAACTAGAATAAGTAAATAAATTAATAAAAGGTGAAATGATCTTTTAGGTCCCTAAGGGTAGAATTGACATAAATTAAAAGTTTCATAGATAATTTGATCATAGAAAAATATTAGGATTAATCCGGTAATATTTTGACGCTAAATTTGGTTAAATGATAAACTAGAGTACTTAGGGACATATTAGTAATTTTAGGCATAAAATCAAAATAAAAAATTAGTATTTTGTTTAATGAAGGGTAAGAAGGTCTTTTAGGAAAAATATGACAATAAAATGGTGAAGTACACTAGTGGTGAAAGTGGCAATAAAAGCCTAAAGAAAACTAGAAAAATGAAGTTATGTACAAAAAGGGTAAAATTGGAAATGTACAAAAATTTCAAGAACAAAATGGTAAAATGTGACATGGCTGAGATATTTTAAGAAAGGACCGGGCACAAATTTTATTTCAAAAGAAAGGCAGAGAAGTCCCTTAGAGATAAAGTTTATTGAGATGTGCTGCAGAAAAAGAACCGTAAACCCTAAGGTGCTAGAGGTTGTTTGGAGGCGGGTATTTACCCACTGATTGCTAAAACTATGTTTTCCCTTTGTGCGTATATTATGGCATCAAGCTTTGCGACGATTGTCTGTTGTCACGGACTGGTGGTATGCTTAACCACATCGATACGTATACACGGACGGACGCAATTGGAAAACCATATCTAGGACTAGTTACTAGGTAACATCGGGTTGTGAGTAGTCAACCGACGGATGAGCTCATGGCCTACATAGGACCAGGCATTCATCATACTTGTTGGCTGCATTCTCTATGTTTATGATTGCTTACTTGTACCTGTGATTTATTTTGTCTCTGCTTCTTGTATTCCGTGCTTGGTTACTATTCTACTATACACTTGTGCTTGCACTTGTTTGTGTGACTTACCGACCTTACTGCGTGAAGTCTTAGACTTAGGCTGCGGAACCCCTTAGGTTTTCTTGTGTAGTACCCAACTGGGAACCTTAGGTTCTCACCCCTTATTTCCCCATTCTGTAGATGCAAACCGGTAAGGTCTTCTTTGAGTTTCCAGTCGTGGGACTAGCGAGCAGCAGTAGCATTACCAGAGGGTTAGAGCAACTTTTTTTACTTTCACACAATACTTCTGTGTATCTTCAGCTACCAGGGATCGATGACTAGCAGTAGTTATAATAGTAGCAGTGGTAGTAGTTGTCTTTGCCCTCGCTTTGTATAGACTTTTAGAGTGCTAGATGCTTTTGTAAATACCTATATAAACAAATTAGAATAGGTCCCATACTATAGTGACTCTTGTGAGTCGAGGCCTGTTAGTATAAATATGGAGTCTGTAAATATTTTCATGAATAAGCAACGACGTAACTTGGTGTGAATTATGAGGTACTAAATGAGCCTTCGGGCATATATGTATGATAATACTATATTTTTTATTTTTTTCTCTGCATCATATATATATATATATATATATATATATATATATATATATATAATCTATTTAGGCATTATCTATTTCGTTATATCTATATATCTGACACGTGATCTCGACTAGCGCTACAGGCTCATATGTATATATTTAATATAAGGTCTAGAGTCTCTAGGAAAAGTCGTGTAGTAATGCCTGGTGGCTAGCATTGGTTATGACGTGCAAGAATATACGTCATTACAAATAGTATCAGAGTAGTTCGTCCTTGGTAAAGCCTGGGAATGGATAGACCATGCTTCACCGCATGCTCTGCTTGTGTATTTCCATGCTGCTAGGGTATCTCTAATGATACATTTTGCATGTCTGTGAGCATTCATTTTGTAAATGTTAGCACTTAAATTGGATATGTTAAGACTGATCACCTTAATGTTGATTGTTTGGTGTTAACAAGACGTCAATGTCTGCAAACAGGCGTAGCCCCGGTCAATCGAGTCTGAGTTCCGAGCCGGCATTTGACCCGACCACCTTGTTAGAATCTATGAACGCGATGGCTGCAGCTGTGCACGATTCCATTGCAGCAACTAATAGAGCGGTAGAAAGAATGGAACGACAGCAGGGGAAAGATAATGGGAATAGTCATGGAAATGGAAATGGATTGGGAAACAGCGTACCCGAAGGCGATAGGCTAATGACTTTGGCATCTTTCCTTAAAGTTAATCGGCACAATTTCTCTGGAACCATCAACCCGACCGGGGCAGATGATTGGTTTCATGCCATGGAACGGGCTCTGCAGGTGCAACATGTCCCTAGAGGACAACAAGTGGAGTTCGCCACTTACATGCTAAAGGGGGATGCACAACATTGGTGGCAGGAAGTGAGCCAGTTGTTGGGACAAGGAGGTGTTGATATCACTTGGGTTGACTTTCACACTGAGTTTTACAAGAAGTATTTTCCTCCATCTGCCCGCACTGCCAACGGGTTGGAATTACTGTAGTTGAGGAAGGAAAGCATGACGGTGGTTGAGTACACCGGGATATTCGAGGACTTGTGCCGATTTTCGAATGTGTGCCAGGAAAATCTTGCAGAATATGAGGAGTGAAACTGTATTAAGTATGAGGGAGGTCTCAGAGAGGAGCTGTTAGCCTTAGTGGGTCCAATGCAGATCAGGAACTTTGTTGAATTAGTCAATAAGAGTCAACTGGTAGAGGAATATTCAAAGAAGTTGGCAGTTGCACGAGCAAATCATCGAGAGGCTACACAATAAAGTTTTGATCAAAGACTAGCCCATGAGGGTAGAGATTTCAAATCTAATGTACAGCAACAGCACCAACATGAAGGCGACTTTCCCATTCGTTTCAATGGTAGTAACAATAATCATGACCTAGGATGGGTACAGGGAGAACAACCTCAGCAAACTCAGGATGGCTTCATATGCCCGAAGTGTGGGAAAAATTATGGCGGGAGGCCTTGCTGGTTTGGTACAAATATATGTTACTACTGCAATAATGAGGGACTTCTGGTAAGGGACTACTGTAAGAGGATTTCAGATAGGGCCTCTAGACCACATCCCTAGGGCAAAGTTTTACTGTGATTACTAACAAGTGCCACTAGATATGGTCATTTCGCTTGAGGTGAGTGTTACGCTAATTAAGATCCATAACCATAACACAAGACATAAATGTCCTTATAATTCCTTGTGCATAACTGAAATTTTGAGGGCAAGTTTTTTTAAGGAGGGTAGAATGTAAGAACCCGATTTTTGGTAACAGAATTTTCTGGCTATTACCAAATTTATTTCGCAAAATTCCAAACTATGGCTCAACAAGAAATAGTGATGTTGGCCCAATGGTAAAAAAAATAAAAATAAAAAAAAGAGAAAAGAAAGAAATATAAAATTAAAAAGAAAAAGGCCATTAATATGGTCAAAATTGACTTTATGATGGTAATTAATTCCCCCTAAGACAAGTTTGACTAGTAAATAATAGATATTATATTACCATTGGTTTATTTTCTCACTAGAGACTTTTTGAGCCAGAAATTCACTTTTAGTGACGGTTTTGCATGCGCCGAGAAAAACTCTTGTAACCGAAAATTTCAACACCAGTGGTAAAAATAATTCCTACCTTGATATTTGTGTCCCAAGATTAATATTAGCAACTCATTTATGATTTATTTCTTTAATAATAAATCTTAGCCATTAATTATTTTACCACACGGTAAAATTTACTCCGAAATAAATTTCTGACTAGTATTCCGCAAGTAACTTGTCTCTCCTTCTCAGCCTTTGGGCCGAGACTATCTCATCCTTTCACCCCTCTCTGCTGTGTTTTTAACCTCGAGTAACTAACTGCAGTTAACTGTGGATAAGCTCGACATGCAAGCGCTGACTAAGCTTCCTCGTTTTCATGCCCCTTCTTCATTAAATTCAAGCCCTTGACCATGAAAATTTCAGCCCTTTTACCATCATAAATTCAGCAAGACTTTGATTTTTTATTTAAGGAAGTATTTGCCACAAAATTCACAAAACACTTTACACATTTTTACACTCTTTTGACCAAATTCTTGAGAGAGAAAGAGAGAAAATTCTGCACACAATACCTACATTTTCACCGCCTTATATCACCATTCATACACTATTCTTCAAGTGTTCTTCAAGGACTCAAACCATACAAGCACAAACTCTTGTCCGTTCTCGCCAATCTTTGCGTTTATACCGAATTCGGCTATGTAAACTCTTGTTCTTTCTCCTTTTATTTTTCTTTGAAAAAGAAACAGTAACCATGATGAATCTTTACTCTCCTCCATGTATAGAGAACTCCTCTTGAAGCACCCATGGAGCACGCCTAAGGACTTAAGGAGTTTCGAGCTCACAGTGGTTGAATTTCGACGTTTTTGCGACAATTTCGGCCAAAAACAAAACTGCACCATCACCATCTGTGCTTCTACCCTTGTGTGCACATTTTCTAGTGTGTGAAAGGTTTAAGAACTTAATTCAATAAGAGGTAAGGGTTATGATTAGTTAGAGTATGGTTGTGCTTGTTTTCAGTGCTTATATGATCCACTTTGTGGAGATTTTGTGCTTGATTTTTAATTCTAAAAATTTGGTGATGCTTCTCTATTTTAAACTGTTATTTGAGTGATATATGAAGCTATTTGCCTCTGAAAAATGTATGGGGCAGTAAAAAATTGATGGAGAACTTGGCACAAATTTTATTTAAAAAGAAGGGTAGAGAAGTCCCTTAGAGATAAAGTTTATTGAGATGTGCTGTGGAAAAAGAACTGTAAACCCCAAGGTGCTAGAGCTTGTTTGGAGGCGGGTATTTAGCCACTGATTGCTAAAACTATGTTTCCCCTTTGTGCGTATATTATGGCGTCAAGCTTTGCGATGATTGCCTGTAGTCATGGACTGGTGGTATGCTTAACCACATCGACACGTATAGACAGACGGACGCAATTGGGAAACCATATCTAGGACTAGTTCCTAGGTAACTTCGGGTTACGAGTAGTCAACCGACGCATGAGCTCATGGCCTGCATAGGACCAAGCATGCATCATACTTTTTGGCTGCATTCTCTATGTTTGTGATTGCTTACTTGTACCTGTGATTTATTTTAACTCTGCTTCTTGTATTCCGTGCTTGGTTACTATTCTGCTATATACTTGTGCTTGTACTTGTTTGTATGACTTACCGACCTAACTGCGCGAAGTCTTAGACTTAGGCTGCGGAACCCTTTAGGTTTTCTTGTGTAGTACTCTTATGGGAACCTTAGGTTCTCACCTTTTACTTCCCCATTCCACAGACGCAAACTAACGAGATCTTCTTTGAGTTTCCAGTCTTGGGACTAGCGAGCAGCAGTAGCATTACTGGAGGGTCAGAGCGACTTCTTTTTCTTTCATACAGCACTTTTGTGTTTCTTCAGCTACCAGGGATCGATGACCAATAGTAGTTATTGATAAACCCCATTTTTAGGGTTTATCCTGTTCTTAATTTAGGGGATTTTATCAATTTTTCTCATATTTATTCAATGAAAAGGCATAGTTTCATGGCTTTTTCTAATTTGTGCTTAAGTGTAAAAACATGCTTTTTAGGCCTTTAATTCGCTAATTTTAATTCGCCATTGATTCCGCTAGATGCCTTGATATGTTTGTTAGTGAACTCAGGTTGAAAAGGCTAGGAATAGATCAAAGGAGTGAAGAGAAGAGCATGCAAAGTGGACAGACGAACACGCATGGAGATGAAGTCGCAAGGTGACACGTACGTGTGACATGACGCGTCCGCGTGAGAAGGAAAACGTCAAACGAGACGTATGCGTGACCCATGCGTACGTGTCGCAGCTCGCACGTGACCTCATTAAAGTGAAAATGCTGGCGGCAATTTCTGAGCTTCTGGTGCACGAAATTGTGATCACTACAACTTCACACAACTAACCAGCAAGTGCACTGGGTCGTCCAAGTAATACCTTACGTGAGTAAGGGTCGATCCCACGGAGATTGTTGGTATGAAGCAAGCTATGGTCACCTTGTAAATCTCAGTCAGGCAGACTCAAATGGGTGTAGATGATATATGAATAAAACATAAAGATAAAGATAGAGATACTTATGTATACCATTGGTGAGAGCTTCAGATAAGCGTATGAAGATGCCTTCCCTTCCGTCTCTCTGCTTTCCTACTGTCTTCATCCAATCCTTCTTACTCCTTTCCATGGCAAGCTCGTGTAGGGTTTCACTGTTGTCAGCAGCTACCTCCCATCCTCTCATTGGAAACGATTGCATATGCTCTGGTCACAGCATAGCGGAATCCATATGTCGGTTCTCAATCAGATCGGAATAGAATCCATTGATTCTTTTGGCGTCTGTCACTAACGCCCCACCCTCAGGAGTTTGAAGCACGTCACAGTCATTCAATCATTGAATCCTACTCAGAATACCACAGACAAGGTTTAGACCTTCCGGATTCTCTTGAATGCTGCCATCAGGTCCTGCCTATACCACGAGGATTCCGATTAAAGAATCCAAGAGATATTCACTAAGCCTCGAATGCTTGTAGAACAGAGTGGTTGTCAGTCACCCTTGTTCATGGGTGAGAATGATGATGAGTGTCACGGATCATCACATTCATCAAGTTGAAGAACAAGTGATATCTTGGACAAAGAACAAGCGGAATTGAATGGAAGAACAATAGTAATTGCATTAATACTCGAGGTACAGCAGAGCTCCACACCTTAATCTATGGTGTGTAGAAACTCCACCGTTGAAAATACATAAGAACAAGGTCTGATCATTGGTTTCGGCCCCTAGAGAGGGAACCAGAAGAACCAAGATGAAAATACAATAGTAAAAGGTCCTACTTATAGAAACTAGTAGCCTAAGGTGTACAAGAATGAGTAAATGACATAAAAATCCACTTCCGGGCCCACTTGGTGTGTGCTTGAGCTGAGCAATGAAGTAATTTTCGTGTAGAGACTCTTCTTGGCGTTTAACTCCCATTTTGGTGCCAGTTTGGGCGTTTAACTCCCATTTAGGTGCCAGTTCCGGCGTTTAACGCTGGGATTTCTTGAGGTGACTTTGAACGCCGGTTTGGGCCATCAGAAGTCTCTGGAGTCCTTTTGAGTCTCTGGATCAGATTTTTGCTCAGATCCCTCAATTTCAGCCAGAAAATACCTGAAATCACAGAAAAACACACAAACTCATAGTAAAGTCCAGAAAAGTGAATTTTAATTAAAAACTAATAAAAATATAATAAAAACTCAACTAAAACTACCAAAAACATACTAAAAACAATGCCAAAAAGCGTACAAATTATCCGCTCATCAGCTTCCCAGGCCCATATCCAACTCATTCCTGAGGCTACTACATGCAGAATTCAAGAGTGGTCAAGGGGGGATCATTCATAGACTTTAGTTTTAGTTTTAGAGAGATGCAGAATTCTAAAGAGGGAGGCTCTCTCCTCTCTCTAGATTAGGGTTCTTAGCTTTATTTTCCTTTTAGATCTAGATATCATTCGTCCTTTGCTTTAGTTTTTCCTTTACTTTTATTTGTTCTAGCACTTTACTTCTCTTGTTGTTTCCTTCATTTTGTTAATTTTAGTTTATGAACTATTTTTTGATTTCTATTTCCTTTTAATGTAATTTGTGATTTCCATGTCTTTTAATGTTTGCCTTTATCTCCATTGTTGATTTCTTACTTTGATTAGTTATAGCTACCTTTAATTCTTGCAATTTATGATGTTTACTTTTATTGTCCACTATGTGTTTGAGGAAATGTTCCTTTTAGTTATGAGTTAGGTTTTCTTTCTCTTGGCTTGTGTTGAGTAATTGGAGACACTTAAGTTATCAAACTCTTTTGTTGATTGATAATTGGAAGTTGCTAGTTAACTTGAATGCCACTAAAGCTAGTCTTTCATTATGATTTGACTAGGACTTGTGGTCTCAAGTCGATATCAACTTGACTTTCCTTCAAAGTTAGAGGTTAACTAAGTAGGAGCAATAGAAAATTCTTGTCACGATTGATGATGATAATGAGGATAGGACTTCTAGTTCTTATCCCTTACCAAAAGCTTTCTCTGTTATTAGCTTATTTCTCTTGTTATTTACATTCCTTGTCTCTTATTACAAAACCCCAAAACATTCATTCGTAGCCAATAACCAAGCACTTCGTTGTAATTCCTAGGGAGAACGACCTGGGATTAATACTCTCGGTTATTTTATTGGGGTTAAACTAGTGACAACCAAATTAAATTTGATGTGAAGATTCATTGTTAGTTTAGAACTATACTTGCAACAAGATTTCATTAAGAAATTCTAGACCGGCATAAAATCCTTTCATCAAATTTTGGCGCCGTTGCCGGGGAATTGCAATGGTGTTATGTTATTGGCTATTGTGAATATGTTCATATTGTGAATAGTTTGATTGTTGCTTCATTTGCTAGTTGTAGAGTTTTGTTTTTCTTGTTTCCTATTAGTTTGTATTTTATTCTATTTTCTTTTGCTATTATGAATTCTCATGATCTTGGCTATGAGTGTGGTTACAACTATGCTGTAGGAAATGGAAATTTTAATGACAACATGCATCAAAGATGGGACAATCAAAGGTGGGAGGAGCCATATGCATATGATCAATCCTCTTGGCAGTAACCTCCACCAATGCGCTATGAGCAAGAGCCATTCTGTGATGCATATCAATCCATTGGCTATGGTGGACATCCTTGTGACTATCAACAACCACCACCATACGCCTATGAGCCATACCTTCAATATAGCCCTCCACCATACTCACAAGCCCTTTTTCACCAAACATCTTCATATGGCCCTAATCCATATCCACCATACTAACCACCTTTTGAGCCATATGAGCCACACATAGAACCACCACCATTCAAACCTCAATACCTCCAAGAACCACCTCCTCCATACTATGACCAAGATGAACCACCTCTAATGTATGCAAATTTTCAACCACAAGATGAATTCTACTTTCTACCACAATCCTCCATGGAAGAATATCCATGTCCATCAATCCAAGAGCAATATGATCCTACTTATGTTAGCAAAGCAGAACAAGAATCAAAGGATCGCCTCAAAGAATTAATGGATCGGCTTCAAGAAACCGTCCGTCAAAAGTTGGACTCATGGGATTCATATCACAAGAAAAACATGTCCAAGGATGATTGTGGAGGAGAAACCAAAGAGAGGGCTATGAAGGGGTTTGTAGAATCTCAACTTGAGAGCAAAGGATTGGAGTGTGTTGCACAACAAGTGGAAAAAATAGAGAGTGTTAAACCACCACATCCTTATCATGATGAACCACCTTCCTATTATGAACCATTCCTCCAAAATAATGAACCCTCTCATCCACCCCAACCTCCAATGGATGACATCCTTGGTGTTCTTTTCAAGGGCAAGAGGAGATGAAAAGGAATGTATAAAAATTCACGGCCGCCTTGGACGAGGTAATAAATCAATTAGCCTCCCAACATTTGGACAATCAAGGAACTCCCATGGCTACATGTGGAAAATCTAATGAAGAACATAGTCTAAAGGAGAGATTGGAAACTCCGATCGATAATGAGGAATGTTGCTTTGTGTTGGAATAATTAGAGGAAGCTATGATTGTTGAAGAAAAGGAAGAAACGGTTGAAGACTTAGGAGATACGGAACTGCCATGGGAACCTAAAGTTGAGGAAAACCCCTCCAAGAAGATTGAATTTGATGTTAAGGAGGAATGTGCATAACCTCCAAGGCATATCCCATATGAAGATTTGGACAGGATAGATCAAGAATTGAGTTTCCTTGGCAATGAAGATCAAGCATCAAATCTTACTGGTGAAGAATCTTTTGAGCTTGAAGAACCTTCTCCCGGTGAATTTGAAAGTGTTGTGGAGGTAAACTTCTTTCATCCTCCTAATTATGGTTTGAGTAAGGGAAAAGAGTTAGATAAAATTGATGAGCAAAGGATTGAAATTGAGAAATCTTGTGAAGAGGTGGAGGCCCTTAGAAAAAGAAGGACGGAAGTTGAACACGCTTTGTCAAGATCCTTGGAAGCTTCTTTACCTAGGTTTTCGTTTACTCCTTCATTTGAGTGGTTAAAACTTATCTCTATTAGCTTATTTGTCCCACTTGAGTATGGCTTGCTTGAAATGGATGGCCAACTTAGGGAGCTTTGCGGGATAAAGCGTAAGAGAATGATGTTTAATGGTTGGCGTTGCAAATCAAGGCTCATCATGGTTGATACTTCAAGGATTAGATGCAAGGGTTGGGTTGGTACTCAATTGGATGGGTCTAGAAAGAGAGTTTGGTATTACATTGAGAATTCCTCTTGCTTACCACCCGGATGGATTAATGGTGATCAACTTGAACACAGGTGTAGAAACAAGATTTGGGATCCAGGAATACATGAGGATCAATCTTGGGAGCCCTTAGCTTGTGCAGAACTCCATCAAAGCTTAGAATTATTAATTTTGAAGAATAGAGCTTATTGGAAGTCCAAGCATTGGTGGATGTTCAAGGATGGATTCAAGCACAAGCCACAATGACAAGGAGCTCACCAAATGTCCAACTTAAGGACTTAAAACAAAAGTGCTAGGTGGGAGCCACCGTGGTAACATCTTTTCATTTTTTCTCTTTTGTACATATTGGTAAAAATAGTTTGATTTTATGTTTTTTTTTAGTTTATTGAGTTTAATTGGTAGTTTGGTATGTTGAATAAGGTTTTATGGTGGTTTGGTAGCTGTTTGGAGGTTTGGAATGCTTGGTTTGGTGCAAAAACTTGGAAAAATTTTGAAAAATAGAGCATTAATCCATGCGTACGCGTCACCCACGCGTACGTGTGATACCAAGTTTTTCGACCATACACGCATATGTGTCCGCCATGCGTATGCGTGGCCCCCAAATTTTCACCTTCCATACAAAAACCCAAGAGTGGTGCGAGTTTTGGGCTGGAATTGTGCCTTTAGCACAAAATCCACCCACGTGTACACATCACCCCACGCGTACACATCACCCCACGCGTACACGTCGCCCCTCTGAATAACCCATCATGCGTACACGTGTCTCATGCGTACGCGTCGCTTCCATTTTACCTATCCACGCTTCCGCGTCGCATGACGCGTACGCGTGGAGTGCCCTGTTTTACCAATCTTCTTTTCTCATCTTCTTTCCATTTCTTTCTTTCTTCTCCCTTCTCCTCTTTTCTTTCCCTTCTCTGACCATCATCCAACACTACCAATCACCATCTAAAACCATTTCTTTTAGTTAGATAGTTAGTCAGTTGTTTAGTTGGTCTAGTTTATGTTTAATTTTCTATTTTTCATTGTAAGTGTTGGAGTATTAATCTTGTTTGCTATCTATTGCTGCTGACTATTGATAAGATGCTGTTTTAACATCATTTTTGTTTATATTCTATTGTTGGATTTCATTATTGAGGTTATATTGTGCTACTTGGTTTTGAGTTCTTTGTTGAACAACTGTGAATACTAAGTGAACGAAAATTGCCCTCAAGCTTCTTAACTCTTTTTGAATTGCATGATTTGGCCACCGTGTGATTTGAATTCTTTTCTTTGATTAGGCAATTTCTTGATGGATGTTGTGCATTTATCTTAATGCATTGTGTTTATTGATCATATGCATCCATATGTTATGCTTATGCCTTAATGACATGTTTGACCATTAATTGTTTACTTATGTGCTCTACACATATTTGAAACTGGTCATTCCGGCACAATGTTTTTTTTTTGTGAAATTGGATTGGAAACTCATCTAGGGACACCTTTTTGAAATTCTCAAGCTATATGGATGATGAGCGGATAATTTATACGCTTTTTGGCATTGTTTTTAGGAAGTTTTTAGTATGATTTAGTTAGTTTTTAGTATATTTTTATTAGTTTTTAAGCAAAATTCACATTTCTGGACTTTACTATGAGTTTTTGTATTTTTCTATGATTTTAGGTATTATCTGGCTGAAATTGAGGGACCTGAGCAAAAATCTGATTCAGAGGCTGAAAAAGGACTACAGATGCTGTTGGATTCTGACCTCCCTGTACTTGAAATAGATTTTCTGGAGCTACAGAAACTCAATTGGCGCGCTCTCAATTGTGTTAGAAAGTAGACATCCAGGGCTTTCCAGCAATATATAATAGTCCATACTTTGTCCGAGTTTTGACTACGCAAACTGACGTTTAAACGCCAACTTTCTGCCCTATTCTAGTGTTAAACGCCAGAAACAGGATACAAGCTGGAGTTAAACGCCCAAACTGGCATAAAAGCTGGCGTTTAACTCCAAGAAAAGTCTCTACACATGAAAGCTTCAATGCTCAGCCAAAACACACACCAAGTGGGCCCGAAAGTGGATTTCTGCATCATTTACTTATTTCTGTAAACCCTAGTAACTAGTCTAGTATAAATAGGACCTTTTACTATTTTATTTTCATCTGGGGGATTATCCTTAGATCATCTTTGATAAGTTTTATGCTATCTTAGACTTTTATGGGGGCTAGCCATTCGGCCATGCCTGGACCTTCATCACTTATGTATTTTTAACGGTGGAGTTTCTACACCTCATAGATTAAGGTGTGGAGCTCTGCTGTTCCTCGAGTATTAATGCAAAGTACTATTGTTCTTCTATTCAATTCAAGCTTATTCTTGTTCTAAGATATTCATTCGCACACAAGAACATGATAAATGTGATGATTATGTGACACTCATCACCATTCTCAACCTATAAACACGTGCCTGACAACCACTTCCATTCTACCTGAAAACAAGCTTGAATGTATATCTCTTGGATTCCTGGTTCACGACGCATGGTTGCCTCTCCTGACAACAGAGTCTTCCATTCCGTGAGATCAGAATCTTCGTGGTATAAGCTAGAATCAATTGGTAGCATTCTTGAGATCCGGAAAGTCTAAACCTTGTCTGTGGTATTCCGAGTAGGATCTGGGATGGGATGACTATAATGAGCTTTAAACTCATGACTGTTGGGCATATTGAGAGACGCAAAAGGATCACAAGATCCTATTCCAACACAAGTGAGAACCGACAGATGATTAGCCCTACGTAAGCCGTAGTTGGACCATTTTCACTGAGAGGATGGCAGGTAGCCATTGACAACAGTGATGCCCGAACATACAGCTTGCCATGTTAAGGAATATGAATGATTGAATGAAGACAGTAGGAAAGTAGAGATTTAGAAGGAATAACGCATCTCTATACGCTTATCTGAAATTTCCACCAATGAATTACATAAGTATCTCTATGTTTATTTTATATTTTATTTATCCTTTAATTATCAAAATCCCATAACCATTTGAATCTGCCTGACTGAGATTTACAAGATGACCATAGCTTGCTTCAAGCCAACAATCTCCGTGGGATCGACCCTTACTCACGTAAGGTATTACTTGGACGACCCAGCGCACTTGCTGGTTAGTTGTGTGGAATTGTGAGGAAAGTGTTGAGATTACGATCGTGTGTACCAAGTTTTTGGTGACGTTGTCAGAGATCACAATTTCGTGCACCAAGTTTTTGATGCCATTGCCAGGGATTGTTCGAGTTTAGACAACTGACAGTTCATCTTGTTGCTTAGATTAGGTAATTTTCTTTTTACTTTTATTTTTACTTTTATTTTGTTCTTCAGAATTTTTAAGAATGAATTCTAGAGTTTCAGATGATGCTTTTATCATCACAGGAGCTAGTTAATTCCCATCAATTTGGCTGTTGTATGTAATGTCCTGCTGAAGCTTGGCTAGCCATGTCTAATCTTTTAGACTGAAGCTTTAGACTAACATTACTTGATTCTTGGAATTTTTATTAAAAATTTTGAGTTACTTATTTTCTTTTTCAAAATAATTTTCAAAAAAAATACAAAAAAATTTATAAAATCATAAAAATAAAAAAATATTTTGTGTTTCTTGTTTGAGTCTAGAGGCAATTTTTAAGTTTGGTGTCAATTGCATATTTTTATTTTTCTAAAAAATTTTCAAAAACTCATGCATGGTGTTCTTCATGATCTTCAAATTGTTCTTGGTAAGTCTCCTTGTTTGATCTTTAAATTTTTTTTGTTTTGTGTCTTTTCTTATTTCTCATATGCATTTTTAATTTGTTAGTGTCTAAGCATTAAAAATTTCTAAGTTTGGTGTCTTGCATGTTTTTCTTTTCTTGAAAATTTTTCAAAAATAAGTTCTTGATGTTCATCAGGATCTTCAAAGTGTTCTTGGTGTTCATCTTGACACTCATAGTGTTCTTGCATGCATCATTTGTTTTAATCCAAAATTTCTTTGTATTGAGTCATTTTGTGATTTTTCTCTTTCCTCATTAAATTCAAAAAAAAAATCTTTTCCTTATTTCACTCATAAATTTCAAAATATTTGGGTTGACTTAGTCAAAAATTTTTAAAATAAGTTGTTTCTTGTTAGTCAAGTCAAGATTTTAATTTCAAAAATTTATCTTTTCAAAATCTTTTTCAAAATCAAATCTTTTTCATTTTTTTCCTCTATTTTTCAAAAATTTTTAAAAATCTTTTTCAAAACTTTTCAAAATCTTTTTCCGATTTCTACCTCATATTTTTCGAAATTAATACTAACAATTAATGTTTTGATTCAAAAATTTTAAGTTTGTTACTTTCTTGTTAAGAAAGATTCAAACTTTAAATTTTAGAATCATCTCTTTTGATTCCTTGTAAGTCAAGTCATTAATTTTGATTTTAAAAATTAAATATTTTTCAAAATAAATTTCAATCATATCTTGTCAAACATATCTTTTTCAAATCATATCTTTTTCAAATTTTAATTTCAAAATATCTTTTTCTAACTTCTTATCTTTTCAAATTTAATTTCAAAATCTTTTTCAAAACCACCTAACTAATTTTCTCTCTCTAATTTTTGAAAACTCCTCACCCTTTTTCAAAATTTTCTTAGTTAACTAATTGTTTCAAATTTTAATTTTAATTTTATTTCTTCTCTTAATTTTTGAATTCTAACTAATTTTTAAAATAAAAACAAAAATATTTTCCCTTTTCCTTTTAATTATTTTCGAAAACCCTCTCTCTCTCTCTGTCTTCGAATTCTTCTTCTTCCTTCTTCATTCTCATTATTCTTCTATTCTACTCACATAAGGAAACCTCTATATCTGGACAAAGAGGATCCCTATTATTTTCTGTTATCTTCTTTTTCATATGAGCAGGAGCAAGGATAAGAATATTCTTGTTGAAGCTGACCCTGAACCTGAAAGGACTCTGAAGAAGAAGCTAAGAGAAGCTAAAGCACAACAATCCAAAGAAAACCTTATAGAGAATCTCAAAAAAGAAGTAATGGCCGAACCCAACAACAATAACAATGCAAGGAAGGTTCTTGGTGATTTTACTACACCAACTTCCAACTTCCATGGAAGAAGCATCTCAATCCATGCCATTGGAGCAAATAATTTTGAGCTTAAGCCTCAATTAGTTTCTCTGACGCAACAGAATTGCAAGTTTTATGGACTTCCATCAGAAGATCCTTTTCAGTTCTTAACTGAATTCTTGCAGATCTGTGATACTGTTAAGACCAATGGAGTTGATCTCGAGGTCTACAAGCTTATGCTTTTCCTTTTTGCTATAAGAGACAAAGCTAGAATATGGTTGGACTTTCAACCTAGAGATAGCCTGAACTCTTGGAATAAGCTGGTCATGGCTTTCTTAGCCAAATTTTTTCCTCCTCAAAAGCTGAGCAAGCTTAGAGTGGATGTTCAAACCTTCAGGAAGAAAGAAGGTGAATCCCTCTATGAAACTTGGGAAAGATACAAGCAACTGACCAAAATGTGTCCTTCTGACATGCTCTCAGAATGGACCATCCTGGATATATTCTATGATGGTCTGTCTAAATTGTCTAAGATGTCATTAGACCATTCTGCATGTGGATCTATTCACCTGAAGAAAATGCCTGCAAAAGCTCAGGAACTCATTGAAATGGTTACAAATAACCAGTTTATGTACACCTCTGAAAGGAATCCTGTGAATAATGGGACGCCTCAGAAGAAGGGAGTTCGTGAAATTGATACTCTGAATGCCATATTGGCTCAGAACAAAATGTTGACTCAGCAAGTCAATATGATTTCTCAGAGTCTGAATGATTTGTAAAATGCATCCAACAATACTAAAGAAGCATCTTCTGAAGAAGAAACTTATGATCCTGAGAACCCTGCAATGGCAGAGGTGAATTACATGGGTGAAGCCTATGGAAACACCTATAATCCATCATGGAGAAATCATCCAAATTTCTCATGGAAGGATCAACAAAAGCCTCAACAAGGTTTTAACAATAATAATGGTGGAAGAAATAGGTTTAGCAATGGCAAGCCTTTTCCATCATCCTCTCAACAACAGACAGAGAATTCTGAGCAGAACCCATCTTGCTTAGCAAATATAGTCTCTGATCTATCTAAGGCCACTCTCAGTTTCATAAATGAAACAAGGTCCTCCATCAGAAACTTGGAGGCACATGTGGGCCAGCTGAGTAAAAGGGTTACTGAAACTCCTCCTAGCACTTTCCCAAGCAATACAAAAGAAAATCCCAAGAGAGAGTGCAAGGCCATAACCTTACTTAGTGTGGCTGAACCTGGAGAGAGTGAAAAGGCAGTGATTCCCAGCGAGGAAGGCCTCATGGAATGTCCACTAACCATTAAGGAGTACCCCAATGAGGAACCAAAGGAATCTGAGGCTCATACAGAGACCATAGAAATTCCATTGAATTTTCTTTTACCATTCATGAGCTTTGATGACTATTTATCTTCTGAAGAAGATGAAGACATTGTTGAACGGGAAGTTGCCCAGTATTTAGGAGCAATCATGAAGCTGAATGCCAAGCTATTTGGTAATGAGACTTGGGATGATGAACCTCCATTGCTCATTAATGAACTGAATACCTGGGTTCAGTAAACTTTACCTCAAAAGAAACAGGATCCTGGTAAATTCTTAATACCCTGTACATAGGCACCATGACCTTTGAAAAGGCTCTATGTGACCTAGGGTCAGGTATTAATCTCATGCCACTCTTTATAATAGAGAAACTAGGAATCTTTGAGGTGCAGGCTACAAAAATCTCACTAGAGATGGCAGTCAAATCAATAAAACAGGCTTATGGACTAGTAGAGGACGTGCTAGTGAAGGTTGAAGGCCTTTACATCCCTACTGATTTCATAATCCTGGACATTAGGAAGGATGAGGATGAATCCATCATCCTTGGCAGACCTTTCCTAGCCACAGCAAAAGCTATGATTGATGTTGACAGAGGAGAATTGGTCCTTCAATTGAATGAGGACTACCTTATATTCAAGACTCAAGGTTCTCTTTCTGTACACATGGAGAAGAAGCATGAAAAGCTTCTCTTAATACAGAGTTAAATAAAGCCCCAACATTCAAACTCTAAGTTTGGTGTTGAGAGGCCACAACTAAACTCTAAGTTTGGTGTTGAGAGGCCACAACCATGCTCTGATTATCTGTGAGGCTCCATGAGAGCCCACTTTCAAGCTATTGACATTAAAGAAATACTTATTGGGAGGCAACCCAATTTTTATTTATCTATGTTAAATTTTCATTTTCCATTATTATTTTATATTTTCTTTAGGTTGATGATCATGTGGAGAAACAACTGCAAAAATCAAAGCAAATTCAAAAACAGCATTGAAAATAGCACACCCTGGAGGAAGAACTTACTGGCATTTAAACGCCAGTAAGGGTAGCAGAATGAGTGTTAAACGCCCAGTCTGGCACCATTCTGGGCGTTTAACGCCAGAAAGAAGCACCAGACTGGCGTTTAATGCCAGAAACAGGCTACAGCTTGGCGTTAAACGCCAGAAAAGGTATAAAAGCTTGCGTTTAATGCCAGAAACAGGCAGCAGTCTAGCGTTAAATGCCAGTATTGCATACAGAGGGCGTTTACACGCCTAAATGGTGTAGGGATGAGAAATTCTTGACATTTCAGGATTTGTGAACCCCACAGGATCTCCACTTACCCCACCTCTCTCTCTCCCCCTCACACATCTCTATCACACTCTACCCAAAACACCACTCACCTATCAACTTCTATCTTCTTCCCTATATTCTCTTCACCAATCACCTCCATCCCTCTTCCCCAAAAACCCCACCTACCTCACTTTTCAAATTCAAACACTTTTCCCTCCCAAACCCAACCCCTCAACACTCCTTCATTTTTACACATTACCAACACTACTTCTACTCCTTGGCCGAACTACATACCACCCTCCATCTCCTCTGTTTTCTTCTTCTTTCCCTTCTTTCTTTCTTCTTTTGCTCGAGGATGAGCAAACCTTTTAAGTTTGGTGTGGTAAAGCATTGCTTTTTGTTTTTCCATAACTATTTATGGCACCTAAGGCCAAAGAAACCTCTAGAAAGAGGAAAGGGAAGGCAAAAACTTCCAACTCCGAGTCATGAGAGATGGAGAGATTCATCTCAACAGCCCATCACTAGAAAAAGGATGGAGCAAACAAGAGAGCCCATTCATGGACCTCAACAAAGAGTATGAGGAATTTCCTCATCAAGAAATCCCTGAGATGTCTCAAGGGATACATTTTTCTCCACACAACTATTGGGAGCAACTAAGGATAGGAGCACCAAAAGCACTAAGGATAGAGCAACAAAGGCAAGGAAGAGACATTGAGGAGCTCAAGCACTCCATTGGATCTTCAAGAGGAAGAACTAGCCGCCATCACTAAGGTTGACACGTTCTTTAATTTCCTTGTTCTTATTTTTTCTGTTTTTCGACTTTATGCTTTATGTGTTATCCATATTTGTGTCTTCACTACATGATCATTAGTGTCTAGTGTCTATGCCTTAAAGCTATGAATAATTCTATGAGTCCTTCACCTTTCTTAAATGAAAAATGTTCCTAATTACAAAAGAACAAGAATTTCATGAATTTTAAATTTTATCTTGAAATTAGTTTAATTATTTTGATGTGGTGGCAATACTTTTTGTTTTCTGAATAAATGCTTGAACAGTACATATTTTTGATAGTAAAGTTTATGAATGTTAAAATTGTTGGCTCTTGAAAGAATGAATAAAAAAGAGAAATATTATTGATAATCTGAAAAATCATAAAATTGATTCTTGAGCAAGAAAAAGCAGTGAATAAGAAAGCTTGCAAAAAAAAAGTGGCAAAAAATTAAAAAGAAAAAGAAAGAAAAAGAAAAAGCAAGCGAAAAAAGCCAATCGCCCTTTAGACCAAAAGGCAAAGGTAAAACAGATCCAAGGCTTTGAGCATTAATGGATAGGAGGGCCCAAGGAAATAAAATCCAGGCCTGAACGGCTAAATCAAGCTGTCCTTAAGCATGTGCTTGTGGCATGAAGGTCCAAGTGAAAAGCTTGAGACTGAGTGGTTAAAGTCATGATCCAAAGTAAAAAGAGTGTGCTTAAGAACTCTGGACACCTCTAATTGTGGACTTCAGCAAAGCTAAGTCACAATCTGAAAAGGTTCACCCAGTTATGTGTCTGTGGCATTTATGTATCCGGTGGTAATACTGGAAAACAAGATGCTTAGGGTCACAGCTAAGACTCATAAAGTAGCTGTGTTCAAGAATCAACATACTGAACTAGGAGAATCAATAACACTATCGAAATTCTGAGTTCCTATAAAAGCCAATCATTTTGAATTTCAAAGGATAAAGTGAGATGCCAAAACTGTTCAGAAGCAAAAAGCTACTAGCCTCGCTCATCTAATTGGGACTAAGTTTCATTGATATTGTGAGATTCATTGTATATAATCTTCCTTTTATCCTATTTGATTTTCAGTTGCTTGGGGACAAGCAACAATTTAAGTTTGGTATTGTGATGAGCGGATAATTTATACGCTTTTTGGCATTGTTTTTAGGTAGTTTTTAGTATGATTTAGTTAGTTTTTAGCATATTTTTATCATTTTTTAAGCAAAATTTACATTTTTGGACTTTACTATGAGTTTATGTCTTTTTCTGTGAGTTCAGGTATTTTCTGGCTGAAATTGAGGGACCTGAGCAAAAATCTGATTCAGAGATTAAAAAAGGACTGCAGATGCTGTTGGATTCTGACCTCCCTGAACTCGAAATATATTTTCTGGAGCTACAAAAACTCAATTGGCGCGCTCTTAATTGCGTTGAAAAGTAGACATCTAGGGCTTTCCAGAAATATATAATAGTGCATACTTTGCCCGAGTTTTGACGATACAAACTGGCATTTAAACGCCAACTTTATGCCCTATTCTGGTGTTAAACGCCAGAAACAGGATACAAGCTGGAGTTAAACGCCCAAACTGGCATAAAAGCTGGCGTTTAACTCCAAGAAAAGTCTCTACACATGAAAGCTTCAATGCTCAGTACAAGCACACACCAAGTGGGCCCGGAAGTGGATTTCTGCATCATTTACTTATTTCTGTAAACCCTAGTAACTAGTCTAGTATAAATAGGACCTTTTACTATTGTATTTTCATCTGGGGGATTATCCTTAGATCATCTTTGATCAGTTTTATGCTATCTTAGACTTTTATGGGGGCTGGCCATTCGTCCATGCCTGGACCTTCATCACTTATGTATTTCCAACGGTGGAGTTTCTACACCTCATAGATTAAGGTGTGGAGCTCTGCTGTTCCTCGAGTATTAATGCAAAGTACTATTGTTCTTCTATTCAATTCAAGCTTATTCTTGTTCTAAGATATTCATTCGCACACAAGAACATGATGAATGTGATGATTATGTGACACTCATCACCATTCTCAACCTATGAACGCGTGCCTGACAACCACTTCCATTCTACCTGAAAACAAGCTTGAATGTATATCTCTTGGATTCCTGGTTCATGACGCATGGTTTCCTCTCCTGACAACAGAGCCTTCTATTCCGAGAGATCAGAATCTTTGCGGTATAAGCTAGAATCAATTGGCAGCATTCTTGAGATCCGAAAAGTCTAAACTTTGTCTGTGGTATTCCGAGTAGGATCTGGAATGGGATGACTGTGACGAGCTTCAAACTCATGACTATTGGGCGTAGTGACAGACGCAAAAGGATTACAGGATCCTATTCCAAGACAAGTGAGAATCGACAGATGATTAGCCCTACGTAACCCGTAGTTGGACCATTTTCAGTGAGAGGATGGGAGGTAGCCATTGACAACGGTCATACAGCTTGCCATGGAAATGAGTATGAATGATTGAATGAAGACAGTAGGAAAGCAGAGATTCAGAAAGAATAACGCATCTCCATATGCTTATCTGAAATTCCCAACAATGAATTACATAAGTATCTCTATCTTTATTTTATGTTCTATTTATCCTTTAATTATCAAAATCCCATAACCATTTGAATCCGCCTGACTAATATTTACAAGATGACCATAGCTTGCTTCAAGCCAACAATCTTCGTGGGATTGACCAAGGTATTACTTGGACGACCTAGTGCACTTGTTGGTTAGTTGTGTGGAATTGTGAGGAAAGTGTTGAGATTACGATCGCGTGTACCAAGTTTTTGGTGCCGTTGTCAGGGATCACAATTTCGTGCACCAATGCACCATGCTTGCTATGTGATTGACTTTTCCCCTCTAGTTCTCTTTCACTATATTCCATAGCAACCATGTTTCCCACCTTATGTCCACTAGGTGATGTGAGCCCAAATTCAAGGTGTGTCAGTGATTGATGTGTAAGTCTTATATATCATTTGGTCCATTAAGTTTCCTTGCACATAAATTAATGTCCATTCATTATCCAATTCACAATTACTTGATATTTTCTTGAATGCTCTCATGCTTCTTATTGCTTGTTTGGTTGTCCTAACTTATAAGCCTTTTTAAAGTATTTCAAGCACACGAGAATGAGTGAAGTGTATGCTTTCTTTTGTATAATTGTGACATGGCTTTTGAATACTAGGGTGTGAGTTCCAAACCACATGCAATTTAGGACCTACACACCTATTTTTCATCAATTAAACTTTACTAATACCATGTTAGATATAATGAAAAATCAATTAGGAAGAATGGAAAATATGAAAAAGGTCATTAAGATAGAAAAACCCATAGAAAAACCTATATATAAGTTACAAACTTTTAGATAATATTAGCTTAAAATCTAAAATAGAAGCAGAAGTCGAAGAACTAAAAGAAAAACTTAGAAATATTAGTCTAGGAAAATTAACAATTAATACATTGCAAAAGGAAGAAGAATTAGAACTTAATAAAATATCCCATAAAAGAGATTATCCTAAAATAAGAAATTATTATTCTAGACCATCACCAGTAGATGTAGGCTTAGAAGAGCGAACACAATTAGTGAAAAATAGTTTCTCAGGATCAGACTTAGTAGAATGGAATATAGATGGATTAAGCGAACAAGCCATTTTGGATCAAATGTGTAATATGACTATGGCTGCAACTTCCTATAAGATGAGAAAAGCTTCTGACAAAGAAGCGGCAATTATGATAACCCAAGGATTTACAGGACAATTAAAAGGTTGGTGGGATAATTTTCTCAGCATCCAAGAAAAAGAATTAATTATTAATAGTATTAAACAAGAAGATCAGTCACCAGATGCTACATCCACATTAATATATACCATTATTAAAAATTTTGTAGGAGATCCCAGTATTTTAAAAGAAAGGATACAAACTCAATTAATGAATTTAAGATGTCCAACCATGTCTGATTATAGATGGTATAAAGATGTTTTTATGTCAAAAGTTATGATAAGAGATGATGCACATGCACCTTTCTGGAAAGAAAGATTCGTAGCAGCCTTACCAAAATTATTCTCTAAAAAAGTATTACAAAAACTACAAACACAGTTTGGGACCCATATTCCCTATAATTCATTAACCTTTGGACAATTGCATAATATAATAGTGCAAACAGGTATAGAAGTATGCACAGATACCAAGATACAATAGAAAATAAAACAAGAAAGTATCACAGAAAAAAGAGAGCTTGGCACTTTCTGTTATCAATATGGAATAACTCCTGAAAAAGCACCTAGTGGACAGCATAAAGTTAAAAAGAAAAATTTTTATAAAAAACATAAATATAATATAGATAAACCCCTTTATTATGAACAGAAACATTATAGAAAAGCCTATAAGAATCCTAAAAGAAAACTCAAATCTTCTAATAAAAAACAACAAGTAACATGTTGGAAATGTAAAAAAACAAGGACATTATGCTAATAAGTGTACAACAGAACAAAAGATAAATAAAATAGAAAATAAAGAAATTAAACACGCTTTAACAGCTATACTAATCAACTCAGAATCAGAAGAAGAATCAATCTATGAGGACTCTTCTGAAACTGAAGATTATTTTATACAACAATTAGACCTTATGTCAGAAGAAGAAAGCTCAAAAAAAATAGTGAAAAGGATGAAAAGAATAATTGTTTAGGAATAGGATTATGTAACTGTAGAAACTGTGAAAAAATTGTAAATGTTTTGACTAAAGAACAAACTTCTACACTAGTCAAAATAATTGACAAGTTAGAAGATACGCCTTTAAGGGACGAGTTCATAAGACAATTAGCTGAATTAGTTAAAAAAGAAGAAGAAAGTAAGTAAGAAATAAGACCAATAGAAATAAAAGAAATTTATAATCGTTTTAAAAACCCACAAGAAGAAGTTTCCCTTAATTCTCTCAAAGAAGAGATAAAAAAGTTAAAAAGAGAAGTTTCAGAATTAAAACAACAAAATATCAATATGACTATAGATTACTAAAAATAGAAGGAGAAAATATAATAAAAATCCAAGAACAAACTTTGAAAAATAATGTTAGAAAAACAGAGGAGATTAGTAACATAACAATTCCCGAGAATTATATTAACCTGGGTACAGAAAATTACATAAATATACTAACTTTATTAGTAAGTCAAAAGTGGTTCACTACGATAACCTTAATAGTGGGAGAAGAAAAATTTGATTTTATAGCTATGGTAGATTCAGGAGTTGATGTCAATTGTATACAAGAAGGATTAATACCTACAAGATGTTATGAAAAAACTACAGAAAGAGTCCTAATGGCAGAAAATGATAAAATGACTATAGACTATAAGTTATCTAAAGCAAAAATTTGTAAAAATAGAGTATGCTTTGCCACTACATTCTTTTTGGCAAGAAATATATCTCATCAAGTTATATTAGGAAATCCTTTTACTTTATTATTATATCCCTTTAATGTAGACATCGATGGAATAACTTGTACACGAATTCCCAATCATCTTGTTCATTTTGAATTTCTCACTAGACCAAAGCAACATGAGCTCAATATGTTATAACACCTATCTACACAAGTTAGTGTTATAGAAATAGAAGTAAAACAAATTAATTGTTTAAGCCAAGAGAAAGTTTTACAACACCTACCACTCCAAATTAATATTATAGAAAGAAAGACAAGACAAATTAACTATTTGAACCAGGAAGTTACACATAAAAGAATAGAAGAATAATTACAAACCCCATAAATACAAGATAAAATAAAAACAATTGAAGAAAAAGTTAAGAAAGAATTACGTAGTCTAAACCCCACAGCTTTTCAGCATAGGAACTTACATGAAATATCTTTACCATATGAAGATGGGTTTAATGAAAAAAATATACCAACAAAGGCAAAATCAATACATATGAACAAAGAGTATCTAGAATATTGTAAAAAAGAAATACAAGAATATCTGGATAAGGGACTAATAAGGCCTTCAAAATCACCCTGGAGCTGTACAGGCTTCTATGTGATGAAAGCATCTGAGATAGAAAGAGGTGCTCCAAGATTAGTTATTAATTATAAACCTCTAAACAAGGTATTAAAATGGATTAGGTATCCCTTACCAAATAAAAGTGATTTAATTAAAAGATTAAATAAAGCAAATATCTTTTCAAAATTTGATTTAAAATTAGGATATTATCAAATTGCAGTAAAAGAGTAAGATAGATATAAAACAGCTTTTATAGTACCTTTGGACATTATGAGTGGAATGTAATGCCTCAAGGATTAAAAAATGCTCCAAGCGAATTCCAAGAAATAATGAATAATATATTTTACCCGCATATAGAATTTACTATAGTATATCTTGATGACGTATTAGTATACTCAAAAGGAATAAAGCAGCATATATATCATCTAGAAAAATTTATGGATATTATAAAAGAACAAGGATTAGTTTTATCAGAAAAGAAAATGAAAATTTTTACAACTAAAGTAAGGTTTTTAGGATATGAAATTTATCAAGGAACTATAGTACCTATTAAAAGACCTATTGAATTCGCAAATAAATTTCCAAATGAAATAACTGACAAAAAACAACTACAAAGGTTTTTGGGATGTTTAAATTATGTAGCAGAATTCTTACCTGGAATCAGAGTTACATGCGAACCTCTTTATAAGAGATTAAGAAAAAATCCACCTCCATGGACAAAAGAAATGACTTCTATAATAATAAAGATAAAAAATGTAATAAAAGAAATACCTTGTATAAGTATACTAGACCCATCGGCTAAATTAATTGTAGAAACATATGCATCAGAATTAGGATATGGAGGAATTCTCAAACAAATACCTCCTAATAGCTCAAAAGAATAAATAGTAAAATATCATTCAAGAATTTGGAATCAAGCTCAAAAGAATTATCCAACAGTTAAAAAAAACACTTGCCATAATATTATGTGTTTCAAAATTTCAAGAAGATTTATTTAATAAAACCTTCTTAATAAGAACTGATTGTAAAGCAGCCCCAAATGTTTTAGAAAATGATGTCAAAAATTTAGTTTCAAAACAAATATTTGCAAGATGGCAAGCTATTCTATCATATTTCGATTTTACTATTGAACATATAAAAGGATAACTAAATTCACTTCCTGACTTTCTTACTAGAGAATTTTTTCAGGGAAAGAATGGATCAAAAACCAGCCTCCAGTGAAGATTATGGTCAACTTTTTGACCAAATAAAAGAAACAAAATTACCTATTACTCCGATACCAGCAAAACCATTATCATTAAGACCTATGACTATGTCACAGGTTGTAAAAGCATCATCATCATCATCACCTTCTAAGAGCTCTTTAATTACTACTAATAATAAATTCACATTATTGCAACCATCAGATCTCTATAACACTCAACCCTTGAAAGAACAGTTTCCTTACTATGAAAAACCCAATCCTATTAAATATTAACCATTGAAAAAGAGTGGTTCAAAAAAGATAGGAAAACCCTATACAAGACTATTTTCCCAAATACTTTTCATTACATTCCTATTAACGCACAAAAAACCCAAAAATTCTATGAATTCATATTAGTAGACACCGGATCTATTGAATTGACACATTATAGAGACTTCAATACCAAACAGCTCGTTTATTCAAAAATAAAAATCATAAAAATATTATCTCTACAAGAGTGGGAATTACCCCCATAGCAGTCTAAAATCTTCTCTTTGAAATTTGAACCTCAGAACTATACCTATTATGATTACCAAGAAACATGGAACCATATTTTATTCCTATCACCAAGTCCCCATTCTTGGTTCATATGGTTCAGGAAGGGAATATCATTACAATTTCCCAAATGATTCCAATCATGGTTCCAGAATTTTGGACCAATAGAAGCCTTCTTCCCGAAAGAAGCCAGCATGGCGTATGAATATTTTAAAAGCAAATCATCATTTTTGCAAGAATATAAATTCATTTCATTTATAGCAGCTGATGAGCGGATAATTTATACGCTTTTTGGCATTGTTTTTAGTATGTTTTTAGTATGTTTTAGTTAGTTTTTATTATATTTTTATTAGTTTTTAGTTAAAATTTACTTTTCTGGACTTTACTATGAGTTTGTGTGTTTTTCTGTGATTTTAGGTATTTTCTGGCTGAAATTGAGGGATCTGAACAAAAATCTGATTCAGAGGCTGAAAAGGACTGTAGATGCTGTTGGATTCTGACCTCCCTGCATTCAAAGTAGATTTTCTGGAGCTACAGAAACCCAATTGGCGCGCTCTGAATTGCGTCGGAAAGTAGACATCCTGGGCTTTCCAGCAATGTATAATAGTCCATACTTTTCCCGAGATTTGATGGCCCAAACAGGCGTTCCAAGTCAGCTCAAGAATTCTGGCGTTTAACGCCGGAACTGACACAAGAATGGGAGTTAAACGCCAAACTGGCACAAAAGCTGGTGTTTAACTCCAAGAAAAGTCTCTACACAGGAAAGCTTCAATGCTCAGCCCAAGCACACACCAAGTGGGCCCGGAAGTGGATTTTTATGTCATTTACTCATCTTTGTAAACCCTAAGCTACTAGTTCTCTACAAATAGGACCTTTTGCTATTGTATTTTAATCTTTTGATCACTTTAGATCTTAGGATCATCTTTGGACGTCTAGTTCTTAGATCATTGGGAGGCTGGCCATTCGGCCATGCCTAGACCTTGTTCTTATGTATTTTCAACGGTGGAGTTTCTACACACCATAGATTAAGGTGTGGAATTCTGCTGTACCTCGAGTATTAATGCAATTACTATTGTTCTTCTACTCAATTCGGCTTATTCTTGTTTTAAGATATCACTTTTTCCTCAAGTTGATGAATGTGATGATCCGTGACACTCATCATCATTCTCACCTATGAACGTGTGCCTGACAACCACCTCCGTTCTACCTTAGATTGAGTGGATATCTCTTGGGTCCCTTAATCAGAATCTTCGTGGTATAAGCTAGAATTGATGGCGGCATTCAAGAGAATCCGGAAGGTCTAAACCTTGTCTGTGGTATTCTGAGTAGGATTCAAGGATTGAATGACTGTGACAAGCTTCAAACTCCTGAAGGCTGGGCGTTAGTGACAGACGCAAAAGAATCACTGGATTCTATTCCAACCTGAATGAGAACCGACAGATGATTAGCCGTGCTGTGACAGAGCGCGTTGAACATTTTCACTGAGAGGACGGGACTGTAGCCACTGACAATGGTGATGCCCAACATACAGCTTGCCATGGAAAGGAGTAAGAAGGATTGGATGAAGACAGTAGAAAAGCAGAGAGACGGAAGGGACAAAGCATCTCCATACGCTTATCTGAAATTCTCACCAATGAATTACATAAGTATCTCTATCTTTATTTTATGCTTTATTCATGAATCATCCATAACCATTTGAATCTGCCTGACTGAGATTTACAAGGTGACCATAGCTTGCTTCATACCAACAATCTCCGTGGGATCGACCCTTACTCACGTAAGGTTTATTACTTGGATGACTGATGCATTCGCATATTTGCTATTTTAACTAGTTAGTTTAGTTGGTTTTAGCTTAATTTCTTTTATTTTTACTTGAATAAACAAGCAATTTTGTGAGTTTTCTCTACATGCATTCATAAACCAAGAACTAGGTAAAATTTGGCATACTTCATGTAAATAAATTGAGAGGGTTATAAACAAGTGATTTGAATGATGTTCTTGAAATTCATTGCATAAGATGGCAAAACTTTGAGGAAGATTCTTTGGTTTATGTTAGGTGATGAAGAAAGAAGATGATGGAGCAAGGATTAGAGCAAAAAGGGTTGAAGATGCATTAATCTTAACAAGGAAACAGAGCAAGGAAAGGAACTTGAAACAGAGCCATATAATGAGGGTCGAGGGCGTTGCCAGGCAGGGAATGAACTGGCGTGTTCCCTGGCAATGCCCATGATAATGCCAAGGTGAAAATTGTTGGCAAGAGGAGCTCACTAGCACGTTGTTGGTGGCGTTTTCCTTGGCAACTTGGGCAACAACGCTGGTCAATTCAATTTCACCCCTAGAGAAGGCTCGAGAGCGTTATTTGGTGAAGAATGAACTGGCGTGTTCATCAACAATGCCAGCAACAACGCTGGTCCCTGAAGGGTGGCTATGGAAAATGACCTTGGGCGTTGCCAACTTGAAGTTGAATGTGCGTGTTCCTTAGCAACGCAAGACCAAGAAATTGAGCCAAGAGGAGTTTGAAGGCATTATTGCCTTGAAGTTGAAGTGGCGTGTTCATCAACAACGCCAGCAACAACGCCAAGGCTAAGAAATTTGAGCCATGGGAGGATTGGGCGCTGTCATGGGCGTTTTTGGCAACAACTTCAACATCAACTCCAACCAAGACAGCCTGACCTCACCTGTTCAATGGAGCATAACTTGAGCTAGAAAGGTCCAAATGAGGTGATTCTAGTGGCATTGGAAAGTAGACATCAAGAGCTTTCCAATGATATATCATAGTTTATATTTAGGCAAAGGATTGAATCCCAAAGTTCAGGCAACATTAAGCATAAAAAGTGAAGAACAAGTAAGTGTTTGGCAACAACTTGGGCAACAACGCCCAAACACCAAGTCCCACTCCCAGGAAAATGCCTTGCACGTTGCCAACGTGCATTAAGGCTGGCGTTATTGGCAAACACGCCTAGCCATTGGGCCAGAACAATGAAAAATGAGTTTGTTTCCTCTGTTTCACAAGAATTCTTTCATGAAGCAAAATCAACAAGAGCAAGGCCCAAATTGCTAAACCAAAAGGAGAATTTCAAGGAGTTTTAGGAGTAGTATAAATAGAGAATAGTTTTGTACTTTAAGGGACTCTTAGACACTTTTACACTTTACATCATAATAGTTACTTATACTAGCTTTTTACTCTGCTGGGTGCTATACTCCCAATTGGGAAGCATAGCAGGGAGAAAGTTATTTCTCTTTTGCAATTTTGAATTTCAATTTTCAAGAACTTAGTCTTCATTTTCTCATCAATCTTCTCTACTCAATTTCAATGTTTACTTTTGCATTTGTTGTTGAATTTAGAGCTATGATTCACTAAACCCCATTTTCATTAGGGGGAGGAGCTCTGCTCATTTGAATGGATTGATAACTTTTCTTTTCCTTCTCAATTCAAGTGGTTCATCTAAGAGGAAACTCTTGTTCTTCACAGATTCAATCACCATCGAGAGAGGGATTAATCTATATGAATTATGTGGTGAATTTGAGAAAGGAGCCACATAATTCAGTTTAGAGTTCATTCTTTCATGATTTCCTTGATCAATACATTTGGTTGGTATGTGAGATGTAACCTCCCTTAGTTGAGATTCTGGAAGTTGTGTGGCTTGGATTAGAAATTGAACTTCATCTCTTCTCATGAACAATTAGATCACGAGAGTGGCAATTGGTTGTGTTGAGAGAAATTGAGTTACCAAGAGATTGGGACTCAATTACCCACAAATTGCCATGGATCTATACCCATGATTGAGAAGGAATTGATCAACATCAATTCATGAGAATTTGCATCTCTGATCCCTAATGATCCTCTCCATCATTAATTCTCATTTCTTTTACTCTTTAGTTCTTTGAATACCCATTACCCAATTCCCTTTTACATTCTTGCAATTTATTATTCTTGTCATTTACATTCTATTTCTCTATTTTCTTGCTATTTACTCTTATGCTCTTTAAAATTTTGCAATCTTTACTTTATTGCAATTTATCTTTAATGTCATTTAAGTTTCTTGCATTTTAAGTTTCAGTAATTTACTTTCATTTTCTTTCTATATTCTGGTTCTTTAAATTTCTTGTCATTTAAATTCTTGCAATTATGTTCAAAAATCACAATTCTCATGAAATCAAAACCAAGTCTGCTTGACTTACTTTACCATTTAACTAAAGTTGCTTAATCTACCAATCTCCGTGGGATCGACCTCACTCTTAGTGAGTTTTATTACTTGATACGACCCGGTATACTTGCTGGTTGTACGTGAATTATTAATTTTTATGTATCAAGTTTTTGGCGCCGTTGCCGGGTGATGAGCGGATAATTTGTATGCTTTTTGGCATTGTTTTTAGTATGTTTTTAGTATCTTTTAGTTAGTTTTCAGTATATTTTTATTAGTTTTTAATTAAAATTCACTTTTCTGGACTTTACTATGAGTTTGTGTGTTTTTCTGTGATTTCAGGTATTTTCTGACTGAAATTGAGGGTCCTGAGCAAAAATCTGATCCAGAGACTGAAAAGGACTGCAGATGCTGTTGGATTCTGACCTCCCTGCACTCGAAGTGGATTTTCTGGAGTTACAGAAGCCCAATTGGCGCGCTCTCAACGGCATTGGAAAGTAGACATCCTGGGCTTTCCAGCAATATATAATAGTCCATACTTTGCCCAAGATTTGATGGCCCAAACCGGCGCTCAAAGTCACCTACAGAAATTCCAGCGTTAAACGCCGGAACTGGCATAAAAATTGGAGTTAAACGCCCAAACTGGCATGAAAGCTGGCGTTTAACTCCAGAAAAGGTCTCTACACGAAATTCCTTCATTGCTCAGCCCAAGCACACACCAAGTGGGCCCGGAAGTGGATTTTTCTGTCATTTACTCATTTCTGTAAACCTTAGGACACTAGTTTTACTACTTATAGGATCTTTTGACATTGTATCCGTACCTTATGACCTCATAACATTTTGTACACGTTTCTTTCCACAGTATGAGCCTCTAAACCCCATGGTTGGGGGTGAGGAGCTCTGCTGTGTCTTGATGAATTAATGCAATTACTACTGTTTCTTATTCAATCATGCTTGCTTCCATTCTAAGATAACACTTGTTCTTAATCCGGATGAATGTGATGATCCGTGACAATCATCATCATTCTCAACTATGAACATGTGCCTGACAACCACCTCTGTTCTATCTTAGATTGAGTAGTTATCTCTTGGGTTCTTTAATCGGAATCTTCGTGGTATAGGCAGGACCTGATGGCAGCATTCAAGAGAATCCGGAAGGTCTAAACCTTATCTGTGGTATTCTGAGTAGGATTCAATGATTGAATGACTGTGACGTGCTTCAAACCTGTAACCTACTGGGCGTTAGTGACAGACGCAAAAGAGGGATTCTATTCCGGTAGGGGAGGGAACCAAACCGGTGATTGGCAGCACTGTGACAGAGTGCGTGCATTAGCTTTCACTGCGAGGATGGGAGGTAGCCATTGACAACGGTGAAACCCTACACGAGCTTGCCATGGAAGGAGACTTGCGTGTTTGATGAAGAAGACAGTAAGAAAGCAGAGATTCAGAAGATGGAGCATCTCCAAAACCCCAATCTATTCTCCATTACTGCAAAACAAGTACCTTTTTCATGTTCTTTTGCTTTTCACAATCAATCCTGATAATTTCTGATATCCTGACTAAGACTTACAAGGTAACCATAGCTTGCTTCAAGCCGACAATCTCCGTGGGATCGACCCTTGCTCACGCAAGGTATTACTTGGACGACCCAGTGCACTTGCTGGTTAGTTGTGCGGGATTGCAAAAGTGTTATTGCAATTTCGTGCACCAAGTTTTTGGCGCCGTTGCCGGGGATTGTTCGAGTTTGGACAACTGACGGCTTATCTTGTTGCTTAGATTAGGACTGTTTTATTTTTGTTGGTTTAGAGTCTTTTAGTTGAGTCTAGTTTTATATTCTAAGTTTGGTGTCAATTGCATGCTTTTGTTTTTCTTTTAAAATTTTCGTTTTTGCATAGTCTTAGTCCCTTTTTGATTCAAAAAAAATTCTAAGTTTGGTGTCCTCTTTGTGTTTTTCCTTTAAAATTTTCGAAAAAAATTAGTGTTTGATTTTCTAAAATTTTAAGTTTGGTGTCTTTTTGTGTTTTTCTCTTTCCTCTTTTTAAGAATCAAATCTTTTTCATAAAAATTTTTCAATCATATCTTTTTAATTGCTGTTTTCAAAATCTTTTTTTTTTCACTAATTGATTCAGTTCTCAATTTGCTTTGATCTCATTTTATTTTTAATTTTCGAATTTTATTTTATTTTCCTTTTGTCTTATTTTATTTTATTTTAATTTTCTTTTTTTCGGTTATTTCAAAAAAAAAAATTTAAACAAAATTTATCTCCTTGCAATCATAATCATTTCCCTTTTGTCCATCATGGACTTAAGTGGAATTAATCAGTCCAAGAGGACTCTGGGGTCTTATGCTAACCCCATTACAGCTGCATATGGGAGTAGCATCTGTATACCTCCCATCAAAGCAAGCAGCTTTGAGCTAAATCCTCAACTCATTATCATAGTGCAGCAAAATTGCCAGTATTCCGGTCTTCCACAGGAAGAACCTACTGAGTTTCTGGCACAGTTCTTACAAATTGCTGACACAGTACATGATAAAGAGGTAGATCAGGATGTCTACAGACTATTACTGTTTCCATTTGCTGTAAAAGATCAAGCTAAAAGGTGGTTAAATAACCAACCTACAGCAAGCATAAAGACATGGAAACAGTTATCAGACAAATTCCTGAATCATTTTTACCCTCCAAAAAGGATGACACAGCTAAGGCTGGACATCCAAGGCTTTAAACAAGAGGATAATGAATCCCTTTACAATGCCTGGGAGAGGTATAGAGGTATGCTAAGAAAATGTCCCTCTGAAATATTTTCAGAGTGGGTACAGTTAGACATTTTCTACTATGGGCTTACAAAAAAAGCTCAGATGTCTTTAGACCACTCAGCTGGTGGATCTATACACATGAGGAAGACAATTGAAGAAGCTCAAGAGCTTATAGACACTGTTGCTAGAAACCAATATTTGTACTCTAGCAATGAGTTCTCTTCAGAAGAGGAAGTCATGACAATAGTCACTGACTCTAATCCTCAAGAACAGATAATGGAGCTTAATCAACAACTACTCCTGATGACTGAACAGTTAGCAGAATTTAAAGAGATGCTCCATGAAACTAAAGTTGCTAATAAAAGCATAGAACTACAGTTGAATCAAGCAAAACAGCAATTATCTAAACAGATAACTGAGGAGTGCCAAGCAGTTCAATTGAGGAGTGGAAAGACCTTGAATAACACTGTTCAAAAGAGCAAAAAGCCAAATAAGGAACAAATGACAGAGGACAACCAAACCACTGTTCAAAATCCCTCTGAGGACAGTAAGAGCCCAGAGAGGAATATTGGCGTTCAAACGCCAGAAAGGGAAGGAAAGTTGGCGTTAAACGCCCATTCCTTGCCCAGTTCTGGCGTTCAAACGCCAGAAAAGGGGGAAAAGTTGGCGTTAAACGCCCATTTTCCACCCAATTCTGGCGTCCAAACGCCAAGGGAGGATCAGATACCTGAGAGTGCTGACAGTAATCCCCCTAACAAGGCTTCTTCAACCACTTCTGTACGGAATAGACCTGCAGCATCTAAGGTTGAAGAATATCAAGCCAAGATGCCTTATCCTCAGAAACTCCGCAAAGCGGAACAGGATAAGCAATTTGCCCGCTTTGCAGACTATTTAAGGACTCTTGAAATAAAGATTCCTTTTGCAGAGGCACTTGAGCAAATACCTTCTTATGCTAAGTTCATGAAAGAGATCTTAAGTCATAAGAAGGACTGGAGAGAAACTGAAAAAGTGTTTCTCACTGAAGAATGCAGTGCAGTCATTCTAAAAAGCTTACCAGAAAAGCTTCAAGATCCTGGAAGCTTTCTGATACCATGCACATTGGAAGGCACTTACACCAAGATAGCCTTATGTGATCTTGGAGCAAGTATCAATTTAATACCTGCATCCACTATCAGAAAGCTTGGGTTGATTGGAGAAGTCAAACCAACCAGGATATGCCTCCAACTTGCTGATGGCTCCATTAAACACCCATCAGGCATAATAGAGGACATGATTGTCAAGGTTGGGCCATTTGCCTTTCCAACTGACTTTGTGGTGCTGGAAATGGAGGAGCACAAAAGTGCAACTCTCATTCTAGGAAGACCCTTCCTAGCAACTGGACGAACTCTCATTGATGTACAAAAGGGGGAAGTAACCTTGAGAGTCAATGAGGATGAGTTCAAGTTGAATGCTGTAAAAGCTATGCAGCATCCAGACACACCAGATGACTGCATAGGCGTTGACATTATTGATTCTCTGGTAGAAGAGATCAATATGGCTGAAAGCCTAGAATCAGAGCTTGAGGACATCTTCAAAGATGCTCAAACTGATCAGGAAGAGCCAGAGGAGGCAAGGGAATTTTCAAAAATTCCTCAGGAGGAGGATAAGCCTCCTAAGCCTGAACTCAAACCACTACCATCATCCCTGAAATATGCATTTCTGGGAGAGGGTGACACTTTTCCAGTGATTATAAGCTCTGCTTTAAATTCACAGGAAGAGGAAGCACTGATTAAAGTGCTGAGGACGCACAAGACAGCTCTTGGGTGGTCCATAAGTGATCTCAAGGGTATTAGCCCAGCTAGATGCATGCACAAAATCCTGTTGGAGGATAATGCCAAACCAGTGGTCCAACCACAGAGGAGGCTAAATCCTGCCATGAAGGAGGTGGTGCAGAAAGAGGTCACTAAATTACTGGAGGCTGGGATTATTTATCCTATTTCTGATAGCCCCTGGGTGAGCCCTGTCCAAGTTGTTCCCAAAAAGGGAGGCATGACAGTGGTTCATAATGAAAAAAATGAACTGGTTCCTACAAGGACAGTCACAGGGTGGCGCATGTGTATTGACTACAGAAGACTCAATACAGCCACCAGAAAGGATCATTTTCCTTTACCATTCATAGACCAAATGCTAGAAAGACTAGCTGGTCATGATTACTACTGCTTTTTGGATGGCTACTCAGGCTACAACCAAATTGCAGTAGATCCTCAAGACCAAGAGAAAACAGCATTCACATGCCCTTCTGGCGTGTTTGCCTACAGGAGGATGCCTTTTGGTCTGTGCAATGCACCTGCAACCTTTCAGAGGTGCATGCTCTCTATCTTCTCAGATATGGTAGAGAAATTTCTGGAAGTCTTCATGGACGACTTCTCAGTATATGGAGACTCATTCAGCTCCTGTCTTAACCACCTATCACTTGTCCTGAAAAGATGCCAAGAGACTAACCTAGTTTTAAACTGGGAGAAATGTCACTTTATGGTGACTGAAGGAATTGTCCTTGGGCACAAAATTTCAAGCAGGGGAATAGAGGTGGATAAGGCAAAGGTAGAGGTAATTGAAAAATTACCACCACCTGCCAATGTTAAGGCAATCAGAAGCTTTCTGGGGCATGCAGGATTCTACAGAAGGTTTATCAAGGATTTTTCGAAAATTGCTAAACCTCTGAGTAACCTGTTATCTGCTGACACACCATTTGTGTTTGACACACAGTGTCTGCAGGCATTTGAGACCCTGAAAGCTAAGCTGGTCACAGCACCAGTCATCTCTGCACCAGATTGGACATTACCATTTGAACTAATGTGTGATGCCAGTGATCATGCCATTGGTGCAGTGTTGGGACAGAGGCATAACAAACTTCTGCATGTCATTTATTACGCTAGCCGTGTTCTAAATGATGCACAGAAGAATTACACAACCACAGAAAAAGAATTACTTGCAGTGGTCTATGCCATTGACAAGTTTAGATCCTACTTGGTGGGATCAAAGGTGATTGTGTACACTGACCATGCTGCTCTTAAATACTTACTCACAAAGCAGGATTCAAAACCCAGGCTTATCAGATGGGTATTGCTTCTGCAAGAGTTTGATATAGAAATAAGAGACAGAAAAGGGACAGAGAATCAAGTAGCTGATCATCTGTCCAGAATAGAACCAGTAGCTGGGGCGTCCCTCCCTTCTACTGAGATCTCTAAGACTTTCCCAGATGAGCAACTCTTTGCCATCCAGGAAGCTCCATGGTTTGCAGACATTGCAAATTATAAAGCTGTAAGGTTCATACCCAAGGAGTACAGCAGTGTGCAAAGAAAGAAATTAATTTCAGATGCCAAGTACTACCTTTGGGATGAACCATATCTCTTTAAGAGATGTGCTGACGGAGTGATCCGCAGGTGTGTACCCAGAGAGGAAGCACGAAGGATCCTATGGCACTGCCATGGATCACAGTATGGAGGACATTTTGGAAGTGAGCGAACAGCCACTAAAGTCCTCCAGTGCGGCTTCTACTGGCCTACTCTCTATAAAGATTCCCGAGAGTTTGTGCGTAACTGTGACAGTTGCCAAAGAGCTGGTAACCTGCCTCACGGATATGCCATGCCTCAACAAGGAATATTAGAGATAGAATTGTTTAATGTATGGGGAATTGATTTCATGGGACCATTCCCACAATCATACTCAAACACTTATATTCTGGTGGCAGTGGACTATGTATCCAAGTGGGTAGAAGCAATTGCTACACCCACTAATGATACCAAGACCGTGCTGAAATTCCTCCAGAAAAACATTTTCAGCAGGTTTGGCGTCCCCAGAGTGCTAATCAGTGATGGGGGCACTCATTTCTGCAATAAACAGCTATACTCTGCTATGGTTAGATATGGAATCAGCCATAAAGTGGCAACTCCGTATCATCCACAGACTAATGGGCAAGCTGAAGTCTCTAACAGAGAGCTAAAAAGAATCCTGGAACGGACTGTAATGGCCCGAAGAAAGGATTGGGCAAAGAGCTTGGATGATGCTCTGTGGGCATACAGAACAGCATTCAAGACTCCTATAGGAACCTCTCCATACCAATTGGTGTATGGGAAGGCCTGTCATTTGCCTGTGGAACTGGAACATAAAGCCTACTGGGCAACCAGATTCCTAAACATGGATGCACAGTTAGCTGGTGAGAAAAGACTGCTCCAGCTAAATGAGCTAGAGGAGTTCAGACTCAATGCCTTTGAAAATGCAAAAATTTATAAGGAAAAGGCAAAGAAGTGGCATGACAAGAGATTGTCAACCAGAGTCTTTGAGCCAGGACAGAAAGTTCTGCTCTTCAACTCCAGGCTCAAACTGTTTCCAGGAAAACTCAAGTCCCGGTGGAGGGGTCCGTATGTGATTACAAGAGTATCACCATATGGATATGTTGAGCTTCAGGATATTGATTCTGATAAGAAGTTCATTGTTAATGGACAGAGAATCAAGCACTATCTTGAAGGAAATTCTGAGTAGGAATGCTCAAAACTGAGACTTGAGTAATTCTCAGTGAAAGTCCAGCTAAAGACAGTAAAGAAGCGCTTGCTGGGAGGCAACCTAGTCATTAGGAAAGTTGTATGAATTGTTCTTACAGAGGCAAGTATCAAAAATGAAGGAATTCACAGAGTTACAGAAGGATTCAGCTCAAAAAGCAGAGAAAATGAGCTTGCTGGCAAAAAAACGCCAGTAAAGGGCATTTTGGGCGTTAAACGCCAGAATGGGTACCATTCTGGGCGTTTAACGCCAGGAATGGTGCCATTTTGGGCGTTAAACGCCAGAATGGGCACCATTCTGGGCGTTTAACGCCAGGTGTGCAGCATCCTGGGCGTTTTAGAAAAACGCCCAGTGAGGAAGAATTTCTGGCGTTTAACGCCAGCCAGGGTACCTGGCTGGGCGTTAAACGCCCAAATGGGGCAACAAATGGGCGTTAAACGCCAGAATGGGTGCCATTCTGGGCGTTTAACGCCAGCTTGGTGGGGGGACCACAATTTTGTTTTCAAATCAGATTTTTTTTCAAACTTTCCTTTTCTCACCCATACTTTTCTACAAAATCACACTTCAATCATTCATCATTCACTTTCAAATCTTCAAAAATCAAAACCTTTTTTTCAAATTTATTTCAAATCAATTACAAACATTGTTCAAAAATTTCACCCTTTTCTCAATTTCTTCTCATATCTTCTCAAATCTCCTTTCAAATTCCTCTTTCTTTTTCAAAAACTCCCCTCCCCACCTTATAAATACACGTTTGTTCCCCTCTTCCAACCACACCATTCGAATTTTCTCTTCCTCCCCCTCTCTTCTCTCTTCTCTTTTGCTTAAGGACAAGCAAACCTCTAAGTTTGGTGTGCTTTTCCGTGATCACTAAGCCAAGATTCATCAATATCATGGCTCCTAAGGGAAAACAAACCAATTTAAGAGGCAAGAAAGAGAATAATCCAAAGAATCTTTGGAATGAAGAGAAGTTCTTAACCAAAGAACATGAAGACCATTATCATAAAATAATGGGTCTGAGGTCAGTGATCCCGGAAGTTAAATTTGATCTGAAAGAAGATGAATATCCGGGGATCCAAGAGCAAATTCGAAACAGAGGATGGGAAGTTCTAACCAATCCTGAGACAAAGGTTGGAAGGAACATGGTTCAGGAATTCTACTCAAATCTGTGGCTAACAGATAAGCAGAGAATGACTGGAACCGCTTACCATACCTACAGAACTATGGTCAGAGGGAAAGTTATGTACTTTCATCTGGACAAAATAAGAGAAATCTTCAAGTTGCCTCAACTGCAAGATGATCCTGATTCCTTTAATAGGAGGATGGTGAGAGTAGATAAGGGGTTGGATCAAGTTCTAGAGGACATATGCCTCCCTGGAACTAAGTGGATAACCAATTCTAAGGGTGTCCCAAACCAACTCAAGAGGGGAGACCTCAAACCAATTGCAAGAGGTTGGCTAGACTTTATTGGGCGTTCCATATTGCCCACTAGCAACCGTTCTGAGGTCACCATCAAGAGGGCAGTGATGATTCATTGCATTATGCTTGGAAAAGAGGTGGAGGTGCATCATGTGATTGCTTGTGAGATCTACACAATTGCAAATAGGAATTCCACTGTAACCAAATTGGCTTACCCAAGCTTGATCTCCTTGCTCTGTAAAGAGGCTGGGGTGAAGATAGAAGAAGATGAACTCATACCCATAGAACATCCAATCACCAAGAAGACAATGGAAAGAACAAGAGAAGCAAGGGCGTGAAATTCAAGAGATGAAACGCCAAAAGTTCTCCTCTCAAGCTGAGGGAGCATCCACTTCTCAAAATCAAGGTTGTTGAGTCCTAACTCTGTGAACACCTCTATCATTAGGAGCCTATTTTTTCGTTTTTGTTCTTGCTTTTCTATTTCTAGTCTCATCTTATATCTATATTTGAGTTTTGTTCTTAATTAATAAAATTAATAAAGTTTATGCCTTAAAGCTATGAATGTCCTATGAATCCATCACCTCTCTTAAAAGAAAAAAAAATGCTTTAATCAGAAAAGAACAAGAAGTACAGGATTTCGAAATTTATCTCTGAAATTAGTTGAATTAGTTTGATGTGGTGACAATACTTTTTGTTTTCTGAATGAATGCGTGAACAGTGCATATGTCTTTTGAATTTGTAGTTTTAAGAATGTTAAAATTATTGGCTCTTGAAAGAATGAGGAGAAAGAGAACTGTTATTGAGGATCTGAAAAATCATCAAATTGATTCTTGAAGCAAGAAAAGCAGTGAAAAAAAAAATTTCGAAAAAAAAAAAAAAGAAAAAAGAGAAGGAAATAAAGTTGTGATCCAAGGCAAAAGAGTGTGCTTAAGAACCCTGGACACCTCTAATTGGGGACTTTAGCAAAGCTGAGTCACAATCTAAAGAGGTTCACCCAATTATGTGTCTGTGGCATGTATGTATCCGGTGGTAATACTGGAAGACAGAGTGCTTTGGGCCACAGCCAAGACTCATACACTGGCTATGTTCAAGAATCAACATACTTAACTAGGAGAATCAATAACACTATCTGAGTTCTGAGTTCTTATAGATGCCAATCATTCTGAACTTCAAAGGATAGAGTGAGATGCCAAAACTGTTCGGAGGCAAAAAGCTACTAGTCCCGCTCATCTAATTGGAGCTGTGTTTCTTTGATATTTTGGAGTCTATAGTATATTCTCTTCTTTTTATCCTATTTTGATTTTCAGTTGCTTGGGGACAAGCAACAATTTAAGTTTGGTGTTGTGATGAGCGGATAATTTGTATGCTTTTTGGCATTGTTTTTAGTATGTTTTTAGTATCTTTTAGTTAGTTTTCAGTATATTTTTATTAGTTTTTAATTAAAATTCACTTTTCTGGACTTTACTATGAGTTTGTGTGTTTTTCTGTGATTTCAGGTATTTTCTGACTGAAATTGAGGGTCCTGAGCAAAAATCTGATCCAGAGACTGAAAAGGACTGCAGATGCTGTTGGATTCTGACCTCCCTGCACTCGAAGTGGATTTTCTGGAGTTACAGAAGCCCAATTGGCGCGCTCTCAACGGCATTGGAAAGTAGACATCCTGGGCTTTCCAGCAATATATAATAGTCCATACTTTGCCCAAGATTTGATGGCCCAAACCGGCGCTCAAAGTCACCTACAGAAATTCCAGCGTTAAACGCCGGAACTGGCATAAAAATTGGAGTTAAACGCCCAAACTGGCATGAAAGCTGGCGTTTAACTCCAGAAAAGGTCTCTACACGAAATTCCTTCATTGCTCAGCCCAAGCACACACCAAGTGGGCCCGGAAGTGGATTTTTCTGTCATTTACTCATTTCTGTAAACCTTAGGACACTAGTTTTACTACTTATAGGATCTTTTGACATTGTATCCGTACCTTATGACCTCATAACATTTTGTACACGTTTCTTTCCACAGTATGAGCCTCTAAACCCCATGGTTGGGGGTGAGGAGCTCTGCTGTGTCTTGATGAATTAATGCAATTACTACTGTTTCTTATTCAATCATGCTTGCTTCCATTCTAAGATAACACTTGTTCTTAATCCGGATGAATGTGATGATCCGTGACAATCATCATCATTCTCAACTATGAACATGTGCCTGACAACCACCTCTGTTCTATCTTAGATTGAGTAGTTATCTCTTGGGTTCTTTAATCGGAATCTTCGTGGTATAGGCAGGACCTGATGGCAGCATTCAAGAGAATCCGGAAGGTCTAAACCTTGTCTGTGGTATTCTGAGTAGGATTCAATGATTGAATGACTGTGACGTGCTTCAAACCTGTAACCTACTGGGCGTTAGTGACAGACGCAAAAGAGGGATTCTATTCCGGTAGGGGAGGGAACCAAACCGGTGATTGGCAGCACTGTGACAGAGTGCGTGCATTAGCTTTCACTGCGAGGATGGGAGGTAGCCATTGACAACGGTGAAACCCTACACGAGCTTGCCATGGAAGGAGACTTGCGTGTTTGATGAAGAAGACAGTAAGAAAGCAGAGATTCAGAAGATGGAGCATCTCCAAAACCCCAATCTATTCTCCATTACTGCAAAACAAGTACCTTTTTCATGTTCTTTTGCTTTTCACAATCAATCCTGATAATTTCTGATATCCTGACTAAGACTTACAAGGTAACCATAGCTTGCTTCAAGCCGACAATCTCCGTGGGATCGACCCTTGCTCACGCAAGGTATTACTTGGACGACCCAGTGCACTTGCTGGTTAGTTGTGCGGGATTGCAAAAGTGTTATTGCAATTTCGTGCACCACCGGGAATTGGAAAAGATTGACAATGATTAAGTGAATGGTAGTTTAGACTAAGCATTTTTTTATTGTTTTTGTTAAGCCCACTAACTGTTTGATACTTTGTTTCACTAACTCCAATTCCACTCTAGTTCTAGAGTGTTCCACTTGTGATTTTGGTTTTATTTGTGTATGTCAAGAGCTAATAGACTTAATATTGAGGACGAGAGAACCCTTCGAAGGATAAGGAGAGCAGAAAGAGGAAAGGGGATAGTTGGTGAAGAGGAATCAGAGGGAGAAGACCAAGTCATGGAGGACGACATGCACAATCCTCCTGGAGGGGTCAACAACAATGATGGACCACCTAGAAGGGTGTTATCTTCTTACACCATCCCTGATCCAAAACATTGTGGGAGCAGTATTGCCACTCCAAATGTTCATGCCCACAATTTTGAGTTGAAACCTCAGCTCATCACCTTGGTACAAAATAACTGCTCCTATGGAGGGGGACCTCTTGAAGACCCAAATCAATATTTGTCTATTTTTCTGAGGATATGCAATACAGTGAAGACAAATGGAGTGCATCCAGATGTCTACAAACTGCTGTTATTCCCATTCTCTTTGAGGGACAAGGCCACTCAATGGCTAGAGTCATTCCCCAAGGAAAGCCTCGACAATTGGAATGACCTGATGGGCAGATTTCTAGCAAAGTTCTACCCACCTCAAAGAATCATCAAGTTGAAGACAGATGTTCAAACTTTCAGGCAAATGGAAGGGGAGTCATTGTATGAAGCCTGGGAAAGATATAAGGCACTAATGAGAAGATGTCCACCTGACATGTTTAGTGATTGGGTCAAACTCCAAAACTTCTATGAAGGGTTAAACTTAGAAGCAAGGAAGGGACTAGACTACTCATCAGGAGGATCACTCAACATGATAAAAACTGCTGAAGAGGCTCAAGACCTCATTGAGATTGTGGCAAATAATCAGTACTATTACTCATCAGAGAGGCAACATAACCCGGCCCCAAAGAAAGGCGTAATGGAGCTTGAAGGTGTTGACGTTATCTTGGCATAAAATAAGTTAATGCACCAACAGATCCAACAACAAATGGAAATGATAACAAAGAGAATGGATGGTCTCCAATTAGCATCAGTGAACACAACAAATCAATCATCACTTGAATGGGGCAAAGGTGAAGGGACCACTGTTGAACAGCCACAAGAACAAGTTCAGTACATGCAGAATACTTCAAACTCTCAGGATGAATTTCATGGTGATACATACAACCCATCCTGGAAAAATCATCCCAATCTAAAGTGGGGTGAAAACCATTGGCAAAAGAACAACAACCACAACCACACCCATAACACAAATAACCAAAATCATCATGCCACCAACACTAACTAATATAGAAAAACACAAAACACATATCAACCACCTCATAATAATTCACAAACTCACCAAAACAACTTTCCTGCACCAACATCCAACTCACAAAATTACCACACTAATCCTCCCAATAACTTCCAACAACAACAATCGACCCCCATCATACCCCTAATTGACCATCATGAGACCAAAATCTCAAATCTTGAAGCAACCTTGCAAGCACTTACTCAAACCACACAAGCACTTGCTCAAACCACTCAAACCTTAATCAAGGGACAAAAGGAACATGAGGCCACCATGAAGAGTATTGAGCGACAAGTGGGACAATTAGCCAAACAAGCTGAACGACCAACCAATGTTCTCCTAAGTGACACAATACCTAACCCGAAAGAGGAATGTAAAGCTCTGCAGTTGAGGAGTGGCAAGGTAGTTGGAGAAAGTTCGAATAAAGAAGCAATAAAACCCAAAAAGCAAGACACAGTGGAAAAACAAGTGGAAAGGCAAGATGAAGAAAAGGCTTCAACATCTCAAAAAAGCAAAGAGGCTGTCAAGCCACAAGGCAAACCACCCAGTCAAGAAAGCAACCACGATAACAAGGAGAATGTGAAGCTACAACAAGAAAACAAAAATGAAGGAGTAAAAGCTTATGTACCCAAGCTTCCATACCCAACTAGGATACATAAAGGAGCAAAGGACCAACAATTCCCAAGGTTCTTAGAAATCTTCAAGAAACTCGAAATCAACATCCCATTGGCAGAAGCTCTGGAACAAATACCATTATATGCAAAGTTTCTTAAGGAATTGATCACCAAGAAGAGAAGTTGGCAAGAAAAAGAAACAGTGATTCTCACTCAAGAGTGTAGTGCCATCATTCAAAAAGGGCTACCACCAAAGCTCAAAGATCCTGGCAGCTTCCTCATACTCTGCACGATTGGGAGCATGGCCATTGACAAATCACTTTGTGACCTGGGAGCAAGCATTAACTTAATGTCCCTTACCATGATGAAGAAAATGATGATTGAAGAGCTTAAACCCACAAGGATGTCACTCCAACTTGCTGACAGATCCATCAAAATACCAAATGGAGTAGTTGAGAACCTCTTGGTGAAAGTGGAAAACTTTATATTCCCAGCTGATTTTGTGGTCCTAGATATGGATGAAGAGGGGAACAACTCAGTCATTCTTGGTAGACCCTTTTTGGCCACAGCGAGAACAATCATCGATGTGGAAAAGGGAGAAATGATCTTCAGAGTACATGATGAACAAATGACCATAAATGTCTTCAAGGCAATGCAACACCCGGTTGAGAAAGAGTGCTGCATGAGGATTGATGTGGTGGATTCTTTGGTTGAAGAAGTACTTGAAACAATCCATCAAGTGAAACAGGAGGAAGTCCAGGACATCCAAGGACAAGAAGAGAATAAATTGGAAGCTCCAGAGGAACCAAGTGAAGCTAAGAAAGAAAATGCACCACAACAAGAGTTGAAACCACTACCCCCTCATCTTAAGTATGCATTCCTTGGTGAAAAGGACAGCTTCCCAGTGATCATCAATTCTACATTGAGTGCAGAGGAAGAAGAAAAGCTCCTTGTAGTATTGAAAGCTCACAAAGAGGCGTTGGGATGGACCATTGATGACTTGAAAGGCATAAGTCTTGCCATATACATGCACAAGATACTCTTGGAGGAGAATTCCAAACCAGTGATACAACCTCAAAGAAGATTAAATCCCACAATGAAGGAGGTTATCCAAAAGGAAGTCCTGAAGTTGTGTAAAGCTGGGATCATCTACCCTATCTCCGACAGTCCATGGGTCAGTCCAGTGCAAGTAGTACCCAAGAAAGGGGGAATGACTGTCATTGTCAATGAGAAGAATGAGCTTATTCCAACACGCACAGTAACAGGGTGGAGGATGTGCATTGATTATAGGAGGCTGAATGATGCCACACGAAAGGACCATTTCCCACTCCCTTTCATTGACCAGATGCTTGAAAGGTTGGCTGGCCATGCTTATTACTGTTTTCTTGATGGATACTCTGGGTATAATCAAATAGTGGTTGACCCCATGGATCAAGAGAAGACCTCCTTTACCTGCCCCTTTGGAGTCTTTGCATACAGGAGAATGCCATTCGGACTGTGTAATTCCCCAGCTACCTTTCAGAGATGCATGCTATCAATCTTCTCAGACATGGTAGAAAAATTTATTGAAGTTTTTATGGATGATTTCTCTGTCTTTGGTGATTCTTTCAATACTTGCTTGCACCATCTTACCCTAGTCTTGAAAAGGTGCCAAGAAACTAATTTGGTTTTGAACTGGGAGAAATGCCACTTCATGGTACCCGAAGGCATTGTTCTTGGTCACAAAATTTCAAGAGAGGGTATAGAGGTTGACAAGGCAAAAGTAGAAATTATAGAAAAACTTCCTTTACCAACTAGTGTGAAGGCTGTTAGAAGCTTCTTGGGGCATGCTGGATTCTATAGGAGATTCATCAAAGATTTTTCCAAAATAGCTAAGCCACTAAGCAATCTGCTGGTGGTAAACAATCTTTTTCTCTTTGATGATGAATGTAAACATGCCTTTGAAACTCTAAAAGCTAAGCTCACCACAGCACCAATCATCACACCCCTAAGTTGGGGATTGCCTTTTGAACTCATGTGTGATGCAAGTGACCTTGCAATTGGTGCTGTGTTGGGGCAGAGGAAGGAAAAGAAGCTTCATGTTATCTACTATGCAAGTAAGGTATTGAATGAAGCTCAAAGAAATTACACCACAACAGAGAAAGAGTTACTAGCTGTGGTATATGCCTTTGATAAGTTTAGACAATATTTGATTGGATCTAAAGTTTTAGTATATACTGACCATGCTGCTCTTAAGTATCTTATGTCAAAATAGGATGCCAAACCAAGGCTAATCAGATGGGTACTACTCCTACAAGAGTTTGACATTGAGATAAAGGATAGAAAGGGTAGTGAAAATTAAGTTGCTGACCATCTATCAAGGCTGCCACAAGATGCATGTCGAGACAACCTTCAATCAATAAATGAAGAATTTCCAGATGAGCACCTCTTGCAGATTCAACACATCCCTTGGTTCGCAGACATGACCAACTACAAGGCAGAAAGGATCATCCCACAAGAATACACAAAACAACAAATCAAGAAGCTGCTACATGAGGCTAAGTTCTTCTTTTGGGATGAACCATTTCTATTCAAAAGGTGCCCAGATGGAATGATAAGAAGGTGTATACCGGAGGTTGAGATGAAGGACATACTATGGCATTGTCACAACTCAAGCTATGGTGGCCATTTTGGAGCTGAAAGAACTGCTGCAAAGGTGCTTCAAAGTGGTTTCTACTGGCCTTCCATCTTCAAGGATGCTAGAGACTTTGTGAGCCATTGCAATGAATGCCAAAGAACAGGGGGTTTGACAAAGAGAAATGAGATACCTCAGAAGTTCATTTTGGAAGTGGAACTCTTTGATTTGTGGAGAATAGACTTCATGGGACCCTTCCCTCCATCCTACACATTCAAATACATTTTGGTGGCAGTGGAGTATGTTTCAAAATGGGTAGAAGCAATAGCCACCACTACATGTGATACCAACGTGGTCTTGCAATTCCTAAAGAGAAACATCTTCACTAGATTTGGAGTGCCCAAGAGACTTATAAGTGATGGGAGAAGCCACTTCTGCAACAAGCAATTAAATTCTCTACTCCACAAATATGGAGTTACTCACAAAGTGGCCACACCCTATCACCCACAAACAAATGGGCAGGCTGAACTTGCTAACAGAGAGCTAAAGAGGATTTTGGAGAAAACTGTGGGAGCAACAAGAAAGGACTGGGTTAGGAAGCTTGATGATGCACTTTGGGCATACAGGACAGCATTCAAAACGCCCATAGGAAAATCTCCATTTCAGCTAGTGTATGGGAAAGCATGCCATCTCCCTGTGGAACTTGAACACAAGGCCTTTTGGGCCACTAAACTTTTGAATTTAGATGATCAAGCAGCAGGAAAAAAGAGGCTACTACAACTCAATGAATTGGAAGAATTCAGACTGGAGGCATATGAGAATGCCAGAATATACAAAGAAAGAGCAAAAAGGTGGCATGACAAGAGGATCTCCCCAAGAACATTCGAACCAGGCCAAAAGGTGTTGCTATTCAACTCAAGACTAAAGATTTTCCCTGGGAAGCTGAGGTCTAGATGGACTGGTCCATACACCAGAACCAAAGTATCCCCCATGGCTATGTGGAATTACTTGATGAGACTTCAAAACAGACCTTCACAGCCAATGGACATAGGGTGAAACTTTATCTTGGTGGCCCCTGGAGCAAGGAAGAGAGTGTGCAACTCTTAGCATGAGCAAGGAAGCTGCATTGTCAAGCTAAGGACAATAAACAAGCGCTTCATGGGAGGCAACCCATGCACAGGAATTTTCTTTTAGTAGTCCATAATGAGCGATTGCATCATATACATTAGAAAAAAAAAAGAGGAAAAGGGGTTGAAATAGCATGTAATGTATGCAAGACACTAAGTTTGGTGTGGCCAACTTTGAAGTAAATAGTAAATTTTAATCCTGTTAGAACACTTAGTCACAAATTAAGTTTGGTGTCTTCACATACACAAATAATGCTAGAAAAAGAGAGAGAGTGTAGTTTTTTTGTAGCATAGGAAAGCAATCTTTAGATTTTATTTTTTGCTATTATAGTCAATTTTACATGAGAATATCATCATCATTTGTTAGCATAAGTAAAGACACTTCAAGAATCTCAAGATTTTGGAATTTTGTTGCAGGGAAGTGAAAGAAAGAAGTGATTGGGAATCCTTGAAGAGGAGTCACGGACACACAAGGAAAAGAAAGTCACATGAACCTTGAATTTTGTGCATCGGAAAAAGCAACTCAATATGCATTAGCTAGAAGATTCATGCTTCCCATAACACAATCAAATCATTAAGGCAATTCCTCCACTCTTTAAACAAATGCCGTGACCCCCCAATAAGAACAATTGCACTCACCTTGCCTTCACATCTATATATAGACCACCCAACCATCTCCATTCCTCACCCTTTCACAATCATTTTCAAGCTTTCCATTCTCACCTCATGAGCCTATTCTATTAAGCATCCCTCATTTCCAATTCTTGTATGCTTGAGGACAAGCATTTCTTTAAGTTTGGTGTGGAAGATTCGGCCATCTCAATTGAAGTTCAATGGCCTCATCATCAGGAGCTAAGAAGGGGAAAGGCAAGCAACCCATGCAAGAGGAAATCACATTTGATGAGAGAAGGTTCAAATCCAAAAACCATGAGCGTATCTTCAATTGGATGATAAGCAAAGACATTGTTCCGGAGGTACCTTTCAAGCTAAGAAAAGGGGAATACCCTGAGATACAGAAAGTGATTAGAAAAAGGGGATGGGAGCTTCTCTGTAATCAACCTCAAGTTGTAAGCATGCCTCTCATTCATGAGTTCTATGCCAATGTCATAAAGAAAAATGAGGATGAAGAACAATATTTGAGCTATGTAAGAGGGGTGGTGGTTAACTTCAGCCCAGACACCATCAACAGGGTGCTAATGATCAAGCCAAAACAGTTCAAGCAACCCAGTTATGAAGAGAGGTTTACATATGACCAAAGATGTGTGGATGTGTTAAGTGATCTATGCAAAGTGGGCATGGACTGGGTGTTGGACTCACAAGGACAACCACTCAAACTTAGAAGAGGTGATCTCATACCTCAAGCAAAAGGATGGCATGACATAGTGAGAGAATCATTAATCCCTACCTCAAACAACTCAGAGGTGACAATAAATAGAGCAATAATGATCCACTGCATAATGAAAGGAGGAGAGATCAATGTGGGAGAAATCATAGCCAAAAACATCATTGACACAGCTGAAAATGTCAAACAAGATAGTTGGCTAGGATATCCTAGCACTATCTTACGCCTGTGTGGAGATGCTGGGGTACCTCTTGAAGAGTTTGAAGACACAGATATAGTGTCCGTAGGGAAGCCCATCACCAAGAATAGATTGGAATACGTCACCACAGTCCAATTGGAAAGGCAACCTCTAGCAAAAAGAAAGAAAAGGAAAGGAGAGAGAGAAGAGGAAGAACATGAAGAAATGGAAGAAGCAAGCACCTTGAACATGAATCAACTCCAAGCCGCTTTGGAAGGAATTTCTGGGCAATATTCACAAATTCAAAGAAGCCAAGAGGAACAAGCGCAACAACATAGGGACCTTTGGCAATTGATGGATCAACAAAGAGAGGTTCAAGCTCAATGGATGGATCAGCAAAGGGAATGTCAAGCGCACAGGATGGAACTACAACAAGAGCAATATACCAAGATGTATGAAGCCATCAACAATTCAACTGCTGAATATGAAAGATCCATGAATAAGGTAATACAAGAACAGGTTCAGTTGAGGAAGGAGCAAGCGCAGCAAAGGGAGCTTCTCCATATGATGGAGGCTAGGCAAGACGCCTTGCAGAGAGACTACAATGAGAACAGAATGTTCAAAGAGGCTAGACACAGAGATAGGATTGATTATGATATATGCACCCAAGAAAAACTCAGCTACATTTGTAGAACACTTCCAGTGCTCAACCCAAAAATCCAAACATTCAATGAAGCACACAAGGTATTAGAAGAGCAGGAAATTGCAAGGGTGCAATTTAATGCTCAAAGGCTGAAGGAGAGGATGGTGAGCTCAGGGATATGGAAGAAAATAGAGGAGGACTCAACAACAAAACAACAAGGAGAAGTAAGAAGGAAGAAGAAAGAAGATCCAAAGGGCAAAGGAAAACAAGGAGAATCAAGCAAAGGAAAGGGACCCAAGGCTTAAAGGTGGTGAAGTTCTTTTAGTATTTTAATAAATAAAGAAGATGTATGTCTGAAACATGATATACCTTCTAGTAGTCTTTTATGCACTTTCATATTTATAATATGCATTTTCATGTTTATGTCATGTATCCACATATGCTTGGAATGTATGCTTGTTTTAAGCCTTTCTGCTTGATAATGGAATAAAAGATGCAGTTTGTGAAAGAACAGAGAGAAATCTAGCCTAGAGAGATTAAAGTTGTCCTACAAAAGTGTCAATATACATGCTTTCATTGAGAATGAATCAGGGCTTAAGAAATTAAAAGGATGCTTGCTTACACAAGGCTAGTTAGTTAAAAGCTATACCCAAGAAGTTAGAAAAGCTTGAATAAAGAAAACAGAGAACACAAAATGACAAGCTAGGCATCAATGACAAAATTTGGATATGTGTCTGTGGTGATTGATGTTAAGGGACATACTTGGGCTAGTAAATCCGAGGGGTGCTTCATCACCCGGTAACTTGAGTTAACTAACTCGGGATTATCGATTGAAAACTCACTTTCAAGAGTAGCTCTATAACAGAACATTTAGCAACCCAAAGAGGTGCTGGACACCACTATCCAAATAAAATCTCAAAGTTATATGCCTGTGATTGAATGTGTTAAGGAGAGAGGCTTGAGTTAGTAAATCTTTAAGAGTGTTTCAACACTTAACAACTTAAACCAACTGGTTTGGGATTGTTGATTGAAAGCTTATGCTAAAGAGCCGCCTTAAGACAAGATTTTTAGCTAAAAAAAAAGGATTCTAGTGAAGCTAACTAGTATAGCAGTGAAGCAAGCATTTCACTAAAGAAGTTGAAGAAGCCTTGATCATTTGCATTGAACAAAGGATTGCACAAATGAGGAGAACAATCTCTATTGAAAGAAATGCCTCTCTGTTAAGATAGTGAATTCTTGCATCTTAAACTCTGTTATCCAATCCTCTTATCTCTTGCTTGAGGACAAGCAACATTTTAAGTTTGGTGTTGTGATGCATTCGCATATTTGCTATTTTAACTAGTTAGTTTAGTTGGTTTTAGCTTAATTTCATTTATTTTTACTTGAATAAACAAGCAATTTTGTGAGTTTTCTCTACATGCATTCATAAACCAAGAACTAGGTGAAATTTGGCATACTTCATGTAAATGAATTGAGAGGGTTATAAACAAGTGATTTGAATGATGTTCTTGAAATTCATTGCATAAGATGGCAAAACTTTGAGGAAGATTCTTTGGTTTATGTTAGGTGATGAAGAAAGAAGATGATGGAGCAAGAATTAGAGCAAAAAGGGTTGAAGATGCATTAATCTTAGCAAGGAAACAGAACAAGGAAAGGAACTTGAAACAGAGCCATATAATGAGGGTCGAGGGCGTTGCCAGGCAGGGAATGAACTGGCGTGTTCCCTGACAACGCCCATGATAACGCCAAGGTGAAAATTATTGGCAAGAGGAGCTCACTAGCACGTTGTTGGTGGCGTTTTCCTTGGCAACTTGAGCAACAATGCTGGCCAATTCAATTTCACCCCTAGAAAAGGCTCGAGAGCGTTATTTGGTGAAGAATGAACTGGCGTGTTCATCAACAACGCCAGCAACAACGCTGGTCCCTGAAGGGTGGCTATGGAAAATGACCTTGGGCATTGCCAACTTGAAGTTGAATGTGCATGTTCCTTAGCAACGCAAGACCAAGAAATTGAGCCAAGAGGAGTTCGAAGGCGTTGTTGCCTTGAAGTTGAAGTGGCGTGTTCATCAACAACGCCAGCAACAACGCCAAGGCTAAGAAATTTGAGCCATGGGAGGATTGGGCGTTGTCATGGGCGTTTTTGGCAACAACTTCAACATCAACTCCAACCAAGATAGCCTGACCTCACCTCTTCAACGGAGCATAACTTGAGCTAGAAAGGTCTAAATGAGGTGATTCTAGTGGCATTTGAAAGTAGACATCAAGAGCTTTCCAATGATATATCATAGTTCATATTTAGGCAAAGGATTGAAGCCCAAAGTTTAGGCAACATTAAGCATAAAAAGTGAAGAACAAGAAGGTGTTTGGCAACAACGCCCAAACACCAAGTCCCACTCCCAGGAAAATGCCTTGCACGTTACCAACGTGCATTAAGGCTGGCGTTATTGGCAAACACGCCAAGCCATTGGGCCAGAACAATGAAAAATGAGTTTGTTTCCTCTGTTTCACAAGAATTCTTTCATGAAGCAAAATCAACAAGAGCAAGGCCCAATTGTGATAAAGAGTTGAGATTGCAATTGAGCGTACCATGTTGATGGCGCCATTGATGATCACAATTTCGTGCACCAAAGACCTTGTTTCAGTCATGAAACTTTGAGTGGTTTTGATTAGATTAGAGACCATGGTTGCTAAGTCAGAGTGGCTCTGCTTAGAATTCTCTGTCAGTTGCTGAGAAGATGATGGAAAAGGCTTGCCATTGCTAAACCTGTTTCTTCCACCATTATTGTTGTTGAAACCTTGTTGAGGTCTCTATTGATCCTTCCATGAGAGATTTGGATGATTTCTCCATGAAGGATTATAGGTGTTTCCATAGGGTTCTCCCATGTAATTCACCTCTTCCATTGATGGGTTCTCAGGATCATAAGCTTCTTCTTCAGATGAAGCATCCTTAGTACTGCCTGGTGCAGCTTGCATTCCAGACAGACTTTGAGAAATCATATTGACTTGCTGAGTCAATATTTTGTTCTGAGCTAATATGGCATTCAGAGTATCAATCTCAAGAACTCTTTTCTTCTGATTCGTCCCATTGTTCACAGGATTCCTTTCAGAAGTGTACATGAATTAGTTATTTGCAACCATTTCAATGAGTTCTTGAGCTTCTGCAGGCGTCTTCTTCAGATGAAGAGATCCTCCAGCAGAGCTATCCAATGACATCTTGGACAGTTCAGACAGACCATCATAGAAGATACCTATGATGCTCCATTCAGAAAGCATGTCAGAAGGACACTTTCTGATCAATTGTTTGTATCTTTCCCAAGTTTCACAGAGAGATTCACCTTCCTTCTGTCTGAAGGTTTGGACTTCCACTCTAAGCTTACTCAATTTTTGAGGTGGAAAGAACTTTGCCAAGAAGGCATTGACTAGCTTTTCCCAAAAGTTCAGGCTTTCTTTAGGTTGTGAGTCCAACCATATCCTAGCTCTGTCTCTTACAGCAAAAGGGAATAGCATAAGTCTGTAGACCTCAGGGTCAACCCCATTGGTCTTGACAGTGTCACAGATTTGCAAGAATTCAGCTAAAAACTGATGAGGATCTTCCAATGGAAGTCCATGGAACTTGCAATTATGTTGCATTAGAGAAACTAATTGAGGCTTAAGCTCAAAGTTATTTGTTCCAATGGCAGGGATAGAGATGCTTCTCCCATAGAAGTCGGGTGTAGGTGCAGTAAAGTCACCCAACACCTTCCTTGCATTGTTGGCATTGTTGTTGTTTTCAGCTGCCATGTCTTCTTCTTGTTTGAAGAGTTCTGTTAGGTCCTCTCCAGAGAGTTGTGCTTTAGCTTCTCTTAGCTTTCGCTTCAAGGTCCTTTCAGGTTCAGGATCAGCCTCAACAAGAATGCTTTTGTCTTTGCTCCTGCTCATATGAAAGAGAAGAGAACAAGAAAGTATGGAATCATCTATGTCACAGTATAGAGATTCCTTGAGGTGTCAGAGGAAAAGAAGAATAGAAGGAGGAGGTAGAAGAATTCGAACTTATCAAAAGGGATAGAGTTCGAATTGTGCATTGAGGAGGAGTGTTAGTCCATAAATAGAAGGATGTGAGAAGAGGGGAAGAATTTTTGAAATTAAAGTAAAAGATTTTGAAGAAATTTTGAAAAACTGAAGAATGATTTTCGAAAATTAAAGTTGGGAAAGAAATAAAGTGATTTTCGAAAAGGATTTTGAAATTAGAAATCAAAAAGATCTGATTGAAAATTATTTTGAAAAAGATGTGATTGAAAAGATATGATTGAAAAGATATGATGGAAAAACAATTTAAAAGGATTTGATTTTTTTTTAAAAATTAATGACTTGGCTAACAAGAAATTTAAAAGATATGATTCAGACATTAAACCTTTCTCAACAGAAAAGGCAACATACTTGAAATGTTGAATCAAATCATTAATTGTTAGCAAGTATTTTTGAAAAGTGGAAAGAAATTGATTTTGAAAATATATGATTGAAAAGATATGATTTGAAAAAGATTTGATTTTGAAAAATTATGAAAACTTGAAAAAAATTTGAATTAAAAACAAAATCTTCCCTCTTGTGCCATCCTGGCATTAAACGCCCAGAATGGTATCCATTCTGGCGTTTAACGCCTAAAACTCTACATTTTTGGGCGTTAAACACCCAGCCAGGCACCCTGGCTGGCGTTTAAACGCCAGTTTTCCTTCCTCACTGGGCGTTTTGAACGCCCAACTTTTTTTGTGTGATTCCTCTACTGCATGTTCTGAATCTTCAATTCTCTGTATTATTGACTTGAAAAGACATAAATAAAAATTTTTTTTTGAATTTTTAATGATGAGGAATAATCAAAATGCAACTAAAATCAAATAAACAGTGCATGCAAGACACCAAACTTAGAAGTTTGTATACTATTGACACTAACAATTTCAGAATGCATATGAGAAACAACAAAACACTCAAGACAAGAGAATTTAAAGATCAGAGCAAGCAAATCATCAAGAACAACTTGAAGATCAATGAAGAACATAGTGCATGTAATTTTCGAAAATTAGAAGAATAAAGACATGCAATTGACACCAAACTTAAAATTAGACACTAGACTCAAACAAGAAACATAAAAATACTTTTGGTTTTAAGATTTTATAAATTTTTTGTGCTTTTTCGAAAATTATATGGAAAAGATGATAAAGAGATTCAAAATTTTTAATAAGAATTCCAGGAATCATGCAATGTTAGTCTAAAGCTTTAGTCTAAAGAAATTAGACATGGCTAGCCAAGCTTCAGCAGGACATTACATTCAAGAGCTAAATTGATGAGAATCAATCAGCTTTGGTGATGATAAAAACATCACCTTGAAACTCTAGAATTCATTCTTAAAAATTCTGAAAAAATACCTAATCTAAGTAACAAGATGAACCGTCAGTTGTCCAAACTCGAAAAATACCCGGCAACGGCGCCAAAAACATGGTGCGCGAAATTGTGATCATCAATGGCGCCATCAACATGGTACGCTCAATTGCAATCTCAATTCTTTATCACAACTTCGCACAACTAACCAGCAAGTGCACTGGGTCGTCCAAGTAATAAACCTTACGCGAGTAAGGGTCGATCCCACGGAGATTGTTGGTATGAAGCAAGCTATGGTCATCTTGTAAATCTCAGTCAGGCGGATTCAAATGGTTATGGAGGATTGATAACTAAAAGATGAATAAAACATAAAATAAAGATAGAGATACTTATGTAATTCATTGGAGAGAATTTCAGATAAGCGTATGGAGATGCTTTGTCCCTTCCGTCTCTCTGCTTTCCTACTGTCTTCATCCAATCCTTCTTACTCCTTTCCATGGCAAGCTGTATGTTGGGCATCACCGTTGTCAATGGCTACGTCCCGTCCTCTCAGTGAAAATGTTCAACGCGCTCTGTCACAGCACGGCTAATCAGCTGTCGGTTCTCGATCATGTCGGAATAGAATCCAGTGATTCTTTTGCGTCTGTCACTAACGCCTCACAATCGCGAGTTTGAAGCTCGTCACAGTCATTCAATCCTTGAATCCTACTCAAAATACCACAGACAAGGTTTATACCTTCTGGATTCTCAAGAATGCCGCCATCAATTCTAGCTTATACCACGAAGATTCTGATTAAAGAATCCAAGAGATATCCATTCAATCTAAGGTAGAACGGAGGTGGTTGTCAGGCACACGTTCATAAGTGAGAATGATGATGACTGTCACAGATCATCACATTCATCAAGTTGAGGAACAAGTGATATCTTAGAACAAGAATAAACCGAATTGAATAGAAGAAAAATAGTAATTGCATTGATATTCGAGGTACAGCAGAGCTCCACACCTTAATCTATGGTGTGTAGAAACTCCACCGTTGAAAATACATAAGAACAAGGTCTAGGCATGGCCGAATGGCCAGCCTCCCAAAGAGGGTTCAATCATAAAAACATGATCAAAAGATTTTTCAATACAATAGCAAAAAGGTCCTATTTGTAGAGAACTAGTAGCTTAGGGTTTACAAAGATGAGTAAATGACATAAAAATTCACTTCCGGGCCCACTTGGTGTGTGCTTGGGCTGAGCATTGAAGCTTTCATGTGTAGAGACTTTTCTTGGAGTTAAACGCCAGCTTCTGTGCCAGTTTGGGCGTTTAACTCCCATTCTTGTGCCAGTTCCGGCGTTAAACGCTAGAATTCTTGAGCTGACTTGGAACGCCTGTTTGGGCCATCAAATCTCGAGCAAAGTATGGACTATTATACATTGCTGGAAAGCCCAGAATGTCTACTTTCCAACGCAATCGAGAGCGCGCCAATTGGGCTTCTGCAGCTCCAGAAGTTCCACTTCGAGTGCAGGGAGGTCAGAATCCAACAGCATCTGCAGTCCTTTTCAGCCTCTGAATCAGATTTTTGCTCAGGTCCCTCAATTTCAGCCAGAAAATACCTGAAATCACAGAAAAACACACAAACTCATAGTAAAGTCCAGAAAAGTGAATTTTAACTAAAAACTAATAAAAATATAATAAAAACTAACTAAAACATACTAAAAATATACTAAAAACATACTAAAAACAATGCCAAAAAGCGTATAAATTATCCGCTCATCAGCAGTCCTTTGTCAGCCTTTTATCAGAGTTTTGCTCAGGTCCCTCAATTTTAGCCAGAAAATACCTGAAATCACAGAAAAACACACAAACTCATAGTAAAGTCTAGAAATGTGAATTTAGCATAAAAACTAATGAAAACATTCCTAAAAGTAACTATATCCTATTAAAAACTACCTAAAAATAATGCCAAAAAGCGTATAAATTATCCGCTCATCATGCACCAAACTAGTTCCTTCATCAGTTTTTTCTCATTTTTTTGTAAATTTAAAATTCTCAATATTTTTTAACATACTAATTTTAATTTTATCTTTTCACAAGTTATTTAAATACAAGTACCGTTATAAAATATTTTTAATTTTAGTTTTAATTATACAATATTTTATTAAAAGAATTATATGAGATATTGATATTGATTTAGTAAAAAGTGTAAGATAAGAGTATAAAAATATTTCTTAATACAAATTTTTTAATATTTAACATTTCAATAAATATTTTAAAAATACTTGATAAGACATTTGTTAAGGAACTTGATAAGGCACTTGTTAACTAATATAAATTCATTATTCTCATCCGTTTTAAGAATATCTGATTCTCCGTATAATTGACTTCTCACTAAATTAATAAAATAGATTTATACTGTCGATTATAATAGTTTATTTTATCTATAACTTAACTAGGCGGCCTTTTTATATATTACACTATTAATTAATATAAGCACTTATGATAATCATGGCCTGAACAGTATTAAAACAGATACAAATAAACACAAAAGACAATAATAAAATTTTGGATTCAGCTAACATGTGCTCTAATGATACAAGTTAAAATTATTAATTAAAAAATTTATTAAAAAAAATTTATAATAAAAAATATAATTAAAATTAGTGTGTAAAAAAATATTGAGAATTTTAAATTTAAAAAATAATAAAAAAATTGATGGAGACTAATTTGGTGCACGACATTTAATTTCAGGGACTAAAATGAGTCACTTGATGCAAAGTAAGGGATCAATTTGGTGTATATGTAACGATGACATAGTTGATGACACGTGGACAAATAATATTGTGACATATGGCATAATTCGACACGTGAAAAAATAGCATTGTGATGCGTGGCATAACCACCCACGTCAGCATGACATGGGTCACTGTCCGATACGTCATCATACCGTTACACGTAGTCAAACTATGAGGTGACACGTGTCACCAAAGGTCCACATCATCAAGCCACGTCAGCGCGTCATTAACGGAAAACGGGTCATGGACTAATATGGTGTAATATTTTTAATCTTAAGGATGTAATTGGTGAAATTAGAATTTCAGAGACGGTTTTTGTGCACAACATCAATTTCAGGAACCACTTTGAGAATTTAGTTGAGTTTTTGGAATCTGCCAATGGTAGGAGCGGCGGATAATTCAGTGAAATCAACTACATATACATTTAACTTGCCAATCACGCTCAAGAACTTTTAATATTCAAAAGTCTAATATAAGGGTGAGTTACTCCTATTTCAGCATGTAGAAATAAGAAATATTTTTTAGAGAAAAGGACAAATAGGTCCCTGACCTTTTGCCCTATGGATATTTTCGTCCCTGACCATTTGAAAATACTTTTAAATCCCTGACCTTCACAAAACTTGGACGGATGAGTCCCTCCGTCCAAATGCCTCCGTCACACCCAACGAAAAAGTCTAACGTAGCTCCTGTTCTAATGACCTGGCGTGACAGGTTGACACGTGGATTAATGACTGGAAAGGTACTTTCGAAAATTGGACAAATAAGTCCCTGAGCCTAAAAATTACGTCGTTTCACGTTTGGCCCTTACAAACACTCCCATCCCTTAAGTTGTATACAATACCCATTACACCCATATCACTCTTACTGAATTACATTAAACCCTAAGAATACCAATGATCACCATACTCTATTTCTCCTTCCAAAAAAATCACTACCCAGGCTAAGACGGTTGCAGTGTGCAGTGGCTGTCGAAGAGGGAGAACCATCTGTTGTTGTCCGAGTTTCTGTCTTCGTCACCGAAGGTAAGAATTCGTTGTGTTGCTTAATTAGTGGATTGTCAAGTTTAATACTTATGCAAGTATGAACTGTGTTGTGAAAGGACTAATCGTGCATGTTGATAGTGTTGTCAAAAAAGTATTGGGGTTTTTCCTTTGAAATTGATTAACTGTTAAGATAAATAAAGCTTCTGGGGTGATTTTCGTTTCTATCTTTTGAAGCTCATTGCTTTTTAATATGTGAAAAGATTACTTCTTGATCATTATTTTTTGCTTTTGTTTTTTATTTTTCAGATGGTTGATGTGTTTGTGGTGCCTGTTTTCCACCATAGAAGTAATTTTGTGAGAGAAAGTAATGATTTTTTGGTTTATAAAAATGGGAAGGTAGAGAAGTTTTCCGAGATGGACCTGGATTTTGTGAATTTCGGAGACTTGATCACATTGTTTAAGGGCTTGGGATACCAATCATACAAGACAGTTTATTGGTATAATCCAAGGAGTGCTGATATTGAGTCTGGGCTGCATATTTTGACAGGGGATGTAGGGATTAATGCAATACGAGAGAACAAAATGAAGAATACAGAAACGAACGAGTTTTACCTATACTTTGACTACCTTGTTGATGAACCTGAGATTGTGGAGGATGTTGGAAACCAAAGTAACAGTCCCATCACAGAAGAGGTTTTGGTGGATCTTCAGAGTTCGTCATCCGATGATGGGTACGAGAGTACGGAAGATGAGCCCTATAAACCTCCACCAACCGGGTTTGAAAGTAATAGTGATGAAGATGATAACAGTGCTGATGACAATGGTAGCAAAAGGCAGAGAGTAATAAAGGGAAAGAAAAAAATTGTGTCTCCAAAGAAGCCAATTGCAAAGAAGACAGGTGCTGAAAGAAACAAGAAGACGAGGAAAAAGAAGGGACAAAGTATTGGACTAGGTGTATCTAATGTTACTAAAAGGCAGCAGGCCAGTATTGGGCCCAATGAGCAGCATGCTAGAACTAATGTTGGGCCTGATCCTAATGTGTAGCCCAACAGAGACCCACAACCTAACAAAGACCAAAATGTTAGGTTCTATGTGAGTGAAGTCCAAGATGATTATGATGACCCAGTATACAATTATGAATCTAAGAATTTACATACACCTATATCCTCAGATGATGAATCTAGCAAGCATAAATTTTCTGAGTTTGATGATGATTATGCTTTTGGAGAGGGGAGGTTTGAATTAGGGACTAAGTTTGCCACCATAGAGGGGTTTAAGGAAGTTGTGAAAGACTCATTCATTGTTGAGGGTAGGGAGCTTAGGTGGATTAAGAATAACAAGGAGAGATGAGGGAGGGATGCATGGATGATGAATGTCCGTGTCTGGTTCATTTATCATACAACAAATCTCTACAATGCTACCAGGTGAAGACTTACAAAAATAATCATACGTGTGCAAGGGACATGGGAAGTAATGCGGCTGATCAATATTGGATTAGTTTGAAAGTTGAAAAGAGAATGAGTACACAGCCTCATATGAGGACAAGTGAGGCTATTGACTTTCTGAGAGAAGAATTCTCACTCACTGCACATCCAAAAATGGTTTACAGAGTAGTTAGAGAGGCAAGAGAGAGAATCATGGGCAATGAGAGGGAGCAGTACAGTAATGTGAGCGATTACTTGTTTGAGATATTAAGAAGCAACGCAGGGTCTAGGGTAGAATTGTGTGTCACTCCTATCCCTCAATCCTCCCTGTATTTGTTAAGCTTTATATATGTTTAGAGGCATGCAAGCAGGGTTTCAAGAGTGGATGTAGGCCGTTGATACATCTTGATGGTTGTTTTCTGAAGACGTATTATGGTGGACAACTCCTCACAGCAGTAGCCCAGAATGCAAATAACCAATTTTATGTGGTTGCCTACGGAGTAGCAATGTCTGAAACTAAGGAGTCTTGGAAGTGGTTTCTGACTCTACTCCAAGAGGATTTGGGGGATGTGCAGACTCATGGTTAGAATTTTATGTCCGACCAACAAAAGGTAAACTTCATAATTCTTACTACTTGGTACTTGTTAAAAATTGATGGCTGTTTTACTTATGAGGAGACTTATTTACTTTTAGCTACTATTTTAGTGTTAGGTAATTATTTAATGTTGACTGTTGTTGAATACTAGGTTATTTTTTAGTAGCTATATACAATTGTATGATGACTGCTGGTTTAGGTAATATGAATGTGCAACTGCTAATTAATAGTTATGTATTGAAGGCTAGTTTAATATATGAATGTGAAACTGCTATGTAGGGATTGCTACTTGCATTGAAATCAATGTTCCCAAATGCCCATCACCGAAATTGTGTGATGGACATTTGGAAAAATTTTATCAACCGGTTTAAAGATTTGTATATTCGGGAGGTGGTTTAGGACTGTGCTAAATGCACCACCATACCAGAATTTAAGGAACAGATGGGGAAGCTCAAAGGAATTAACCTGGGTGCATGGGAATATCTGTCAAAATTTGAGCTAGCAACTTGGGTGAAGGCCTATTTCTCACATGGACTAAAAGTGTACAACCTCACAAACAACATGTGTGAGGTGTTCAACGCTAAGATAGTAAACTATAGAAGCAAGTCTATTCTCACAATGTGTGAAAAAATTAGGTGCTATCTGATGAGGAGGATGGTCAAGCATAAGGAGTTACTAGAAAATTATCCTGGAAAGCTCGCACCTGTTCAGCAGAAGAGGCTGGATCGTCTTATAAGGCCCAGCAACAAATGGCTTGCAGAGTGGACAGGTGACGAAAAACGTAAGAGATTTGAAGTGAGTCGTAAAAATACAAAGGTAGACGTGGATCTTATCAAGCAAACCTTCTCATGTAACAAATGGCAGCTGACTGGTTAGTTTTAATTAATTGTTAAGTCTTTTCTCAATTACATGGTTTACTGGTGCATGATGTTGTTCTGTTTCAGGCATGCCCTGTATCCATGCAGTAACAGTAATCAGGAAGAGGCATGATCATCCAGAGGAATATGTGCATCCGTGGTTATGCATGGAGTCAATCCATAAGACATATGCACATTGTATTCAACCTGTGCCAAGTCAGGAGTTTTGGACAAGGACTGAGTATTCAAGACCAGATCCTCTCATCATAAAGAGACCAATAGGCAGGCCAAAGGTGCACAATAGACAAAAGGATCCGGCAAAACCACTGATGCAGCAAGGTGACAAGCTGAAGAGATCATTTAAAGTCACTTAGTGATGCAGCGGGACATAATTACAAGACATGCAAGGGTGCTCCATCTGACCCCAACTGGAACCTAAGACCAAGAAGTCCAAGAAAGGTGGCACAAGTCAATCAATAGTTGTCCTTCCACTATCACAGTCAGCACTAAATGATAATGTAAGTATTGTATTTAAGATAGTAATCTGAATAATTGGTTTTGTTTCGTGATGTATGTCTTTGTTTAGTGCAATGTTAGGGAATTAATATAGTACGGTTCTAATTGGTCAACATAATTGGACAGGATGCTCCTAACATCCAAAGTGCTCCATCTAGCCAGGCTCCATCTAGATGTAAGTTAATTCTATTAGTGTGAAATATTGACCCCGTAAATTATTATTTACCCTAAATTTCATGAATACTTTCTTATATATGATAACCAGGTTTCAAGTGTTGTGAATCCATCCTTCCATGTCTGTGGCAACAACACCAAGGCCTATAACACCAGCTCCAGTGGTAGACCAAGTCAGGCCAGGTCCTGTAACTAGAAGGACACCATTTAGGCCTCCACTTCAAGTTTTATCCACAACCCACCAAACAGTTCAACCAAAAACTTCAAAAATGAGGTCCAAGCAGAAGATATTCAGACCACCTGCTCCACTTTGTCCCAGTTCACTCCCACCCCCAAGTCAGCCTGCACCACCACAGCCTCAACCTCAAGGTGCTCCACCTGGCCCACAACCATCTCAAGTCAGGTCAGGACCAAGTACAGCAACTACCAAGGAGACATTGGCAGCAGCAAGCACAACAACAACAAGACTGTTCAAATTCATCCCTAATCCACCCTCCATCAATCCAAAGAAGTGAAGAAATATGTCATCTTGGGCATCCCATTATGCCTTGTAATAGCTTTTAGGAAACTTGACTGTGGCAACAATGTTTTTTTGGGAGGCTTGTTTTTTTTAGAAGCTCTTAGGATTTTATAAATCGTTGCAAACTTGTTAGGTGTTTGAGGCTTACTTTTGTAATGTTAAGCTTAATAAAACTATACACTTTAGGAGATTTGTTCTTTTTGGCAGCTTTTAGAAAATTTGACTGTGGCAAAGATGTTTGTATAACTTTCAATCTATGTTATGTGTTTATGTATACAACTTTTATGCCTACTTTCTTCAATCATTCAATGCTTCTTTAGATATTGACAGCATAACTTCAACAACATACTGATATCATAACTTGAATTGTATTTAGATAATAGGATACATAAATTGCCTAAATGGCATGTTTCAATACACAACAAAAACCTGGATCAACCCATTTTTCTATTCTAATTTCTAGAATTCATTTCTCAGGCACTACATACATAAAAAGCAACAAAAACAGCACATTCAATTATACCAATACAACAAGTTAATGGATTTTTTTCTTCTCTAAAGTAGTAACCTTCTCCTCCATAACAGCCATCCTATGATCTAATTCCTCTTCCTCTTCAACAACTTCAACCTCTTTCCCAACCAGAGGTCTTTTATCAAAGATGCAACCATTGCTTCCAATTCTAGCAAGATACTCATCGACCCAAACAAAAAACTTACAATGCGGTTGCTTTTTCTGTTAAAATTTCCAAAATTATGTACTATATAAAACCATTTCAGAACAAAATCCCCAAATTTTTTATCTTACCTTATAGAATGGACAACCCAAGAAGATTTTGTTTGGGTTGCTAATCGTCTTCGACATATACATTATTGCATAAACTCCACAAAAGCACCTCAGGGCGATATCGTCCTTCAGGTCTTTGGCGTGCACAACACAAGGAACTGAGCTTGAAGCTGAATCTTCTTGTCTTACTCCACTGAGGCTTCTTCTTGATGTTGATGATGCTCTTGCTCCATTAGCAGCCATTGTTGATGCAGGTAGAGCTCCTCACCACCAGCCTCCACAAAGAAACGCAATCAATTTAAGGATTAGAGCCAAGCGCGAAACGACGTAGTTTTTAGGCTCAGGGACTTATTTGTCCAATTTTCGAAAGTACCCTTCTAGTCATCAGTCCACGTGTCAACCTGTCACACCAGGTCATCAGAATGGGAGCCACGTCAGACTTTTCCGTCGGGTCTGACGGAGACATTTGGACGGAGGGACTCATCCGTCCAAGTTTTGTGAAGGTCGAGGATTTAAAAGTATTTTCAAATGGTCAGGGACAAAAATGTTCGTGGGGCAAAAGGTCAGGGACCTATTTGTCCCTTTCTCTATTTTTTAAGTTCTACCGTGGCAAAATAAAATTTTTTCTGTAAATTTATTTCTTTGCCTTAGTTTTTGTAAGGAAAAAAAAAAAGACAAAAAGAATGATAAATGCTTATTGACATAGATAATAAAAATTGTGAATGCAGACAACAAACCTTTAAATGTACTTCAGTATCACAAATCCTTAAATAGAGTTCAGCATCACAACAAATTAATCTTTAGCATATCAGACTGAAAAATACCACAAAAAACAAAAAAAAAACATTGTGAATGCATGTCACGAGAATGCGAAGTTGCATACTTTTTATTATTGCGAAAACCCAATTAATAATAAATATGTAGGAAAATCGATAAATACTTAAATGTTTATTGTGTATACAAAAAAATAAAAAAAAGAATAAAAAAAAGTGGTTTATTGGCACACTTGCTCAATATTTTGATTATTTTCACAAGAATGGTATTCACGTCTCACATGTCAATGACTCGATGGAAATACTAATATATATTTTTTAAATGGAAGTACTAAAATTTTGTTTAGTAAATATCTTTTAGCACGTGATTTTAGGTTTTAATTTTCGAGTCAAGTAAACATAGTGTTAATCGTATAACTATTTTAAAAAGGGAAATCAAATTCGATTAAGTAATAATCAGTTCTCTGCATTTATCAATAATAGACTATTCTATCTAATAACCGGATACATGATTTTACATTTTCACTACATAATCCCTTCCTTTTTTGGTTCAAAATCCTTTCCCTTCCTAGATTATGCGTTCATCTGAACTCGCAGACAATTTTTTTTCTCTGCCCCTACCCCCATAATCTATCCTGGCACTATCGACCCTGATCAGAATTCAGAACTATTGCGATCCCCCAATAGCCCCAATGCTACTGTACCACTCTCCTAAAGAAAATAAGAAATAGCCCAACATTGACTTCAAAGTCCCAAGTCTCAACGGCACAGAAACTTCTCGAATATCGGAGGAAAAAGACAAAAACGAAATCTTTTTTTCAAATGCCTATTGATATTAGACACAACGAAAATGGAAGCTTAGACATTTGAGGTCAGGATAAACTGGGAACTATTCATTCCAAATGACTAATTAAGCTTTCAACGCTCGAAAAAAATTATTCAAAACGCATATCAAAATAAGAAATACACTGCGAACACCAATCATTTGCTTGCTTCTTTGCTGAATTACTTGGTAGTCTTTAGCTATGGGGAAATAATCATTTTCTTCCTCAAACTGCGTAAGGCCTGGAACGCATCTCATATGAGCAGATGGCACACAAAACACCCGTTCTCTCTGGTGCCTGAAAAGAGGCTCGTTGAAACAGGACAAGTGCTCCATTAAAAATAAAATGCCATCAAATACTATTTTCAATTACATTAGAAAAATAACCATCCACCACAGAGCACTACAATATTACAGCAATAACCATCAAACCTTTTCTTAGCCCCGCCCTACAAAAAAGAGGGTACCATCTTCACTTCTAGCCCTCCCTGTGGAATACATACCGACAATCAGAAGATAATTGATGAGGCATTGAGGCTGCATTTACAATTGAAAGTTCAAAGGTATCTGAAGACCACATATACCTGAAAACACGGCTGTATTAAGCAGCAAAGTTAATGGATGTATGGCTTCTGATGGAACACGCAGACTAATTCCAACTACTGATTACCAAAGCATCTAATCAGCACCAGCTTGGCGTCCATAGAAGTTTCCCCCACCTCGCCGGGAATGAGGTTGACCTCGATCCCTAAATCTTCCACCAGCATGATTACCATCTTTAGGCCGTTCTATGTTGTCTGATTTGCTGCCATCATATGGTCCGACAGGGTGGTACTCATAATGCAGGTTTGGGCCCTGCCTCTCCCTGTTTGTAGATTGATTATAGTGCCTGTTATCTTGGGCAGGTGGTTTCCAATCTCCACGAGGCTCGTGTCCTCTTCCAAACCTGTTTAGGTTTCCATTTTTGCCAAAGCCAGAGAATGGGCGGTGATCATGCCTCTGATCTATAGATGTGGGAGATTGCTCAACCAAGCTAACATTTCCCTGATTTGAGGAGTTGGGATGCCTCCTTGCTGGCACATGTTTCCTCTCTCTTTTAGAATCTTGGTTCCCAAAATGTGTAGTTTCTCTGGCCTTGCTCTTGTCCAAGACTGATTGATCATTGTGAGGTTGAGCTACATGAGCATTAGACATATTGTCATCAGCGGCTGGAATTGATTCTTCATCACAACAGGAATCCTTTTTTTTAACTCCAACCACAACTGAATCGACATTTAGATCACTGGATTTGTTTCCCCTCTGATTATTTGAAGCCTGAGATTTGGGTTGCCAGTGAGAAGTCAAGCGTTCTCCAACATTTCGATTTTCTTTCAAAGCAGCAGCACCGATATCTGGTTGACTAGGCTCAGAGGATGAAGTGGGTATTTCATTTCTCTCCAACTCTCTATCATTTTTCTTATGATCCACATCATGGTTCATCCCTCCACCCTTATGTCCTCTGAAAGGAACCCGCCTACCTCTGCCTGTTGCTCCATGATCTTTAATAACAGGAACAGAAACATGAGCAGCTGAATCATGATTGACAGGATTGTTTGAACCATTAAGATCACTATAGTTATTAATTTGCATTGATTGCCCCTTTGATAAGTTTATTTCAGACTTAGGATCTCCACGATCTTCTGTTTGTCCCTGAACAATTGGTTCAGAGTTTGAATCAATGTCCAGTCCACCCCGCACATCATGCACATTAGTTGTTTCCATTTGATTCCGCTGCCGCCAAGATCCATGCGCTTTACCCTGCTTAGCATGCCTGCCATCTCTATTTTTAGGCTCCATTCCATGGGTCACTTTTCCAACAATTGAATCAGTTACCTGAGCAATCTGTGGACCCACAGAAACAGAATCAACTCTTCCAACATTCCCATCTGATGGAGCCTGATTGACTGATGAAACCACCTGTTGTTGGATGCTTCCTTGCTGAGCCATTTCTTTAGCAACAGGTTTTGGAACATATCTCTCCATTTCTGCCCTCTTATTTTTAAAATTATGCACCTGCTGATCACTCTTCTCAGTATTGACTGCCTCTGCTTTGGTTTTCTCATCTGATTCATCCACGTCAGTCTTATTATGGTGTTTCACAGGGGCCCACATCACTGCATCACTCCCATGAGATTTCTCTGCTGGTCTAGTAGCTTGCATATTTCTCGATGGCCTACGAGAATGCTGAGGTTTCCACTGACTATTCATTTTAGCATGGGCTTCCTCACTTGCTGAATGTCTGTGATGCTCTGAAAATTGAGTTGAATCCTTAGACAAGGATGATGGTTGAACTGGACCCTGTTCTAACTCAATGTTGGCAACCTTGGCCTTATCAATTTCGACAAAGCTTTTTGAAATATTAGCTTCTTTTGGTGCCAATGGTAATGCAGAAGAACTATCTTCAAATTTTTGTTTGTTTTTCCCATTCCTGGTATTCTTCTTTCTCTGGTTTACAGAGGAATCAATCATAGTAGCTGAATTCATGGGCATGTTCAATCCCCCAGTTGAACCAACTTCATGGATAACATTGCCAGAAGATACAGAAATATCAACCACTAAATCATTCTCGGCCTTTGAGCCAAATGAAGTGGAAGATGCAACCTTTTCACTCCCAGTTTTCTCTGAAGGAAGATTCTGCTTTTGTTTATAGCTTGTTCGCTTCTGCTTTGAGGTAATATTATTGTGAAACTGTAAGGCATTCATGCCATCAGCACTCTTAACATCTTGTTGCAAGTTCATTGACTGATTATGAATCAGAACAGCCTCTTTGCCAGAATTCACATGGGTCTCTGAAGGTGGCTCACTGGACAAGATGGGTAACTTTTCAACTTTATTAATGCTAATATCATTAATATGAGGGATAGCCTTAGCATCAGAATTTAAAGCCGAACTCACAACTCCAAATTTTCCTGATACAATTGCTGAATCAGATGGCTGTAATTCTTGTTGCTTATTGGGGATGTCAGACGTTGTAGCAGACTCTTTTGAAGTTGGACCTTCCACTGCTTGAGAACGTCTATTCAACTCATCCAGCTTTGCAAGAGCTTTAGCCTTTTGCTTTCTTATTCGCTCCTCCTCTTCCTCCTGCAGTTGCTTAGTCCGCTGCTTGGCCAACTCTTTCATTTTGGCACGCTGATGAGTTTCGGAATTTGTTAAAGAGTTAAATGTACACTAGATAGCTAATAACGAATATAGAAATGATGCATCATGTATGCATTACCTGATCATGGCTATCAATTGGTTCAGACCTGGTTTGAACAGATTCTCCATCATGCCTTACTGGATTATATGAGCCAGACCTATCATAGCTCTCAACAGAGATCTGATGGTCACCAATAAGAAGATTAGTTGCTTCCAACTGTGCACCTGATAAAGCTGAGATATCAGCAAACTCAGGTTTCTTTCGCCAACCATCAACATCTTCATTGCTTGTTTTTCCCTTGTTACGGTGGTCACCTCTACTTTGCATGCCACGAGCAATTTGCCTGTAAATAAAGCATATCAGCATCATCAAGAATCTAACCACAATCAGTCAATACCAAGAAATTATGGACAAACCTGGATGATGTTGGTCCACTGGCAGATAAGGAATCGAAATTCTTTTCTCCACCAGAGGCACTGACTTCATGATGAGGTGGGTTTATGACATCAGTGGCAGGAGTTCTAGCAGGAAACACACCACCAGCACCAGCTTCCTTCACATTGTTCACTGAAGCACTATTGGCATGAAATTTATTTCTTTGCTCATCTCTGTTTCTAGCAGATGAATTATCCCTGGCTTTTGCATTCAAACCCTCTATCTTCTTAATCAGACTGGCATCTTTTGGAGCAGATGATCTTGGGGGAGTTTCTAGCACACCAGAGGCAGCATTACCACGATCTAATTTCCTTGGCGAAATATCACCAGGCTTCTTAATGTTTCCTGAACTGTCAGGAAACTTGGCCTTAAGAGTAACAGATGAACTAGATACTTGATTTTCCAAAGCCTGAGAAGGTGGTTCTTCACCATGAGCACTCTTCCTCAAATCCATCTCATTCTTTCTATAGTTTGATCTCTGCTCATTCTCCCAGACTGCAATTCTTGGTCGGTCCCTATATGATGCATTGGTTGTCTCTGAATCCTCCCAATTTACTCTCTCATTTTTTCCATTAGATTCATGTTGCTTAAGAAGAACTCTGTATGGCACAGCAGTCTCAGGAGGATGGCTGGATCCCACTTGCTCAGAGGCCAACGGCTTTCCAGCAATACCATACCCACCAGGTTTACCTTGTGAATTGGCAGGCTCAGGAAGATTTTGATTTGGGTACCTATTATGAACAGGTGGTCCAGCTGCCATTCCCATGAAGGGTACATCTCGTTCATTTGAATTGTAGTAGCCCATAGGAGGACCATAGTATCCCTCAAAGCCCATTGGACCATGAAAATATCCAGGTCTCATAGGAATGCCTGGACGAATATACGCATCAGGCATATGAGGCCTAAAGACATCTCCATTCTTAGGGTGCCCTCTTGGTCCATTCCCAGGAGGGGGAACTGGTGGTGAGTTGACAAGACCAGTTGGTGGAATGCCTGGACGATAATAAGGAAATGGTTCAATAGGAAAGCCACCAGGAGTAACAGGATTTCCAAATGGGGGCCCACCAGCAGGACCCCGGAACCAAACACCATTTTGAGGATTATTTACTGGAGGACCATGCCAGGCATCATAGTGTTGAGGTGGAACAGAAGTATTAGGGTAAGGCTGGGTATTTCCTTGCCATTTCTCTATCCCAGGCCTCATGTCATCCTCTCCATGAGACTGATGATCCCTTCTCCAAGAATCAATCACACCACCCTTCATATTTTCATTCACCGGAACATCAGCTGTGATATTGACAACAGAAGAACATTAGTTATAGAAGATCGAATGCAAAATCCTATCGGAAGAAATGGAATGAAAGAACAATTGAAGCACAAATAAAAATATCAAATGGCATGACACACCAACAATAGAGGCCTCACTTTTCTCCTTCTGTGGTCCTGAGGAGGAGCTAGGTCGGCCATGAGAACTGTCATCTGCTAGCAGTTGATAAAAATTGTTAAAAACTTTCTCTTAAGAACAAAACAATTTACTAATGAAATATCTGTTCTATGTTCTCTAAATATTTATGACAAGGTTGTCAAATTGAGATAAAATTCAGGAGTCGGGAAATTTATTCCCCGTAACATGAGTCGAAGCATTTTACGGATAGTAAGATTCATAATTAACAATTAGAAATATTTCAACAGTATTTTAAATGTAAAAGAATTGTAGAACCTACCACATATTAATATTTAACTCAAATATCTCCTAGTATAATCATAATTAATAAAATGGGACACCAAATACATTGAAATATCAAGTTATAAGTCAGAACTTTGGCCTTACAATAATATTCATGGTAGAAAATGAATGAAACATACTCTTATAGAGCAAGGGAAATGCAAGAGTAAGGAGTGAACAGCATACATGAGATATCATTACATAAACAAAGAACTGAAGTCAAAATTTGATCCCAATAAAATACAGTTATGTTTAAGCCTTTATGTTTCTGGGCCAAGAAAAGACTTGTTGGTTCAAACTTTAAAATGTTAAGAGGAACAATTGATATAATTATATGAACAAAGAACTCCTACAAGTAAATAAGGTACAATCAAAAACTATAACATGTGATGCAATAATAGTAATAATAGCAACAATACTGTGGCACTTAATGGTCAATAGTAAAAGATCAGTAAAACAATAATGGATTAGCAATTGAAATATTAAACACCATAATAATATAAAACAGAATTCAGGTCAGAATAATAATACAGAACAATAATACCTTGCAACTCAGAATTCAGGGCAGACTTGTCCTTCTCAGAACCAAGAGTTGGAAAGTCTCCAGAGCTCAATGAAAATCCATCACTCTTGGGTTGAGAAACTCCCTGCATTTGTACAAAAAGTGGCTACTATCAGCAAATAATGCCTATAAAACAGAGGCAACCATGGCTGCGACCACTGAGGACACAGGAACGTGTCAAGCAAAAAACTCTTGCAACTAATTCAACAAACCCCTAGAGACAGTGCCTTTAGCACGCAAGAAGTTCAAAGTTGCTACACCACATATACTATCAGATAATCATAACCATAAAACTACTGAATTACAGCCACAAGTATGTGTATTTACTAGGTGTGCACCATGCCAAACCAGCAAGAAAAAAGAGTGTGAGAAGTGCAAAATTACTGTCAAACTGAAACAAATTATAAACGCAATTGTTCGAGGATAAACATCACAAATACTGCGTTAAAAAATTAACCACTAACCTGGAAAATTAGATTGTCATAATCATAAAATTATAATAAAAAATATTTCAGATATAATTTGTAGCAGAATCGAAGTTTCAAGAACAAATAAACAGACCCATACCAGTTTCTCTGCGGTCCTAGCACCACTCCAAGCACCTGAATTGTCAGTGGAGGGTTCAGCAAATCTAGATAACTGTGAGCTACCAGGTCTTGTCTCTGCACTGCGAGGACGCAATGATGCAAGTGAAGTCTGATTTGATGTCAGCGGCCCAGATGCTGATGAAGGCCGAGAACTTGACCCCCATGCATTTGTACAGGACTCGAGAGCCCTATCACTACTAGCAGTCGAAGGCCTTGTACCACTCCCACCAGATGATGGCCGAGCACTGAGGTGGCTGGGTGAACTAGCACCACCATCAGTATTTGGAGAGAGAGAAGAGGAACCCCAAGCATTTGATGCAGAAGATGATGATCTACTACCCCAGCTGAGGGTACCCCTACCCAAAATAAACAATGACCGAAAACAAATAAAATTCTGGAACATTAAGAACAATTATAGCAGAAGTCACAACATTAAGTCCTGAGAATATTTACTCACTTGGGAACAATCTCCACATTAGGGTCCAAACCATGTTTCTCTAACCTTGATACAAAAGAAGGGGAAATTTTCAGATCATAAAGCAATACCACAGTCAACTGAAAATAAAAAGAATCCATCAAGAAATCAAATACCTCTGGCTGGGTAAGTTAATAGGTTTTGGAACAGCAACTTTCCCTAGAACAGTCATACCACCTCTTCTGGAAGAAGAGGCCCATCTGCAAAACAGCATTAGAATCATTAATCTCAATTTTCTTTAGTTCATTATAAAATATAATCATATTGCCAACGACAGAAGCAGGATTTTCAATACAAGACATATCAAAAATTTGGTTTGGCCACATTTACATGGTGGCTTCTAGAGCACGTAAACAAAGGCATACCTTCGCTCCCCACTCAACATGCTTGAAGTCATTGCCTGGACACCACCGCACTGTCATTCAAGCCAGTTGAAAGGGCCTAATAAGAATTTGAAAAAAAAAAAAAAAAAACTTAGTGGCCTATCATAAACGATGCTTACAGACAACTGAATATAAAATTATAATATAGTGTAATAAATTAATACATGACAGAATTCAGACCACACTTGTAACTATTAATATTATCATTAAACCTACTTTCATACCAAAAAGGGATGGAGCAAAAAAGAAATAACGTCACTATTAAATCCAAGGACAAATATAATAGAAACTTTCTTAAATTTGAAGGAACAGTTTACACTCACGGGTTGCTGGAAAAAGAATTGGCTTCTGCAAGTAACTTCTATACTAAGTTCCTAAGCCTCTTTTACAATATCAGGTCTAATGATACTCATAACTCCCAAAGTGAAATCATTCCATGCAATGTATCAAGTATCAACTGATAAGAGAGAGACATAAGGGTCGGGGAACATATGAACAACAGGTTGATGACCTTTGTCAGCAACCATACTCTACACTAAGTCTACCATAATTTACATTGCAAAAGTTTTACATTCTATTCACCAGAATCAATGATTTTCTAATATAATGACCCTCCCCACCAAATTATAGATCCAAATACAGAGCCAACAAAAGCAGTGTACACTCTTCAATAGCAATTACTCTTCAATTGTAAACGCATATATCTTCATATTGAAGGGAAACAATAGTGACATTAAAGTTAAGAAGCCTAATTAAAACGCAAGGCCATTAGATGCGACAATTAGCTACATAAACAAGTTTCCCTGAGAGGAAAACAAATATATTTGACATCCTTCCATCTTAATCTATAACAACATAGAACAAGCAGAGAAATAACAAAAAAAATAAAATATATATATATATATGCAGTAGTAGTTTACACTGGCAAAAAATTCAGTTATAATTCGATTTTTTTTTCTCCCTCGCAATACGTGGTTTTTCGGTGTTCGTTTTCAGGTGGAACCAAACGCGGATGAAAAATAGCTCGAAGTGCAAATGAAAGTGTACCGGATGCTAAGGAAAAACGTGTGGCCCAAAGAAACCCTAGAGAGGTGGAATTGGAGAGAGGAGCGCAGAGGAGAAAGGAGGAGGACCGATCGGAAGGTTAAGAGAGCACCGTTGAAGGATGAGATAGACGGAGGATCTGTGCAGAGTGAAGGCGGTGAAGGTGGGTTTCGGATCGGAGAGGAAGAATGAGGGTAGAGAGAGAAAGCGAACCAGCAAGCGATAGAGAGAGAAAGAGAGAAGAGAGCTGAGAGGGTTCGGGCTTTCGGGGGAACGTAGCGGTAGCAGTTGAGTTACGCCCTGAAAAATGTTTTGTTTTATTCACATAAGGCCCACCTTAGAAATTACATTTAAGTGAGGCTTATATTTCACGTTAAACCAATTCAGCAATTCAATACGCCATTTACAGGTACGGTGTCCTGAATCGGATTTGATTTGTATAATATTCGATTTAAAAATTTTGGATAAAAATCTGATCCATAAGATTATTAAATCAGATCTGAGTGATTCGCATACTAATAAAATTGAATTATAGATTTTATATATGTATCTGCATATAAGTTTATAAAAATAAATAAATAAATATTTTTTTTATATTTTATTATAATTAATAATTATCATATATATATTATATTATTTTATTTTTATTATTTAAAAAAATATATTTAATATTATTTTATGAGTAAATATATTTAAAAAAATAATAAAAAAAATTTTATTGATATTTTTAATAAAAATAAATTTTTAAAAATATTTTTATGTTTTATGGATATATTTGATATCCGATTATTTGCGAATTGAATCGGATCTAAACTTAAAAACTGCAGATATTGTATCCAATCCGATAATTTTAGTGCGAATCGAAATTTTGATCATATCTAATCTGATCCGATCCATGTTCACCCCTATTTATATGTTACTAGTTCATGACAAAAAAAAGGTTACTAGTTTATTAATCTATTTATTTATTTATTTGTTAAATGTGTATATAAGTCCAATTAAAATGGCAAAAAAAATTTAATTTCAATAAAAGTTTATAGTGTTAACTCATATGAATAGCATAACATTTTTTTACAAACTACATATAATGAATAATATTTTAAAGAGTTAATAGTCAAAATCGTCCTTAAAAGATCACTCAATCTCTATTTTGGTTTCCAAAAGATAAAATTAATCAAAAGAATCCCAAAAAAATAACCGCGTTGGTGGAATTCGCCCTTCCATCATCTCAGTTAATGAGGTAGTTAACGTTCGTTGAGGTAGAACGTTAATTGACAGCGTGGCACACCTCAACGATACAATGTTGATGCTGACAAGATAAGTTTGTTAAATTAAATCAAATCAGTCCCAATGTTAGAACCCTAATCCCAATTTCAAGTATTGATAACTTTTCTTCTCCAGTTGGATATCCTTATACGTTCCTACAGCAAGCATACCCAACTTCAATGCACAACAATGAAGTTACTGACCTTCATCCCTAGCCTTAGCAGAAGCACAAACCGAGATAAAAAAAAAAGTAGTAGTGTAAGCTCATTCAATTCCAGTGCAAACTCAGATTATATCATAGAAAACAAACTGATACACCTGCCAATGTGGCCCATTTTTGAAAACCCATAAACCAAGGAGTTCCACGACACAAAATTCTTGTTAAGCATTTCACCGAACAGCTTCTCTGCATCATGGATAGAACCCATATTGAGGTAACTTGATATACCAGCTGATCACCGATAAATCCATCTTTGAAATCTAGAAATTAGAATACATGAGCATGGAAACAACTCTGGAAGACTCAGCCCCACCACATGGTAGTACTTCCCCACAGCCGCCACTTGCCGTCAACATGGAAGAGAAGAGTTATTTATTCTTGAGATTGGGATTAGGGTTCTAACATTTGTTCTAACATCCAGGGACTTAAAGTTTGCTTTATGCTTGTTAATTTTGCACTCTAGTAGCGCAAACTCATGCGCAAGTGTCGCCTTGCAAATTAAAACGGTGAAGTAAATAGGGATGTTCAGAGCTTAGGTGAGTGTTTCAGGGAAGAGCATCAAAGAGAAAAGAGGAGACATGATTGTTACGAGTAATGATCATAGGAGAAACATTTGAATACATCAAACGACATTATCTTAACACTTGAAGGCAAAAAAATCAAAGCTACGTCATTTTGGGGTGTGCCACGCTGGTGGACGAAATTGTGATCCATATTCTTTAAGTTGTACTCCTTGTACTTTTATGGAATTTGAAATTGGCACGAGTGGACACAACTCCGTTCAACTAACCAGCAAGTGTACTGGGTCGTCCAAGTAATAAACCTTACGTGAGTAAGGGTTGATCCCACAGAGATTGTTGGTATGAAGCAAGCTATGGTCACCTTGTAAATCTCAGTTAGGCAGATTAAATTTGTTTATGGTTTCGAAAATAGAAATAAGAAAATAGAAATAATAAAAGGGATAGAATACTTATGCAGATTCATTGGTGGGAATTTCAGATAAGCGAATGGAGATACTGTATGGCTCAAGAACGCCTACTTTCCTATTGCTTCAACTCAATCCTTCTTACTCCTTTCCATGGCAAGCTGTGTATAGGGGTTCACCGTTCGACGATGGCTACTTTGTATCCTCTCTGGAAAATGGTCCTCTGCGCTGTCACTCGCATGGCTAATCGTCTGGAGGCATCACACTGGCCGAAGGCTACATCCCATCCTCGCAGTGAAAACTACGCTCACGCACTCTGTCACAGCACGGCTAATCACTGGTTGGTTCCCGCTCCTACTGGAATAGAATCCCTTGATTCTTTTGCGTCTGTCACTAATGCCCAGCACTTGCAACTCTGAAGCACGTCACAGTCATTCATTACCGGAATCCTACTCGGAATACCACAGACAAGGTTAGACTTTCCGGATTCCCAAGATCCTACTCGGAATACCACAGACAAGGTGAGACTTTCCGGATCCTCATAAATGCCGCCATCTATCTAGCTTATACCACGAAGATTCTGTTGGAAAATCTAGGAGATACATATTCAAGCTCGGTTGCATGTAGAACGGAGGTGGTTGTCAATCATGCGCGTTCATAGGTGAGAATGATGATGAGCGTCACATAATCATCACATTCATCATGTTCTTGGGTGCGAATGAATATCTTGAATAAGAATAAGAGAGAATTGAATAAAAAGTAATAGTAATTGTATTGAAACTTGAGGTACAGCAGAGCTCCACACCCTTAATCTATGGTGTGCAGAAACTCCATCGTTGAAAATACATAAGTAAAAGGTTCAGGCATGGCCGAATGGCCAGCCCCCAAAACGTGATCAATAGCCTCTTAGGATGAAGAATAAAACAAAACTGAGACCAAAGATCTCTAATACAATAGTTAAATGTTCTATTTATAATAAACTAGCTCCTAGGGTTTACATGAGTAAGTAATTGATGCAAAAATCCACTTCCGGGGCCCACTTGGTGTATGCTTGGGCTGAGCTTGATCAATCCACGAGCTGAGGCTCCTCTTAGAGTTAAACTCCGAGTTATGACGTGTTTTGGGCGTTCAACTCCGGATCATGACGTTTTTCTGGCGTTTAACTCCAGAAAGCAGCGTGTACTTGGCGTTCAACGCCAAGTTACGTCGTCAATTTCCGAATGAAGTATGGATTATTATATATTTCTGGAAAGCTCTGGATGTCTACTTTCCAACGCCGTTGAGAGCGCACCATTTGGAGTTCTGTAGCTCCAGAAAATCCATTTTGAGTGCAGGGAGGTCAGATTCCAACAGCATTAGCAGTCCTTTTGTCAGCCTGTTTTCAGAGTTTTGCTCAAGTCCCTCAATTTCAGCCAGAAATTACCTGAAATCACAGAAAAACACACAAACTCATAGTAAAGTCCAGAAATGTGAATTTAACATAAAAACTAATGAAAACATCCTTAAAAGTAGCTTGAACTTACTAAAAACTACCTAAAAACAATGCCAAAAAGCGTATAAATTATCCGCTCATCACAACACCAAACTTAAATTGTTGCTTGTCCCCAAGCAACTGAAAGTCAAATAGGATAAAAAGAAGAGAATATACTATAAATTCCAGAATATCAATGAATATTAATTATAATTAGATGAGCGGGACTTGTAGCCTTTTGCTTCTGAACAGTTTTGGCATCTCACTTTTTCCTTTGAAGTTTAGAATGATTGGCTTCTCTAGGAACTTAGAATTTCGGATAGTGTTATTGACTTTCCTAGTTAAGCATGTTGATTCTTGAACACAGCTACTTATGAGTCTTGGCCGTGGCCCTAAGCATTTTGTTTTCCAGTATTACCACCGGATACATAAATGCCACAGACACATAATTGGGTGAACCTTTTCAGATTGTGACTCAGCTTTGCTAGAGTCCCCAGTTAGTGGTGTCCAGAGCTCTTAAGCACACTCTTTTTGCTTTGGATCACGACTTTAACCACTTGGTCTCAAGCTTTTCACTTGGACCTTCATGGCACAAGCACATGGTTAGGGACAGCTTGGTTTAGCCGCTTAGGCCTGGATTTTATTTCCTTGGGCCCTCCTATCCATTGATGCTCAAAGCCTTGGATCCTTTTTACCCTTGCCTTTTGGTTTTAAGGGCTATTGGCTTTTTTTGCTTGCTCACTGTTTTTTTTTTTTCGCCATTCACTGCTTTTTCTTGCTTCAAGAATCAATTTCATGATTTTTCAGATCATCAATAACATTTCTCTTTGTTCATCATTCTTTCAAGAGCCAACAGTTTTAACATTCATAAACAACAAGATCAAAATTATGCACTGTTCAAGCATTCATTCAGAAAACAAAAAGTATTGTCACCACATCAATATAATTAAATTAATATCAAGGATAAATTTGAAATTCATGTACTTCTTGTTCTTTTGAATTAAAACATTTTTCATTTAAGAGAGGTGAAGGATTAATGGATTTTATTCATAGCTTTAAGGCATGGTTACATACTAATGATCATGAAGTAAAGACACAAAACATAGATAAACACAACATTAAAAACCAAAAAGCAGAAAGAAATAAGAATAAGGAATGAATCCACCTGAGTGAGGGTGGCGCCTTCTTGAAGGTCCAAGGGTGCTTTTTGAGCTCCTCTATGTCTCTTCTTTGCTTCTGTTGAATGATTCCTAGTAATTTTGGTGTTTCTACCCTTAGTTGCTTCCAATATTTGTGTGGAGGACAACTTATCCCCTGAGGTATCTCAGGGATCTCTTGATTTGCAGCCACATGTTCTACCACTGAGCTATGACGGCTTTATATGAGTCTTTCCATCTCCCAAGACTCAGAGGTGGAAGCTTTTGTCTTCCTTTTGAGGTTTCTCTGGCCTTAGGTGCCATTAATGGTAATGGAAAAGCAAAAAAGCTATGCTTTTACCACACCAAACTTAAAATATTGCTCGCCCTCGAGCAAGAGAAGAAAGAAGAGAAGAAGAAGAAGAAGAAGAAAATGGAGGTGAGTGAGGGGAGATGGATTCGGCTATATGGGGTGGGATTGGGTGGGAAAGAGAAGTTGAATTGTAAAGGTAGGTGGGGTGTATGGGGAAGAGTGGATAGATGTAGGTGGTGAATGAAAAACAGAAGGGATGACCATGAATGGAGAGAGAGAGGACGAGGTAGGTGGGGATCCTGTGAGGTCCACAGATCCTGAGGTGTCAAGGAATTCCATCCCTGCACCAAAAAGGCATGTAAAATGCCTTCGTGCACCATTCTGGCGTTCAAACGCCCATTGGTGCATGTTCTGGGCGTTCAACGCCCAAATGTAACATGTTTCTGGCGTTGAATGCTAGTTTCATGCTTATTACTGGCGTTCAGCGCCAGTTTTTCCTCTCTGGGCACATTCCTGGCGTTCAGCGCCAGAATGTTGCTTGTTTCTGGCGTTCAGTGCCAGAATGATGCTCTGTTCTGGCGTTGAATGCCGGCCAGATGCATCTTGCTGGCGTTGAACGCCAGCCTGTGCGTCCTCCAGGGTGTAAATTTTTTCTTCTGCTGTTTTTGACTCTGTTTTTAATTTTTATGATTTTTTCGTGACTCCTCATGATCATGTACCTAATAAAACACAAAATAACAATAAAATAAAAATTAGATAAATAAAATTGGGTTGCTTCCCAACAAGCGCTTCTTTAATGTCAATAGCTTGACAGTGGCTCTCATGGAGCCACAAGGTGATCAGGTCAATGTTGTATAGTTGCCAACACCAAACTTAGAGTTTGGATATGGGGTCTTAACATCAAACTTAGAGTTTGGTTGTGGCCTCATAACACCAAACTTAGAGTTTGACTGTGTGGGCTCTTCTTGACTCTGAACTGAGAGAAGCTCTTCATGCTTACTCTCTTTTGTCACAGAGGGATGGCCATGTGCCTTAAACACAAGGTAGTCTCCATTTAATTGAAGAACTAATTCACCTCTGTTGACATCTATCACAGCTCCTGCTGTGGCTAGGAAAGGTCTTCCAAGGATGATGCAATCATCCTCTTCCTTCCTAGTGTCTAAGATTATGAAATCAGCAGGGATGTAAAGGCCTTCAACCTTTACTAGCACGTCCTCTACTATTCTATAAGCCTGTCTCAATGACTTGTCTGCCAGTTGTAATGAGAACAAGGCAGGTTGTACCTTAATGATCCCCAGCTTCTCCATTACAGAGAGTGGCATAAGATTTATCCCTGACCCCAGATCACACAGAGCTTTTTCAAAGATCATGGTGCCTATGGTACAAGGTATTAAGAACTTGCCAAGATCTTGTTTCTTTTGAGGTAGAATTTTCTGAATCCAAGTATCCAGTTCATTAATGAGCAAGGGAGGTTCACTTTCCCAAGTCCCATTACCAAATAACTTGGCATTCAGCTTCATGATAGCTCCTAAATATTGAGCAACTTGCTCTCCAGTCACATCTTCATCCTCTTCAGAGGATAAATAGTCTTCAGAGCTCATGAATGGCAGAAGGAGATTCAATGGAATCTCTATGGTCTCTGTATGAGCCTCAGATTCCTTTGGATCCTTAATAGGAAACTCCTTCTTGCTTGAGGGACGTCCCAAGAGGTCTTCCTCACTAGGATTTTCGTCCTCCTCCTCCCTTGTGCATTCGGCCATATTGACTATCTCAATGGCCTTGCATTCTCCTTTTGGATTTTCTTCTGTATTACTTGGGAGAATACTGGGAGCAGTTTCAATGACTTTCTTACTTAGCTGGCCCACTTGTGCCTCCAGATTTCTAATAGAGGATCTTGTTTCACTCATGAAACTGAAAGTGGCTTTTGACAGATCAGAGACTACATTGGCTAAATTAGAGGTGTTTTGTTCAGAATTCTCTGTCTGTTGCTGAGAAGATGATGGATATGGCTTGCTATTGCCCAGCCTATTACGTCCACCATTGTTAAAGCCTTGTTGAGGCTTTTGTTGATCCTTCTATGAGAAATTTGGATGATTTCTCCATGATGGGTTATAGGTGTTTCCATAAGGTTCACCCATGTAATTAACCTCTGCCATGGCAGGGTTCTCAGGATCATAGGCTTCTTCAGAAGCTGCCTCTCTAGTACTGTTGGATGCATGTTGCCATCCATTCAGATTTTGAGAGATCATGTTGACCTATTGAGTCAACACTTTGTTCTGAGCCAATATGGCATTCAGAGTATCAATTTCAAGAACTCTTTTCTTTTGAGGTATCCCATTATTCACGGAATTCCTCTCAGAAGTGTACATGAATTGGTTGTTTGCAACCATGTCAATGAGCTCTTGAGCCTCTTCAGGCATTTTCTTCAGGTGAATAGATCCACCTGCAGAATGGTCCAATGACATTTTCGAAAATTCAGAGAGACCATAATAGAATATATCCAAAATGATCCATTCTGAAAACATGTCTGATGGACATCTTTTGGTCAGCTGCTTGTATCTTTCCCAAGCTTCATAGAGGGATTCACCATCTTTTTGTTTGAAGGTTTGAACATCCACTCTCAGCTTGCTCAGCTTTTGAGGAGGAAAGAATTTATCCAAGAAGGCAGTGACCAGCTTATCCCATGAGTCCAGGCTATCCTTGGGTTGTGAATCCAACCATATTCTAGCTCTGTCTCTTACAGCAAAAGGGAAAAGCATGAGTCTGTAGACTTCAGGATCAACTCCATTCGTCTTTACAGTCTCACAGATCTGCAAGAACTCAGTGAAAAACTGATAAGGATCTTCAGATGGAAGTCCATAAAACTTGCAGTTTTGTTGCATTAAGGCAACTAGCTGAGGTTTCAGCTCAAAGTTGTTGGCTCCAATGGCAGGAATAGAGATGCTTCTTCCATCAAACTTGGACGTTGGCTTTGTGAAGTCACCAAGCATTCTCCTTACATTATTATTATTTTCGGCTGCCATCTCCTTCTCTTGTTCGAAAATTTCTGAAAGGTTGTTTCTGGATTGTTGTAATTTAGCTTCTCTTAATTTTCTCTTCAAAGTCCTTTCAGGTTCTGGATCAATTTCAACAAGAGTGCCTTTATCCCTGTTCCTGCTCATATGAAAGAGAAGAAAACAAGAAAAGAAGGAGGAATCCTCTATGTCACAGTATAGAGATTCCTTTATGTTAGTAGAAAAAGAAAGGGGTAGAAGAAATAGAAGAGGGAATTCGGATTTTTAGATGAAGAGAGGTGAAGAGAAGTGTTAGTAAATAAATAATTAAATAGAAGAAGAAAAGAGAAGGGAGATTTCGAAATTAATTTTGAAAAAGGGGTTAGTAATTTTCGAAAATTAAAGATAAAATTAAAATTAAAATTAAAATTTGAAACAATTAATTAAAAAAAGAATTTTTGAAAAAAAAAGGGTAAGATATTTTCGAAAATTAGAGAGGGAAAAATAGTTAGGTGATTTTGAAAAAGATAAGAAACAAACAAAAAGTTAGTTAGTTGATTGAAAAAGATTTGAAATCAAAATTTTAAAAAGATAGGAAGATAATAAGTTAGATAAGATATTTTGAAATCAAATTTTGAAAAAGATAAAATTTTGAAAAAGATAAAATAAAAAGATAAAATAAAAAAATAAAAAAAATAAAAATTTTAAGAAAAAGATATTTTGAAAAAGATTTAATTTTTAAAATGACTTAACTAGTAAGAAACTACAAGATAAGATTCTAGAATTTAAAGATTGAACCTTTCTTAACAAGAAAGTAACAAACTTCAAATTTTTGAATCAATCACATTAATTGTTAGCATATTTTCGAAAATTAGATATAAAAGATAAGAAAAAGATTTTTGAAAAATAATTTTAAAAATATTTTTGAAATTTTCGAAAAAAAATGAAAAAGATATGTTTTTTGAAGAAGATTTTGAAAAGATAAGATTTTTAAAATTGAAATTTTGACTTGACTTGTAAGAAACAACTAATTTTGAAAATTTTTGACCAAGTCAACCCAAAATTTCGAAATTTTGGAGGGAAATAAGGAAAAGATATTTTTTTGATTTTTGAATTTTTAATTATGAGAGAGAAAAACAACAAAAATACTCAATGCATGAAATTTTTAGATCAAAACAATGAATGCATGCAAGAATGCTATGAATGTCAAGATGAACACCAAGAACACTTTGAAGATCATGATGAACATCAAGAACATAATTTTGAAAAATTTTTGATGCAAAGAAAACATGTAAGACACCAAACTTAGAAATTTTTAATGCTTGGAAAATATGAATGCAAAGATGCACATGAAAAACAAGAAACAACACAAAACAAGAAATCATCAAGATCAAACAAGAGGACTTATCAAGAACAACTTGAAGATCATGAAGAACACTATGAATGCATGGGATTTTCGAAAAATGCAAGAAAAATTTTTAAAAGCATGCAATTGACACCAAACTTAAAAATTGACTCAAGACTTAAACAAGAAACACAAAATATTTTTGATTTTTATGATTTTCTAATTTTTTTGAATTTTTATTAATTTTTTTTTCGAAAATAAAGTTAGAAAAACGAAAAAGAAAAGAAAAATTTTGAAAAAGATTTTTGAAAAGAAAATTATCTAATCTGAGCAACAAGATGAACCGTCAGTTGTCCATACTCGAACAATCCCCGGCAACGGCGCCAAAAACTTGGTGGACGAAATTGTGATCCATATTCTTTAAGTTGTACTCCTTGTACTTTTATGGAATTTGAAATTGGCACGAGTGGACACAACTCCGTTCAACTAACCAGCAAGTGTACTGGGTCGTCCAAGTAATAAACCTTACGTGAGTAAGGGTCGATCCCACAGAGATTGTTGGTATGAAGCAAGCTATGGTCACCTTGTAAATCTCAGTTAGGCAGATTAAATTTGTTTATGGTTTCGAAAATAGAAATAAGAAAATAGAAATAATAAAAGGGATAGAATACTTATGCAGATTCATTGGTGGGAATTTCAGATAAGCGAATGGAGATACTGTATGGCTCAAGAACGCCTACTTTCCTATTGCTTCAACTCAATCCTTCTTACTCCTTTCCATGGCAAGCTGTGTATAGGGGTTCACCGTTCGACGATGGCTACTTTGTATCCTCTCTGGAAAATGGTCCTCTGCGCTGTCACTCGCATGGCTAATCGTCTGGAGGCATCACACTGGCCGAAGGCTACATCCCATCCTCGCAGTGAAAACTACGCTCACGCACTCTGTCACAGCACGGCTAATCACTGGTTGGTTCCCGCTCCTACTGGAATAGAATCCCTTGATTCTTTTGCGTCTGTCACTAATGCCCAGCACTTGCAAGTCTAAAGCACGTCACAGTCATTCATTACCGGAATCCTACTCGGAATACCACAGACAAGGTTAGACTTTCCGGATTCCCAGGATCCTACTCGGAATACCACAGACAAGGTGAGACTTTCCGGATCCTCATAAATGCCGCCATCTATCTAGCTTATACCACGAAGATTCTGTTGGGGAATCTAGGAGATACACATTCAAGCTCGGTTGCATGTAGAACGGAGGTGGTTGTCAATCATGCGCGTTCATAGGTGAGAATGATGATGAGCATCACATAATCATCACATTCATCATGTTCTTGGGTGCGAATGAATATCTTGAATAAGAATAAGAGAGAATTGAATAAAAAGTAATAGTAATTGTATTGAAACTTGAGGTACAGCAGAGCTCCACACCCTTAATCTATGGTGTGCAGAAACTCCACCGTTGAAAATACATAAGTAAAAGGTTCAGGCATGGCCGAATGGCCAGCCCCCAAAACGTGATCAATAGCCTCTTAGGATGAAGAATAAAACAAAACTGAGACCAAAGATCTCTAATACAATAGTTAAATGTTCTATTTATAATAAACTAGCTCCTAGGGTTTACATGAGTAAGTAATTGATGCAAAAATCCACTTCCGGGGCCCACTTGGTGTATGCTTGGGCTGAGCTTGATCAATCCACGAGCTGAGGCTCCTCTTGGAGTTAAACTCCGAGTTATGACGTGTTTTGGGCGTTCAACTCCGGATCATGACGTTTTTCTGGCGTTTAACTCCAGAAAGCAGCGTGTACTTGGCGTTCAACGCCAAGTTACGTCGTCAATTTCCGAATGAAGTATGGATTATTATATATTTCTGGAAAGCTCTGGATGTCTACTTTCCAACGCCGTTGAGAGCGCACCATTTGGAGTTCTGTAGCTCCAGAAAATCCATTTTGAGTGTAGGGAGATCAGATTCCAACAGCATTAGCAGTCCTTTTGTCAGCCTGTTTTCAGAGTTTTGCTCAAGTCCCTCAATTTCAGCCAGAAATTACCTGAAATCACAGAAAAACACACAAACTCATAGTAAAGTCTAGAAATGTGAATTTAACATAAAAACTAATGAAAACATCCTTAAAAGTAGCTTGAACTTACTAAAAACTACCTAAAAAGAATGCCAAAAAGCGTATAAATTATCCGCTCATCACACGCTTACGAACATTAGCCATGTCATCAACTGAGATGACGAAAAGATGAACTCTACTAATGTGGTTATCTTTCAAGGACTATTTTGATTAATTTTATCTTTTATGGACTAAAATGGAGATCGACACTACAAGAAAAATGTCCTATCGCTATGCTTTTTTCTTGCCACGCTTTGAGGGTCAATGGTCACGTTTTTATGAGGGTGACCATTGATTAGAAATTTGACCACATTTTTTTTTCACGCTTTTGCAAAGGTCAATGGCTATGCTTTTATGAAGGTAGCATTTTATTAGATAGAGATTTGGGCATGCTTTCAGAAGCAGGCATGTTTTTAAAACGTGACAAAAAATTTTTTATCTTGGCACGTTTTTAAAGTGTCCCCATTTCCAATAACTCTATTGGCACCCCTAGAAAAGCGTGGCAGAAAGGTTCCCACTTAAAAAAAAAGAATTCCCAAATTAAAATCCCAAACATGCTACACTAACTCATCAAACTCTTCTATTCTTCTCCCCTAACATTATTACACTAATGCTCTAAAAACCCTAACACTCAGACTTCGTTGCTCATCCCCTACTCAGACAGAGCTCATCGCTGGCGCTTGCACTCTCTCCTCTGTCGGCGCTCCCTTCGCCGTCTCCCCTAACCCTTCTCTGATGTTGCTCGCACTCCCTCGGCACTCACTCCTCTTTGCCGCAAACCCTTCTTCGCTCACTACTCACCGCACTGGTCAGCCAATGGAGGTCACATTTCCTTCCTCTATGCCACCAGTCTCCACCCTCCTTCCTCCATCATCTCTTCTCATATGCTCCACCGCCCTTGTTGCTTGTGTGCTCCGCTTCACTCTTTGTCATTTTTGCCTCCCCTACCCTCTCTATTGTTTATGTCATCTCTTTCCAGCCTCTTTGTTTCCATTTCTGCATCTAAAATGGAGCCTTAGGTAAATTATTTGGTCAAATTTTTTTTTAATCTAATTATTTGCTCTTGAATTTGATTTTTTGTTTTGATTTTCTTGGTTTTTCATTTTTTCTGATTTTCCTAAACTTCTATTTTTTCTTCTATTATGATATTTGGTTTAGGGTTTTTTCCCCTAAACTTCTTGATTTTCTATTTTTGTTATGATTTTTTAGTATTTATTCTAATTCTTTTTCTGAGAATTTGTTTCTATTTTTTCTTATGATTATTTATTGTTGGTACTAGTTTTTGCTTTAGGAGTTAGTTTTGTTCTGATTTTTGTACGTGTATATGTATGTGTATGTATGGTAAAATTTACAAGTCAAAATTGTTTGAGTGCAGTTACTCGAGAAGGTGAAGCTTCTTATTCGCATCTTATGTTTGAAATGCTTAGTTTGATCTTGTATAGGGTGCTGAATGTTCTTACTTGGAGTATCACATTTATGCTTTGGGTTTTTATTTTTGAACTCTTTTGACCACTTCAAGGAATAATTAGCATTATTGCAGTTTTGGATGCGGATTTCTGTTCTCTTCCTTTTGCTCAGCACAGGCAACAATATGGTCTTGTATGTTACTGTTGCACTTTCACCATTTTAACATCCTATTATTGGCGTGCATAGTTTATATAATTTCTTTTTAAATTTCACTATTATTGTTAGCAACAAATAGTTATATAAAATAATACACACACTAGTTTTAAATCATTTAACATTTTTTTGTCCCTGTTGACTTCAATCTGAACCAAAAATCTACTAAAGTGCACTTTTTAATGAACTTGCACCCTCTGTTTAACTATCATCAATGATAAATGAACTCAGTTCTTTTTATAATTGTAGAGTTTAGACAGGATAAAGTGTAGGTTACTGGAAGGATCAAATGCCCAAGAGGTCAGAGCAATGGTTCTGGATATGCAAGTGATGCATGCACATCATGTTGTGTTTTTCTATGCTTTTTCATATCAAAAATTAATTCATAATGCTCAATTGTTGAGTATTTTTGTGTTTAAGTCATATATTTGCTTTGATCTATTTGAATTGATTAATTTTGTAGAAAATAGTAGAAAAAGAAGCAAAAAGCATAAAACAAGAAAGCAACAATGAATCCAGTTACAAGGAAAGCTTCAAAAGGATTTGCAACCTTGACCACTTCATACTCCAACAAGAATAACTTGAGCTACAGAGCTCCAAATGAAGTGATTCCAGTAATATTAGAAAGTAGGAATCTAGAGCTTTCCAATCATATATTGCACTATATGGTGGACACTAAATCTGAGAGAGAAATTCACCCCGAAATGCAAAGATGAGCATAGCATCAGCCTATAGTAACCCCAGCTGACCTCTTCACTTTTCAAGGAGTATAATTCAAGCTACAGAGGTCCAAATGGTGCATTTTTAGTGGCGTTAGAAAGAAGACATCCAGATATTTCAAATGATATATAATAGTCTATGGTGCCATTACGTTTGGGCTATGAACAAGAGCATCTTTTGATGCCATGAACACTAATGTCAGGTGGGCGCTGGGAGTAAAGTTGGCAAAGCCAACGCCAAGATAAAGCCCTTGGAGTTGGGTTGGCACTAATTTGGGCGTTGGGTTGAACGAATGCTAAGAGCACCCCTGGGAACAAATCTTGGCACTGGAATGGGCACTGGTTTGGGCGCTGGCTTTTCCAGTGTCAACGATCCTGCCAACATGACCTTGTCCTCTTCAAATGAGCATAACTTTAGCTACAAAGGTTCCAATGATGCGCTTCTAGTTGCGTTAGAAAAATAACATTCAGAGCTTGCTAATGATGTATAATAATCTATAGTTGGCATGAAATTAGAGCACAAACAATAGACATATTTTAAGCCCCAAAAACACTCCCTGGAGCAAGATTGGCACTAGAAGTGGAGTTGGAATTTCCAACGCCCAAGCCACCTTGGAACTTCAAGTTGGCCCACTCATCTCACTCAAAGTCCACTACAATTTCATGCAAGCAATCCCATAATTGCCAACCAATCAAGACCATAAGAAGCATCTAGAAGTAGTTAATTTTCATTTGCTTGTAATTTGTTTTGAATTTGTAATCTATGATAGCTTATAAATAGGCTTTAGTTTCACCACACACAAGAATTGCGGGAGGGGGTCTTTGAACTCCTCTCTTCTCACCCACACATTCTTCTTCTCTTCCTCTTCTTTCATACTAACTATTGTAAATATTATGCGTCTCTAATTCTCCACATTTGGGAGAGGAGTTCTGTTGCATTTTAATTGAATTTATGTTTATTTCTTCTTCTCTTCTTGATTCTATCTTGTACATAGAAGAGAGTTTTCGTTCTTCAAAGATCCAATTCAATTGGATCTATTAGAATTCTATGTGAACCTTGTAAAAGAAATCATAGTAATTCAGTTTGAAACTCTCTTCACACAATGAACTTTATCTTGACTTAGAGTTGATACGTGACATATAATCTCGCTAAAATTGGGGTCTTATGAGTTGTGTGGTATGTGATTAGAAGTTGTGCTTTGTTTATCTAAGAGAGAGTTCTTGTTCTTCAAAGATTCAATTCCATCGGAAGAGGAATTGGATCTATTAGAATTCTATGTGAACCTTGGAAAAGGAATCATAGCAATTCAGTTTGGAATTCTCTTCTCACAATGAATTTGATTTTGATTCAAAGTTGATACGTGACATATAATCACTTTGAAATTGGAATCTTAGGAGTTGTGTAGCTTTGGGTTAGAAATTAAACTTCACCTCTTTTCATGAGCATTGGATCAAGGAATTGTCATTTGATCATGATTTGAGAAATTGGATAACCAAAGAATTTGAGCTCAATTACTTATGATCTACCAGAGATTCAAACATTGCATGAACAAGAGAAGAAGTGAGAATCATTGATTCAAGAGAGATCAACATCTCCAATCCCTAATGTCTTCTATCTTTAATTCTTAGCACTTTACATTTCCCTTACTTTATATTTCTTGCTATTTAACTTTTCAGTATTTTACTTTCTTATACTTTACATTCATGTCATTTATTTTTTTAGCCCTTTATTGCTTTCTTTTAATTTCATATCATTTACATTTCCTGTTACTTATCATTCAACTATGATTGTCTAACTAGAATAGTCAATCAACTATTGATTGCTTAATCCTTTAATCCTCGTGGGATCGACCTCACTCTAAGTGAGTTTTATTACTTGATATGACCCAATATACTTGCCAGTAGTTATGCGGAATAATTGAGTTCATCAATTTTCATATCAAATTTTTGGCACCATTGCCGGGGATTAATTATGATTAACCAACTACCAGTTGGTTGATTACCTAGATTAGACACTTTTTTCTTTTTTTATTTTAGTCATTTAATTGCTTTTAACTCTTTCCCTTTTCTTGCTCGTTAAGTGTTTGTGTTATTGCCTCATGACGAACGGATTCTTGTGTAGTCTAGAATTTTACAAATAAATTCTCGTTGCAAGTATAGTATCTAAACCAACAAGAATCCCTTCGTACAAAAATTTGCTTGTCACAAGTAACAAACCCAATAAAAATAAACCGAAGTATTCAAATCTCGGGTCGTCTCTCAAGGAATTGCAGGGAAGTATGCTTATAATTGGTTATAGAAAAGTATCTTTTTTTGGGGTTCTAAGATAAGAAGCAAGAATAGTGAATGGCAAAAGGAATAAACTAATAACTAGAAAAAGCTCTTGGCAAGGTATGAGAATTGGAAGTTCTATCCTTGTTATCCTTATCAATTGTGATGAGAATTGTTCACTGCTCCTACTTAGTTAACCCTCTAATTATGAAGAAAAGTCAAGTGGACCAATCAATTTGATTCCTCAAGTCCTAGTCAACTCCTAAGGAAAGACTAGCTTTAATGGAAACCAAATCAACCAGCAACTTTCAATTATCAATCAACAAAGGAGTTTGATAACTCAAGTGTCACCAATTACTCAACCAAAGCCAAGAGATTCAATAACAACAAATGGAGAAGTAAGCAATAATCATGAAATACCTCAAATTGCATTAATAAAAGAAATCAAATCTAACATGAGAATTCATAAACTAAAGTAATAAAATAAATAAAAGTAGAAAAGAAACTAAATTAAAGGAGCATTAAACCTGAAACTGGGAAGAAATAAGCCTAAAACTAAGAGAAATCCTAAATTCTAAGACCTAGAGAGAGGAGAGAGCCTCTCTCTCTAAAAACTACATATAAAATCTAAAATTATGTGAATGAGAAGTGTATGATGAATGAATGGATTTCCCCACTTTGTAGCCTCTAATATGTGTTTTCTGGGCCAAAAACTGAGTCAAAAACAGCCCAGAAATCATTGGGGCAATTTCTGATACATACAGGTCGCGGCTCTGTCACGCGTACGCGTCGCTTGTTTGCAGCACAATCCACGCGTATGCATGCTTCACGCGTGTGCATTGTCTAATAGCAAAGTAACTATGGAAAATTATATATCATTGTGAAGCCCCAGATGTTAGCTTTCCAACACAACTAGAACCGCCTCCTTTGGATCTCTATAGCTCAAGTTATGATCGATTGAGTGCGAAGAGGTCAGGGATGACAGCTTTACAGTTCCTTCAGCTTCTTGTATTCCTTCCACTTTTGCATGTTTCCTTTCCATCCTTTAAGCCATTCCTGCCTTGTAATCTCTGAAAACACTTAACACACATATCAAAGCATCGAATGGTAATGAGAGAGGATTAAAATTAGCTAAGTTAAGGCCAAAGAAACATGTTTTCAATCATAGCACAAAATCAGGAAGGAAAATGTAAAACATGCGAATTCAATGAATAAGTGTGAGATTAGTGGATAAAATCCACTCAATTATGCACAAGATGTACCACAAAATAGTAATGCATCAAATCTCTCCACACTTAAACATTAGCATGTCCTCATGCTAAGCTCAAGAGAAGCTATAAGAGTGAAGATGAATGGTAGAAAGTATGAGATGCAACCTATAAATGCAACTATATGCTAAGATATTTCTGTCTACTTGGCTAAAAGTAAATAAGCTCTTCAAGACAAACATTGATCAGATTTCACTAATTCAATTTTTACAATAAAAGACAAGTAAACTTGTAAGAAGATAGCTCATGAAAGCAAGGAACATAGAATCAAGCATTGAACCCTCACAAGAAGTGTATATGCACTCTAATCTTTTAAGTGTCTAGCGTCAATCACTCTACTCTTCTCTAATCATGCTTTCTAAAACTTTGTTCTTCATCTAACCAATCAGCAAGTATTCAGTATACCAATACAAACATCATGAGGTCTTTTCAAGGTTGTAATGGGGCTAAGGTAAGGGTGAGGATATATGTATGGCCAAGTGAGCTAAAATATGAATCTTTGATTAACCTAAGCTCTCACCTAACACACATACACACTCTATGTAACTCTAAAATCATGCCTAACTACCCAAAATTTCCACTTTTTTATTACATACTCATGTATCAACTTTTCTTTAATTTTATCACATATGCATTAATCGTTTATTAAACTTAACATTGGGGTAATTTTGTCCCCTTATTCGCTTATTTACTTAATTATTTGAATATATTTTTTTGGTTTTTCTCTCTTTTTTTTTGGAAGCAAACATAACATATCAATGCGCATAAGTTTTTTATTTTTCTGGTCTCACATGAGTAAGTACCCAAATACCTAATATTTTGTCAATGAAACACTGTATACTTTCATCAACCCAAGTTCCTACAGTTCCCCACACTTAATTGACATACAATCTCTAACTTAAGCTAACCAAAGATTCATTTGGGGTAATTAATTGTTTTTCCGCTTAATGCAAGTGGGTGGTAAACTATAGAACAAACGGGGATTAAAAGGCTTAAGGTGGCAAACAAAGGTGATTGAAAGGGTAGGCTATTTCGGATAAGTGAGCTAACAACAAATGATGGCCTCAATCATATGCAAGCATGTAAATACACTAAATAATGGACATATAGAATGGAACAAAATATAGATTACAATCATGGAGAAGCAAACACACAAGAATAAAAATTTATGGCTAAATAATGTAGCCATATAATTAAGCTCAAGTCTCACAGGTTGTGTGTTCTTAGCTATAAATTATGTTCCAAATACAAGCTTCAAACAAGTTTAACACAAATTTTTAATTTAAATTAGTGAAATATTGTAAAAAGGGTCTTGAAAAGAAACTCATTACTTTAACCAAGCAGTGGTAAAATATGCACAAAAATCAAACAAACATGCAATCAAACATGCAAATGCAACAATGAACTACAAAGAAAATTAAATAATGGTGTTGAAAAGAAGGTAACTAACCCACAGAAGTCGGTATCGACCTCCCCACACTTAAAGATTGCACCGTCCTCGGTGCATGCAGAGATGTACAAGTGGACGGGTTGCTACAACTGATACTTTTTCTCCAAAGAATGTGTGCTAGGCACTTGTTTGTCGCCCCATGTAGACTCTTCCTGTACCCCTCTTTGGTGGCCAGCCTAAAAGGAGAGAAAAAGAGAGAAAATTAAGCCTATAACAACGATATCAAAGCAAATAGAACATAGGCAGGGGCTAATGCCAAATAAGGTTCTCAATTACATGGTAGCTACAACGTGTAAGTGAAGAAACAATAGAAGCAAATGGCATATCAACTAAATAGCAAACAAGTCAAGGAGCACCCAAAATATTGCAGGAAATATGCAACAGTTGAGTAAGAAAAATTTAACACCAATGTGAAAACAACAAATAGAGAAAAGAAAGGGAGGAGAAACAATGAAGTTAAAATGCCATGAATGCGAGTATGCAAATGTAACAAATAGAAGAAAAGAAGGGGAATAAGGATAAGAGGGGAGGAGAAGAAAGTGAGAGAGGAGGAAGAAAGAAGTAGGAAGTAAGAAGTATGAAGAGGGGAAGAAGAGGGAAGAAAGAAAGAAATTAGGATTGGAAAGATAAGATAAGAAATTAGGCTGCACAGGGATCTAGTGATGCAGCGTTCTCGACGCGTACGCGTGACTGACGCGTACGCGTGGGGAGCGCAATTGGGAGGGCGACGCGAAAGCGTCGCGCACGCGTACGTGTGCCCCTTATTTGTGCTAAGCGCGCGATGGCATCTTGGCGTACGCACAACTTTCTGTGCATTATGGCATGTAGGCAAAACTCGCAAACGACGCATGCGCGTTAGGCGCGCGCACGCGTGATTGCTCATAAATTGAAAACGACGTGCACACATCAGGGACGCGTACGCTTGGTGGTTTTGTGCTTTTAGCACAGTGCCAGCACCAGGCCATCCCAACTTTCGGCCAATACACTTTTTACGTCGATTTTTTAGGTCACGCGTGCACGTCATTGACGCGTATGCGTGAGGTGCCATATATTCAAGTGACGGGCACATGTGAGGTACGCGTGCGCGTGATGCGGCTAATGCAATTTGCACACTTTCTGCATTGCTCTCACGCAACTTTCTGCCAATTTTTTTATATGCAGTATGTAGATGAGAATGCAGACTATATGTAGGAATGATGAGAAAAATCACTAAATAAAGCTAAGAGAAAGGAACGATCATACCATGGTGGGTTGTCTACCACCCAGCACTTTTAGTTGAAGTCCTTAAGTTGGACATTTGGTGAGCTCCTTATCATGGTGGCTTGTACTTGAACTCGTCTTGAAACTTCCACCAGTGCTTGGACTTCCAGTAAGCATTAACATCTGCAGATAAATTCACGAAGCCTTGATGAAGTTGGTGGACGAAATTGTGATCCATGTTCTAACTATTTTGAGATGAAAGCTTCATTATGGCACTGGTTGAATTCACAACTCCGTTCAACTAACCAGCAAGTGTACTGGGTCGTCCAAGTAATAAACCTTACGTGAGTAAGGGTCGATCCCACAGAGATTGTTGGTATGAAGCAAGCTATGGTCACCTTGTAAATCTCAGTCAGGCAGATAAAATTATGGAATTTAGAAAATCAAATAATAAAAAGAAAAGAAATAATAAAAGGGATACTTATGCAGCCTCATTGGTGGGAATTTCAGATAAGCGCATGGAGATGCTGTATGGCTCAAGGACGCCTGCTCTCCTATTGCTTCAACTCAATCCTTCTTACTCCTTTCCATGGCAAGCTGTGTATAGGGGTTCACCATCAGCGGTGGCTACTTTCAATCCTCTCGGGAAAATGGTCCTCTGCGGCTGTCACTCGCATGGCTAATCGTCTGGAGGCATCACCCATGGTTGATGGCTACATCCCATCCTCGCAGTGAAAACTACGCTCACGCACTCTGTCACAGCACGGCTAATCACTGGTTGGTTCCCGCGCCTACTGGAATAGAATCCCTTGATTCTTTTGCGTTTGTCACTAACGCCCAGCACTTGCAAGTTTGAAGTACGTCACAGTCATTCATTACCGGAATCCTACTCGGAATACCACAGACAAGGTGAGACTTTCCGGATTCCCAGGATCCTACTCGGAATACCACAGACAAGGTGAGACTTTTCGGATCCTCATAAATGCCGCCATCTATCTAGCTTATACCACGAAGATTCTGTTGGGGAATCTAAGAGATACACATTCAAGCTCTGTTGCATGTAGAACGGAAGTGGTTGTCAATCACGCGCGTTCATGAGTGAGAATGATAATGAGGGTTATTTACTCATCACATTCATCATGTTCTTGGGTACGAATGAATATCTTGGAATAAGAATAAGAGAGATTTGAATGAAAGAAAATAGAACTTCATTAATACTTGAGGTACAGCAGAGCTCCACACCCTTAATCTATGGTGTGCAGAAACTCCACCGTTGAAAATACATAAGTAAAAGGTTCAGGCATGGCCGAATGGCCAGCCCCCTAAAACGTGATCAATAGCCTCTTAGGATGAAGAATAAAACAAAACTGAGACCAAAGATGTCTAATACAATAGTAAGAGGTCCTATATATACTAGACTAGCTACTAGGGTTTACATGAGTAAGTTATTGATGCATAAATCCACTTCCGGGGCCCACTTGGTGTATGCTTGGGCTGAGATTGATCAATCCACGAGCTGAGGCTTCTCTTGGAGTTGAACTCCGAGTTATGACGTGTTTTGGGCGTTCAACTCCGGATCATGACGTTTTTCTGGCGTTTAACTCCAGACAGCAGCATGAACTTGGAGTTCAACGCCAAGTTACGTCGTCAATTTCCGAATAAAGTATAGACTATTATATATTGCTGGAAAGCCCTGGATGTCTACTTTCCAACGCCATTGAGGGCGCGCCAATTGGAGTTCTGTAGCTCCAAAAAATCCATTTCGAGTGCAGGGAGGTCAGAATCCAACAGCATCAGCAGTCCTTTTGTCAGCCTTCTTCAGAGTTTTGCTCAAATCCCTCAATTTCAGTCAGATTTTACCTGAAATCACAGAAAAACACACAAACTCATAGTAAAGTCCAGAAATGTGAATTTAACATAAAAACTAATGGAAACATCCCTAAAAGTAGCTTGAACTTACTAAAAACTACCTAAAAACAATGCCAAAAAGCGTATAAATTATCCGCTCATCACAACACCAAACTTAAATTGTTGCTTGTCCCCAAGCAACTGAAAATCAAATAGGATAAAAAGAAGAGAATATACTATAAATTCAGAAATATCAATGAATATTAATTATAATTAAATGAGCGGGACTTGTAGCTTTTTGCTTCTGAACAGTTTTGGCATCTCACTTTTTCCTTTGAAGTTTAGAATGATTGGCTTCTCTAGAAACTTAGAATTTCGGATAGTGTTATTGACTTTCATAGTTAAGCATGTTGATTCTTGAATACAGCTTCTTATGAGTCTTGGCCGTGGCCCTAAGCATTTTGTTTTCCAGTATTACCACCGGATACATAAATGCCACAGACACATAACTGGGTGAACCTTTTCAGATTGTGACTTAGCTTTGCTAGAGTCCCCAGTTAGTGGTGTCCAGAGCTCTTAAGCACACTCTGTTGCCTTGGATCACGACTTTAACCACTTAGTCTCATGCTTTTCACTTGGACCTTCATGACACAAGCACATGGTTAGGGACAGCTTGATTTAGCCGCTTAGGCCTGGATTTTATTTCCTTGGGCCCTCCTATCCATTGATGCTCAAAGCCTTGGATCCTTTTTACCCTTGCCTTTTGGTTTTAAGGGCTATTGGCTTTTTCTACTGCTCCTTCTTTTTCTATATACTCTTTTTAGCCATTTTTTTTCACTGCTTTTTCTTGCTTCAAGAATCAATTACATGATTTTTCAGATCATCAATAACATTTCTCTTTGTTCATCATTCTTTCAAGAGCCAACAATTTTAACATTCATAAACAACAAGATCAAAAGACATATGCACTGTTCAAGCATTCATTCAGAAAACAAAAAGTATTGTCACCACATCAATATAATTAAATTAAATTCAAGAGCTATTTTCGAAATTTATGTACTTCTTGTTCTTTTGAATTAAAACATTTTTCATTTAAGAGAAGTGAAGGATTAATGGATTTTATTCATTGCTTTAAGGCATGGTTACATACTAATGATCATGAAATAAGGACACAAAACATAGATAAACATAGTACTAAAAACCGAAAACAGAAAGAAATAAGAACAAGGAATGAATCCACCTCTAGTGGCGTCTTCTTCTTGAAGGACCAATGATGTTCTTTAGCTCTTCTATGTCCCTTCCTTGCCTTTGTTGCTCCTCCCTCATTGCTCTTTGATCTTCTCTTATTTCTTGGAGAATGATGGAGTGCTCATGATGTTCCACCCTTAGTTGTTCCACATTGTGGCTCAAACCTTCTAAGGAAGTGTTGAGTGTCTCCCTATAGTTGTTTGGAGGAAAGTGCATCCCTTGAGGCATCTCAGGGATTTCTTGATGATGAGCTTCCTCATGCACCTCTTGAGGACCGTGAGGAGCTTCTCTAGCTTGCTTCATCCTTTTCTTGGTGATGGGCTTGTCTTCTTCAATAGAGACATCTCCTTCTATGATAACCCCAGCTGAGTAACATAGATGGCAAATAAGGTGAGGGAAGGCTAGCCGTGCCATGGGTGAAGGCTTGTCGGCTATTTTGTAGAGTTCATTGGAGATGACCTCATGAACTTCTACTTCCTCTCCAATCATGATGCTATGAATCATGATGGCCCGATCCACAGTAACTTCAGATCGGTTGCTTGTAGGGATGATGGATCTTTGGATGAACTCCAATCATCCTCTAGCCACAGGCTTGAGGTCCAGTCTTCTTAATTGGACTGGCTTGCCTTTGGAGTCTATTCTCCATTGGGCGCCTTCCACACAAATGTCCATAAGGACTTGGTCCAACCTTTGATCAAAGTTGACCCTTCTAGTGTAGGGGTGTTCATCACCTTGCATCATGGGCAAGTGAAACGCCAACCTCACATTCTCCGGACTAAAATCCAAGTATTTCCCCCTAACCATTGTGAGATAATTCTTTGGACTTGGGTTCATACCTTGGTCATGGTTCCTAGTGATCCATGCATTGGCATAGAACTCTTGAACCATTAAGATTCCAACTTGTTGCATGGGGTTGGCTAGGACTTCCCAACCTCTTCTTTGAACTTCATGTCGGATCTCCGGATACTCATTTTTCTTGAGCTTGAAAGGGACCTCAGGGATCACTTTCTTCTTTGCCACAACATCATAGAAGTGGTCTTGATGGCTCTTGGAGATGAATCTTTCCATCTCCCATGACTCGGAGGTGGAAGCTTTTGCCTTCCCTTTTCCTTTTCTAGAGGATACTCCGGCCTTAGGTGCCATTGGTAATGGAAAAACAAAAAAGCTTATGCTTTTACCACACCAAACTTAAAATTTTGCTCGTCCTCGAGCAAGAAAGAAAAGAAGAGTAGAAGAAGAAGAAGAAAATATGGTAGAGAGGGAGAGAGGTAGGTTCGGCTATGTGTGAGAAGAAGGGGTTGTGTTGTGTGAAAATGAAGTAGAAGGGAAGGGTATTTATAAGGAGAGGGGAGGGTGGGTTTTCGGCCATTTTGGGTGGGAATGGGTGGAAAATTGAATTTGAATTTGATGAAGGTAGGTGGGGTTTATGGGGAAGAGTTTGTTGATGTGAATGGTGATGGGTGTTGGGAAGTGTGACATGGGGAGTAGGAAGAATGAGATTTGGATTAGGAGAGTGTGATTAGGATTAAAAGGTAAGGTGGGAATATGTTAGGTGGGGATCCTGTGGGGTCCACAGATCCTGAGGTGAAAACAAATACCATTCCTTCACCATATAGGCATGTAAAATGCCTTCATGCATCCTTCTGGCATTCAAACGCCCATTGGTGCATGTTCTGGGCGTTCAACGCCCATGTAATGCATGTTTCTGGCGTTGAACGCCAGTTTCATGCTTGTTCCTGGCGTTCAGCGCCAGTTTGTCCTCTCTGTGCACATTCCTGGCGTTTAACGCCAGGTTGTTGCTTGTTTCTGGCGTTCAGTGCCAGAATGGTGCTCTGTTCTGGCGTTGAACGCCAGTCTGCGCTACCTCCAGGGTGAAAATTTTTTTCTTCTGTTTTTGACTCTGTTTTTAATTTTTTTGATTTTTTTCGTGACTCCTCATGATCATGTACCTAATTAAACACAAAAATAACAAAGAAACAAAATAAAATAAAATTAGATAAATAAAATTGGGTTGCCTCCCAACAAGCGCTTCTTTAATGTCAATAGCTTGACAGTGGCTCTCATAGAGCCACAAGGTGATCAGGTCAATGTTAGTGTGGTCCCAACACCAAACTTAGAGTTTGGATATGGGATCTTAACACCAAACTTAGAGTTTGGTTGTGGCCTCACAACACCAAACTTAGAGTTTGACTGTGTGGGCTCTTCTTGACTCTGAACTGAGAGAAGCTCTTCATGCTCACTCTCTTCTGTCACAGAGGGATGGCCATGTGCCTTAAACACAAGGTATTCCCCATTCAATTGAAGGACTAATTCACCTCTGTTGACATCTATCACAGCTCCTGCTGTGGCTAGGAAAGGTCTTCCTAGGATGATGCATTCATCATCTTCCTTCCTAGTGTCTAGGATTATGAAATCAGTAGGGATGTAAAGGCCTTCAACCTTTACTAGCACGTCCTCTACTATTCCATAAGCTTGTCTCATGGACTTGTCTGCCAATTGTAATGAGAACAAGGCAGGTTGTACCTCAATGATCCCCAGCTTCTCTATTACAGAGAGTGGCATAAGATTTATCCCTGACCCCAGGTCACATAGAGCTTTTTCAAAGATCATGGTGCCTATGGTGCAAGGTATTGAGAACTTGCCAGGATCTTGTTTCTTTTGAGGTAGTATTTTCTGAATCCAAGTATCCAGTTCATTAATGAGCAAGGGAGGTTCACTTTCCCAGGTCTCATTACCAAACAACTTGGCATTCAGCTTCATGATAGCTCCTAAATATTGAGCAACTTGCTCTCCAATTACATCTTCATCCTCTTCTGAGGAAGAATAGTCTTCAGAGCTCATGAATGGCAGAAGGAGATTAAATGGAATCTCTATGGTCTCTAGATGAGCCTCAGATTCCTCAGGATCCTTAATAGGAAACTCCTTCTTGCTTGAGGGACGTCCCAGGAGGTCTTCCTCACTAGGATTTTCGTCCTCCTCCTCCCTTGTGCATTCGGCCACTTTGACTATGTCAATGGCTTTGCACTCTCCTTTTGGATTCTCTTATGTATTGCTTGGGAGAATACTGGGAGGAGTTTCAATGACTTTCTTACTCAGCTGGCCCACTTGTGCCTCCAGATTTCTAATGGAGGATCTTGTTTCACTCATGAAACTGAAAGTAGCCTTTGACATATCAGAGACTATATTGGCTAAATTAGAAGTATTTTGTTCAGAATTCTTTGTCTGTTGCTGAGAAGATGATGGATATGGCTTACTATTGTTCAGCCTGTTGCGTCCACCATTGTTAAAACCTTGTTGAGGTTTTTGTTGATCCTTCCATGAGAAATTTGGATGATTTCTCCATGATGAGTTATAGGTGTTTCCATAAGGTTCACCCATGTAATTAACCTCTGCCATGGCAGGATTCTCAGGATCATAAGCTTCTTCAGAAGCTGCCTCTCTAGTACTGTTGGATGGATGTTGCAATCCATTCAGATTTTGAGAGATCATGTTGACTTGTTGAGTCAACACTTTGTTCTGAGCCAATATGGCATTCAGAGTATCAATTTCAAGAACTCCTTTCTTCTGAGGTATCCCATTGTTCACGGAATTCCTCTCAGAAGTGTACATGAATTGGTTATTTGCAACCATGTCAATGAGTTCTTGAGCCTCTTCAGGCGTTTTCTTCAGGTGAATAGATCCACCTGCAGAATGGTCCAATGACATTTTTGAAAATTCAGAGAGACCATAATAGAATATATCTAATATGGTCCATTCTGAAAACATGTCAGATGGACATCTTTTGGTCAGCTGCTTATATCTTTCCCAAGCTTCATAGAGGGATTCACCATCTTTTTGTTTGAAGGTTTGAACATCCACTCTCAGCTTGCTCAGCTTTTGAGGAGGAAAGAATTTATCCAAGAAGGCAGTGACCAGCATATCCTAGGAGTCCAGGCTATCCTTAGGTTGTGAATCCAACCATATTCTAGCTCTGTCTCTTACAGCAAAAGGGAAAAGCATGAGTCTGTAGACTTCAGGATCTACTCCATTCGTCTTTACAGTCTCACAGATCTGCAAGAACTCAGTTAAAAACTGATAAGGATCTTCAGATGGAAGTCCATAAAACTTACAGTTTTGTTGCATTAATGCAACTAGCTGAGGTTTCAGCTCAAAGTTATTGGCTCCAATGGCAGGAATGGAGATGCTTCTTCCATCAAACTTGGACGTTGGCTTTGTGAAGTCACCAAGCATTCTCCTTGCATTATTATTATTTTCGGCTGCCATCTCCTTCTCTTGTTCGAAAATTTCTGAAAGGTTGTTTCTGGATTGTTGTAATTTAGCTTCTCTTAATTTTCTCTTCAGAGTCCTTTCAGGTTCTGAACCAATTTCAACAAGAGTGCCTTTATCCCCGTTCCTGCTCATATGAAAGAAAAGAAAACAAGAAAAGAAGAGGAATCCTCTATGTCACAGTATAGAGATTCCTTTATGTTAGTAGAAAAAGAAGGGGTAGAAGAATGAAGCGGGAGATTCGGATTTTTGGATGAAGAGAGGTGGAGAGAAGTGTTAGTAATTAAATAATTAAATAGAAGAAGAAAAGAGAAGAGAATTTTCGAAAATAATTTTAAAAAGGGGTTAGTGATTTTCGAAAATTTAGAGATAAAATGTAATTAAAAATAAAACATGAAACAATTAGTTAATTAAAAATAATTTTTGAAAAAGAGAGAGAGATATTTTCGAAAATAGAAGGGGGAGAAGTAGTTAGGTGGTTTTGAAAAAGATAAGAAACAAACAAGGAGTTAGTTAGTTGATTGAAAAAGATTTGGAATCAAAATTGAAAAAGATAAGAAGATAGAAAGTTAGATAAGATATTTTGAAATCAAATTTTGAAAAAATATAAAGTTTTAAGAGGATAAGATAAAAAGATAAGATAAAAGTTTTAAGAAAAAAGATATTTTGAAAAAAAAGATTTAATTTTTAAAATGACTTAACTAACAAGAAATTACAAGATAAGATTCTAGAATTTAAAGATTGAACCTTTCTTAACAAGAAAGTAACAAACCTCAAATTTTTGAACCAATCATATTAATTGTTAGCTAATTTTCGAAAATTTAGATGTAAAGATAAGAAAAAGATTTTGAAAATAATTTGAAATTTTCGAAAATTATAAAAAAAATGAAAAAGATATGATTTTTGAAAAAGATTTTAAAAAGATAAGATTTTTAAAATTGAAATTTTGACTTGACTTGTAAGAAACAACTAATTTTAAAAATTTTTGACCAAGTCAACCCAAAATTTCGAAAATTTGGAGGGAAATAAGGAAAAGATATTTTTTTTTATTTTTGAATTTTTAATTATGAGAGAGAAAAACAACAAAAATGCTTAATGCATGAAATTTTTAGATCAAAACAATGAATGCATGCAAGAATGCTATGAATGTCAAGATGAACACCAAGAACACTTTGAAGATCATGATGAACATCAAGAACATAATTTTGAAAAATTTTTGATGCAAAGAAAACATGCAAGATGGTGGACGAAATTGTGATCACATGTTCTTTATACTTTGATGAGTTTACTCTTAGGGCACTGTTTATTTTCACAACTCCGTTCAACTAACCAGCAAGTGTACTGGGTCGTCCAAGTAATAAACCTTACGTGAGTAAGGGTCGAATCCACAGAGATTGTTGGTATGAAGCAAGCTATGGTCACCTTGTAGATCTCAGTCAGGCAGATTAAATATTGATTTATGGGTTTCGAAAATAGAAATAAAGATTAGAAATAAGAAAAGGGATAGAATACTTATGTAGATTCATTGGTAGGAATTTCAGTTAAGTATATGAAGATGCTGTATGGCTCAAGGACGCCTGCTTTCCTACTGCTTCAACTCAATCTTTCTTACTCCTTTCCATGGCAAGCTGTGTATAGGGGTTCACCATCAGCTGTGGCTACTTTCATCCTCTCGGGAAAATATCCTATGCGGCTGTCACTCGCACAGCTAATCATCTGGAGGCATCACCCATGGTTGATGGCTACATCCCATCCTCGCAGTGAAAACTAATGCTCACGCACTCTGTCACAGTACGGCTAATCACCGGTTGGTTCCCACTCCTACTGGAATAGAATCCCTTGATTCTTTTGCGTCTGTCACTAACGCCCAGCAGGTTACAAGTTTGAAGCACGTCACAGTCATTCATTACCAGAATCCTACTCGGAATACCACAGACAAGGTTAGACTTTCCAGATTCCCAGGATCCTACTCGGAACACCACAGACAAGGTTGGACTTTCCGGATCCTCATAAATGCCGCCATCTATCTAGCTTATACCACGAAGATTCTGTTGGGGAATCTAAGAGATACACATTCAAGCTCTGTTGCATGTAGAATGGAAGTGGTTGTCAATCACGCGCGTTCATAAGTGAGAATGATAATGAGGGTTATCTAACTCATCACATTCATCATGTTCTTGGTTGCGAATGAATATCTTGGAATAAGAATAAGAGAGATTTGAATAAAAGAAAATAGAACTTCATTAATACTTGAGGTACAGCAGAGCTCCACACCCTTAATCTATGGTGTGCAGAAACTCCACCGTTGAAAATACATAAGTAAAAGGTTCAGGCATGGCCGAATGGCCAGCCCTCTCCATGATCAAGTGACCGAATATTCAAAGAGATCAAACTGTCAAAAGATGTCTAATACAATAGATAAATGTCCTATATATACTAGACTAGCTACTAGGGTTTACACGAGTAAGTAATTGATGCATAAATCCACTTCCGGGGCCCACTTGGTGTGTGCTTGGGCTGAGCTTGATCTATCCACGAGCTGAGGCTTCTCTTGGAGTTGAACTTCGAGTTATGACGTGTTTTGGGCGTTCAACTCCGGATCATGACGTTTTTCTGGCGTTTAACTCCAGAAAGCAGCGTGTACTTGGCGTTCAACGCCAAGTTACGTCGTCATTCTTCGAATAAAGTATGGACTATTATATATTGCTGGAAAGCCCTGGATGTCTACTTTCCAACGCCATTGAGAGCGCGCCATTTGGAGTTCTGTAGCTCCAGAAAATCCATTTCGAGTGCAGGGAGGTCAGAATCTAACAGCATCAGTAGTCCTTTTGTCAGCCTTTTTCAGAGTTTTGCTCAAATCCCTCAATTTCAGTCAGAATTTACCTGAAATCACAGAAAAACACACAAACTCATAGTAAAGTCCAAAAATGTGAATTTAACATAAAAACTAAGGAAAACATCCCTAAAAGTAGCTTGAACTTATTAAAAACTACCTAAAAACAATGCCAAAAAGCGTATAAATTATCCGCTCATCACAAGACACCAAACTTAGAAATCTTTAATGCATGGAAAATATGAATGCAAGAATGCACATGAAAAACAACAAACAACACAAAACAAGAAGACATCAAGATCAAACAAGTGGACTTATCAAGAACAACTTGAAGATCATGAAGAACACTATGAATGCATGGGATTTTCGAAAAATGCAAGAAAATTTTTTTAAAGCATGCAATTGACACCAAACTTTAAAATTTGACTCAAGACTCAAACAAGAAACACAAAATATTTTTGATTTTTATGATTTTATTATTTTTTTGGATTTTTATTAATTTTTTTCGAAAAAAAATATTTTAGAAAAACGAAAAAGAAAAGAAAAATTTTGAAAAAGATTTTTGAAAAGAAAATTACCTAATCTGAGCAACAAGATGAACCGTCAGTTGTCCATACTCGAACAATCCCCGGCAACGGCGCCAAAAACTTGGTGGACGAAATTGTGATCCATGTTCTAACTATTTTGAGATGAAAGCTTCATTATGGCACTGGTTGAATTCACAACTCCGTTCAACTAACCAGCAAGTGTACTGGGTCGTCCAAGTAATAAACCTTACGTGAGTAAGGGTCGATCCCACAGAGATTGTTGGTATGAAGCAAGCTATGGTCACCTTGTAAATCTCAGTCAGGCAGATAAAATTATGGAATTTAGAAAATCAAATAATAAAAAGAAAAGAAATAATAAAAGGGATACTTATGCAGCCTCATTGGTGGGAATTTCAGATAAGCGCATGGAGATGCTGTATGGCTCAAGGACGCCTACTCTCCTATTGCTTCAACTCAATCCTTCTTACTCATTTCCATGGTAAGCTGTGTATAGGGGTTCACCATCAGCGGTGGCTACTTTCAATCCTCTCGGGAAAATGGTCCTCTGCGGCTGTCACTCGCATGGCTAATCGTCTGGAGGCATCACCCATGGTTGATGGCTACATCCCATCCTCGTAGTGAAAACTACGCTCACGCACTCTGTCACAGCACGGCTAATCACTGGTTGGTTCCCGCGCCTACTGGAATAGAATCCCTTGATTCTTTTGCGTTTGTCACTAACGCCCAGCACTTGCAAGTTTGAAGTACGTCACAGTCATTCATTACCGGAATCCTACTCGGAATACCACAGACAAGGTGAGACTTTCCGGATTCCCAGGATCCTACTCGGAATACCACAGACAAGGTGAGACTTTCCGGATCCTCATAAATGCCGCCATCTATCTAGCTTATACCACGAAGATTCTGTTGGGGAATCTAAGAGATACACATTCAAGCTCTGTTGCATGTAGAACGGAAGTGGTTGTCAATCACGCGCGTTCATGAGTGAGAATGATAATGAGGGTTATTTACTCATCACATTCATCATGTTCTTGGGTACGAATGAATATCTTGGAATAAGAATAAGAGAGATTTGAATGAAAGAAAATAGAACTTCATTAATACTTGAGGTACAGCAGAGCTCCACACCCTTAATCTATGGTGTGCAGAAACTCCACCGTTGAAAATACATAAGTAAAAGGTTCAGGCATGGCCGAATGGCCAGCCCCCTAAAACGTGATCAATAGCCTCTTAGGATGAAGAATAAAACAAAACTGAGACCAAAGATGTCTAATACAATAGTAAGAGGTCCTATATATACTAGACTAGCTACTAGGGTTTACATGAGTAAGTTATTGATGCATAAATCCACTTCCGGGGCCCACTTGGTGTATGCTTGGGCTGAGCTTGATCAATCCACGAGCTGAGGCTTCTCTTGGAGTTGAACTCCGAGTTATGACGTGTTTTGGGCGTTCAACTCCGGATCATGACGTTTTTCTGGCGTTTAACTCCAGACAGCAGCATGAACTTGGCGTTCAACGCCAAGTTACGTCATCAATTTCCGAATAAAGTATGGACTATTATATATTGCTGGAAAGCCCTGGATGTCTACTTTCCAACGCCGTTGAGAGCGCGCCAATTGGAGTTCTGTAGCTCCAAAAAATCCATATCGAGTGCAGGGAGGTCAGAATCCAACAGCATCAGCAGTCCTTTTGTCAGCCTTCTTCAGAGTTTTGCTCAAATCCCTCAATTTCAGTCAGATTTTACCTGAAATCACAGAAAAACACACAAACTCATAGTAAAGTCCAGAAATGTGAATTTAACATAAAAACTAATGGAAACATCCCTAAAAGTAGCTTGAACTTACTAAAAACTACCTAAAAACAATGCCAAAAAGCGTATAAATTATCCGCTCATCAGAAGTCCTCTACAAGCTTTGAGCTCCCAAAGTTGATCCTCTTGTATGTCGGGATCCCAAATCTTATTTCTACACCCGTCTCCAAGTGGATCATGATGATTTGATCTGGGTGGTAAGCAATCCGAATTCTCACTAAGGTATCCAAATAGCTTCCTAGACCCATTCATTCGAGCTCTACACCAACCCTTGCATTTATATTTTGAGCTCCTAACCACAACGAATCTAGGATTGTGTTACCAACCACCAACCATCTCCTTCTTACTCTTAAAGCCACAAAGAGCTCTAAGCTGACCATCTGTCTTAAGCAAACCATATTCAAGTGGGAAAGTAGAGGTTAAGGATAAGAATTTTACCCACTTGAATGTTGTGTTGGATGGTAATGGCTTTGGGGGAGGTGTTTCTGATGATCTTGCAAGCTCCACTCCCTTGTGTTCTTTCTTGACAACTTCCACCTCTTTGCAAGCTTCTTCAATTTCGGCCTCTTCCTCTTGGTAGCTTTCTTCCAATTCAATCTCTTCTTCATTGCTTACCAAGGGTATGGGGGGTTGTGCTTCTTCTTCATGAATCTCCATCTCTTGGTTAACCTCTTCAAAGTCTTCAACCATGGTATGCCTTGGAGGTTGTACACCCTCTTCAGCATCAATTTCAAATGTCTTGGAAGGAGGCTCTATGACTTGACCTTCCCACGGAGGTTCCGCATCTCCTAAGTTCTCAACCATTTTCTTTTTAACTATTGCGGCTTCGTCTAGTTGTTTTAGCATAAAATCATACTCCTCCTTGATGATTTTCTTTCTGTGACAACTTCCTTCAACTACTCCTTCATCTTCAAGGGTCTCTCCTACCTCCACATTTTGGGCCTCCTCTTGCTCCCCTAGAAATAAGGCCGCATGTAACCGATTCATTGCGATTGTGTCCCTAAGACGATCCCTTCTCTCTTGTTTCATGTCAATAGCATAATTAGGATCATGTTGCTCTTGAATTGATGGATATGGGTATTCTTGCACGGAGGGTGGCAGTGCACTGAAGCTTGAGGGTTGAATATTGTGTGTGGAGGGCTGGTCCATGCGGGATATAAGATTTTGGAGTTTAGAGGTGAGATCAATGAGAGAGGTAAGTGTGTTATCCATGGAGGTTTGGGGTGGATAGGAGGGTTCATTTGTTGGGGGAAAGGGCTCATAACACGGAGGTGGTTCCTCTTGATAAGGATATGGAGATGGTGTATATTGAAGTGGTAGTTCTATGTATGGTTCATATGGTGGTTGATATGGTGGATAAGGGTTAGGGTCATATGAAGGTGAATGGTGAAAAGGGGCTTGTGAGTAGGGTTGAGGGCTATGTTGAGGAGGGGGTCTATAGGCATATGCTGGTGGTTGTTGATAATCAAAAGGGTGTTCACCATAGCCATTATCTTGGTATGCCTCTTGGAAGGGCTCTTGGTCATAGTATGTTGGTGGAGGTTGTTGCCAAGAGGGTTGATTAAATCCTTGTGGCTCTTTCCATCTTTGGTTGTCCCAACCTTGATGCATGCTCTCATTATAGCTTTCATTCCCTACAACAACATTGGAACCAAACTCATAGCGACAACGGTGAGAATTCATAGTAGCTAATAAAAATTAAAAATAAAAAAATAAATAAGCAAAAACAAATATTTACAATAACCAATAATAAGGCACACGTTTGCAAGTCCCCGGCAACGGCACCATTTTGACGAATGGATTCTTGTGTGGTCTAGAAATTTACAAATAAATTCTCGTTGTAAGCATAGTATCTAAACCAACAAGAATTCTTTCGTACAAAATTTTGGTTGTCACAAGTAACAAACCCAATAAAAATAAACCGACTTATTCAAACCTCGGGTCGTCTCTCAAGGAATTGCAGGGAAGTGTGCTTATAATTGGTTATGAAAAAGTATCTTTTTTGGGGTTTTAAGATAAGAAGTAAGAATAATGAATGGCAAAAGGAATAAACTAATAACTAGAAAAAGCTCTTGGCAAGGTATGAGAATTGGAAGTTCTATCCTTGTTATCTTTATCAATTGTGATGAGAATTGTTCACTGCTCCCACTTAGTTAACCCTCTAATTATGAAGGAAAGTCAAGTGGACCAATCAATTTGATTCCTCAAGTCCTAGTCAACTCCTAAGGAAAAACTAGCTTTAGTGGAATCCAAATCAACCAGCAACTTTCAATTATCAATCAACAAAGGAGTTTGATAACTCAAGTGTCACCAATTACTCAACCAAAGCCAAGAGATTCAATAACAACAAATAGAGAAGCAAGCAATAATCATGAAATACCTCAAATTGCATTAATAAGAGAAATCAAATCTAACATGAGAATTCATAAACTAAAGTAATAGAATAAATAAAAGTAGAAGAGAAACTAAATTAAAGGAGCATTAAACCTGGAATTGAGAAGAAATAAGCCTAAAACTAAGAGAAATCCTAAATCCTAAAACCTAGAGAAGCCTCTCTCTAGAAACTACATCTAAAACCTAAAATCATGTTAATGAGAAGTGTATAATAAATGAATGGATTCTCCCACTCTGAAGTCTCTAATCTGTGATTTCTGGGCCAAAAACTGGGTCAAAATAGCCCAGAAATCACCCCCGCAATTTCTGATACGTACAGGTCGCGGCTCTATCACGCGTACGTATCGTCCACGCGTACACGTCGCTTGTCTGCAGCATAATCCATGTGTACGCGTACTTCACGCGTGCGCATAGCCTAACAGCAAAGTAACTATAGCAAATTATATATTGTTGTGAAGCCCCGGATGTTAGCTTTCCAACACAACTGAAACCGCCTCATTTGGACCTCTGTAGATCAAGTTATGATCGATTGAGTGCGAAAAGGTCAGGGCTGACAACTTTACAGTTCCTTCAGCTTCTTGTATTCCTTCCACTTTTGCATGCTTCCTTTCCATCCTCTAAGCCATTCCTACCCTGTAATCTCTGAAAACACTTAATACACATATCAAGGTATCGAATGGTAATGAGAGAGGATTAAAATTAGCTAAATTAAGGCCAATGAAACATATTTTTAATCATAGCACAAAATTAGGAAGGAAAATGTAAAACATGCGGATTCAATGAATAAGTGTGAGATTAGTGGATAAAATCCACTCAATTAAGCACAAGATGTACCACGAAATAGTGGTGCATCACCTCACTAGGAAGTCCTTATTCGTGACATAAGCAATTTCTTTTGTTCTCTTGGTGATTGTGTTGTTAATATAGAGCATTCTCAAAGAATAATAGAGTATCCTACTATACTTAATTGTCCAACCTATGCACCTCCACGAACTCATCGAAAAACTCTTCTAGCACTTGCAATAGAAGAACTCTCCCAGAGATATCTCTCAATTGTCCAACTCATTGAGTTCTTAGGGCAAAATATGAGAGAAGTAGTAGAGGATATGGAAGCCTCAAGGAGGAATCAAGAAGAGCAAATGAGACAATTGGCATAATATTTTGTTGATGAATGATACAAGAATTATTGTCGGTCTAGAAATTCTCTTATAGAAAAGAATTACTTCATTGTAAGTATAGTTCCAAACCAACTAATAACTCTCAATCAAATTTTATTGTTTGGTTATCACAAGTACAAACCCCAATAAGAATTAACCGAAGTATTCAAACCTCGGGTCGTCTCACAAGAAATTGTAATGAATTGATCATTTATTGGCTATGAAGGGACAAGGGGGTTTGATTGATAAAGGGGCAAGAAAATAAATGGCAAGACAATAAAGCAAACAACTAAAGAAGCAATTAATAAAGAGAGACATTCCTGGCAAGAATTGAGAATATAGGCTTTCTATCCTAGTCATGCAATGATTAACAAGAATTCATCCTATTTAGTCAACTCCAACATGGAAGAAGGTACAATATTAACTTTACACGAGAGAAAGTCAAATAAGACTAGTTAATCATATCACAAAAATTAACAAGAGTTTATCCTATTTAGTCAACTCCAACATAGAAGAAGGTACAATATTAACTTCACACGAGAGAACGTCAAATAAGACTAGTTAATCATATCACAATAATTAACAAGAGTTTATCCTATTTAGTTAACTCCAACATGGAAGAAGGTACAATATTAACTTCACACGAGAGAACGTCAAATAAGACTAGTTAATCTTAATCCAAAAGTCCTAATCAACTCACTAATTGAATTAGCAAGAGATTAGCATCAATGAAAATAATATTAACTAACAACTTTAGATCGCCAACATAAGTTGGGTATTTATGACTCAAGATTGCCTAATTTCTCTTTCCAAGCCAAGAATGCTCGAAAAGCTACTCTAACATCCAACCAAGCATTTTGTCAAACACTTGGAAGGAATAAGAGGAAAGCATTATAAAAGTGGAAGAATAATAAATCTACCAACTACCAATTACAAGAAAGTAACAATGACAACTCAAAGCAACAATAAAAGAACATCAAACATCAAATTGCATTAAAAGAAAGCCAAATCCAACAAGAGTGCTCATAAACATAAAAACAACAAAATAAAGGAAATAGCAAGTAAAACTAGGGAAGCAAAGATGTAGAAACATAAAATTGTAAAGGAAACAAGATGAAAACAAGAAATTAAACCTAAATCTAAGATGAGAATTAACCTAAAACCCTAATTCTAGAGAGAAGAGGGAACTTCTCTCTCTAGAAACTAACCAGAATGATGCTAACCTAAAACTAATTGCTCCCCCTTTGTTCAATCTTCAATTTTGCATGAAATAGCCTCAGAAATGAGTCAGATTTGGACCTGGGAAGCTCAGAAATCGCCCCCAGCGAATTCACTTTAAAAGGGTCATGTGCCGCTCGCCATGCGTGCGTGTCGTTGGCCAGAATTCCTCCTCACGCGTACACGTGGGTGACGCGTGCGCGTGGCTTGCAAATCTCTTCTCACGTGTACGCGTGGATGACGCCTGCACATGGCCCTTAAGCCCCATTTGGTTCATGTCCATGTCCACTAGAGACATGGACACGGTGGAATGTGTACACTATTTGTTTGTTGAGACACAAAATTTTGATGGACACGATTACACACATATGTACATAAAATACATGTATTTTGTGTATCTCCTTCAAGCTATGACACTGAGACATAAAATTTTTCAAATTTATCCCTAGTAATTTTTTAAAATTCCAATTTTATCCTTTACCCTATCTTCATAACTCTCCCTCTTCTTTTTCAATTCATTCCACCTTCCAACCTCTGTTCTACCCTTGCTTTCTCTTTCCACCATTGTCACTGCTACCACTACCGGCGTCGCCACCGCCTCCTTTCTTTGTCTACCTCTCTTCCTCTCTTCCGCCTTCTCTCTCTTCTTCTGCCACCGCCCTCATCTTTCTCTCAGCGTTGTTGTCGTCACCATTGTTGTGCCGCCTCCCTGTCGCCTTCCGTCATCACCGTCGTCGTGCCGCCTCCAGATCTGCCTTGGTTTGCCTCTCTTCTTCATCGCTTGTGTCGATGCTTCTGTTGCCTCGCCTTGCCTCTAGATCTACCTTCACCCACCTCCGTTGCCTTTGTTGGTTCATGCTGGTATTGACGCCTCTGTTGCCTCTCCCTGTATATAGATCTGTCTTCAACGCCTCCATACATGTTTTTCAAATTATGCTTGTTTCTTGTATTTTTTTCATTATTCTTTTTCATTGGATATATTTTGTTCAAGTTTCCTTTTTTTCTTAGATCTCTGTTTTAATTTTTATAAATAAAAAAATTATTGATTTGATTATTCGATTAAAGATTTTGATGATATTTCATAGTTATTTAGATTGAAGCTGAAAAATTAATGGCAGTGATGGTGGAAAGCAATGTTGATAGTGGTGCTGCAGTGATAGGGGTAAATATGATATTTGGTTGAGATCAATGTGTCTTATACATCATTACCAAACATAGCAAAAAAAATTGTGTATTTTGTATCTATGTCTTACTATGTATTTGTGTCTATGTATTTGTGTCTCGATGACACTATCCAAACACTGCCTTAATCCTCCAAATGCTCATTTCTTCATGAATTCTTCACCTTGCATGCTTTTATATTCACTTCTTCCATCCAATACTTGCCTTTTGAATCTGAAATCACTCAAAAATATATATCAAGGCATCGAATAGAATCAAAGTAAATTAAATTTAGCTATTTTAAGGCCTAAAATGCATGTTTTCACTCTTAAGCATAAATTAGGAGAGATTCACAAAATCATGCTATTTCATTGAATAAATGTGAGATAAGTTGATAAAATCCCCTAAATTAAGCACAAGATAAACTACAAAATTGGAGTTTATCAATGAACCAACCAATATCTTTCCTTGGCCAGGGAAAGAAAATCATGCCATCATCTTAAGGAGTGGAGTAGTGCTTAATGTGGGTGAAAATGAAACAGAAAGTTGCATAGAGGGTGAGTTTAGTGAACCACCATGCCAAGAAGTTCTTGGTGAAGAAAACACTCCAACTATCACAACACTCAAGTCTTGATATCAAAGAAGTAAAGGCAATCAACAAAAACACTAAAAAGAGGATTGTGACCAAGGAACGGAGAACAATAACCAAGAAGAAGAAAGGGTCAACAACAAGGAATCCCACCTCTAACCCAATAAGCAAAGTGAGTCAAGCCAATAACAAAAGAAAGCTTACTAGGAGAAGATCAAAACAGGGGATATTAACTTTCTCCTCTTCCCCTTGAAGTCATTTCTCTTAACCAACTAGAAGAAGAGGAAGAAAATTAAGAACCACATGTCAAGCTAATGACATTAAAAGAGCGCTTGTTGGGAGGCAACCCAACCGTAGGTAACACTTTCTTTCTTTGCTTAGTTTACTTTCAAATAATTTGGCATGAAATTGCACAGAATAAGTTTGGTGTTGCCATGCAACAAATTTAAAATCCAAATCTTCACGGGGTACTTGCATCAATTTCAAATGAAAGTGTCACACTAAGTTTGGTGTTGCCACTTATCTTTCATGCAAAGTACCATGCACAACCCAATTATTAATGCAATCATATTGTCTCTGTTTCTTTCTTGTGCCTTTATTGTTAATATTGCTTGCTTAAATACATGCATTACTCACATTTCATTATTTTAAGACACTCATGATCTATCATAAATCCCATCACCATTGTTTTATATGCTGCTTGAGGACAAGCAATCATTCTAATTTTAGTGTGGGAGGGGAAGAATAGGAAGAAAATGACAACAACAAATGATGAAGAACCACAAGGTGGTAAAGTTCCTTTTCCTCTCATTTATTCCCTGTACATTCAATTGCATGATTGTCTTTCATTTTCTTTTTATGCATGTGTGTTATTTCTCTTTGATAAGCATAGTTTGATTTGAATTGTAACATGTTGCTGTGACATCATAACTACCATCTTGAAATTTGTAAGTCAAAGCAATTAAGTATCATGATCATAAACAAACAAGATAATTAAAGAAGCTAGTATGAGCATATAAGTATTGGAAGGCTAGCATGACTATTATTGCTCAATGCATTTGAATTAGTTTGATTGAAGTTTTCATCTAGGATATTTTATAAAATTTTTGAAAATTTGAAAACCTTGAAGAAGCAATGCAATTAATGATCAAGTAAAGAAAAAGGGAAAGAATGAGAAAGTTGAAGGCTCTGAGTACCAATGATAATTCATTAGTCAAGTACTTGTGGTATTTATGTATTAAGCAAAAAGTTTGAAAACAAAACACTTAGAGTCAAGGCTAAGCTTAAGTGCAAAGCGCTCCCTCAAAAGCTCAAGACTCTGAGCATCAATGATTAGAGAGTAAAGAAAAGAAACAAATGAGCTTAAGGAAGTCATCTAATTAAATGCTTGTAGTACTTATGTATCAAGTGGTAATACTTGAAAGCAAAGCATTTAGAGTCGAAGCTGAAAACAAATGGTGCAAAGCACCCAAGAAGCTAAGCTAAACAAAGATGTAAAGCTTGTTTCAAGGAAGGAATATAAAGAAAGATTTCATAAAGTGAGCTAGATAGAAAATCAATCATTTAAATTTCTTGTGTATTTGTTGCATGCATAGTAAACTAGCCAACCATAAACATTAAATTGCTACTCTTCTCACCTTGGATTGTCAAACTTTATTGCATAATTCTTTATTTGCTTGAGGACAAGCAAAGTTTAAGTTTGGTGTTGTGATGCATGCACATCATGTTGTATTTTTCTATGCTTTTTCATATAAAAAATTAATTCATAATGCTCAATTGTTGAGTATTTTTGTGTTTAAGTCATATATTTACTTTGATATCTTTGAATTGATTAATTTTGTTGAAAATGGTAGAAATAGAAACAAAAAGCACAAAACAAGAAAGAAGTAATGAATCCAGCTACAAGGAAAGCTTCAATTAAAGAATTTGCAACCTTGACCTCTTCATACTACAACAAAAATAACTTGAGCTACAAAGCTCCAAATGAGGTGATTTTAATGGTATTAGAAAGTAGGAATCTAGAGCTTTCCAACCATATATAGCACTACATGATGGACATTAAATTTAAGGGAGCAATTCACCCCGAAATACAAAGATGAGCATAGCATCACCCTAAAGTAATGCCAGCTAACCTCTTTACATTCCATGTAGTATAATTCGAGAAACAAAGGTCCAAATAATGTGCTTTTAGTGGAGTTAGAAAGAAGACATCCAGAGCTTTCTAATGATATATAATAGTCTATGGTTCCATTGCATTTGATCTATGAACAATGAGCATCTTTTGACGCCATGAACATGATGAGCGGATAATTTATACGCTTTTTGGCATTGTTTTTAGTATGTTTTTAGTATGTTTTAGTTAGTTTTTATTATATTTTTATTAGTTTTTAGTTAAAATTCACTTTTCTGGACTTTACTATGAGTTTGTGTATTTTTCTGTGATTTCAGGTATTTTCTGGCTGAAATTGAGGGACCTGAGCAAAAATCTGATTCAGAGGCTGAAAAGGACTGTAGATGCTGTTGGATTCTGAGTTCCCTGCACTCGAAGTAGATTTTCTGGAGCTACAGAAACCCAATTGGCGCGTTCTCAATTTCGTTGGAAAGTAGACATCCTGGGCTTTCCAGCAATGTATAATAGTCCATACTTTGCCTGAGATTTGATGGCCCAAACCGGCGTTCCAAATCAGTTCAAAACTGCCCGGCGTTAAACGCCGGAACTGGCACAAGAATGGGAGTTAAACGCCCAAACTGGCACAAAAGCTGGCGTTTAACTCCAAGAAAAGTCTCTACACATGAAAGCTTCAATGCTCAGCCCAAGCACACACCAAGTGGGCCCGGAAGTGGATTTTTATGTCATTTACTCATTTCTGTAAACCCTAGGCTACTAGTTCTCTACAAATAGGATCTTTTGCTATTGTATTTTCATCTTTGGATCATTTTTCGATCTGAGGATCATCTTTGGATCTTTGATCATCTTTAGATCTTTGAATCTTTTGATCACGTTTTGGGGGCTGGCCATTCGGCCATGCCTGAACCTTGTTCTTATGTATTTTTAACGGTGGAGTTTCTACACACCATAGATTAAGGTGTGGAGCTCTGCTGTACCTTGAGTATTAATGCAATTACTATTGTTCTTCTATTCAATTCAGCTTGTTCTTGTTCTAAGATATCACTTGTTCCTCAACTTGATGAATATAATGATCTGTGACACTCATCATCATTCTTACCTATGAACGTGTGCCTGACAACCACCTCCGTTCTACCTTAGATTGAGTGGATATCTCTTGGATCCCTTAATCGGAATCTTCGTGGTATAAGCTAGAACTGATGGCGGCATTCAAGAGAATCCGGAAGGTCTAAACCTTGTCTATGGTATTCTGAGTAGGATTCAATGATTGAATGATTGTGACGAGCTTCAAACTCCTGAAGGCTGGGCGTTAGTGACAGACGCAAAAGAATCACTGGATTCTATTCCAACCTGATTGAGAACCGACAGATGATTAGCCGTGCCGTGACAGGGTGCGTTGAACATTTTCACTGAGAGGACGGGATTGTAGCCACTGACAATGGTGATGCCCAACATACAGCTTGCCATGGAAAGGAGTAAGAAGGATTGGATAAAGACAGTAGGAAAGCAGAGAGACGGAAGGGACAAATCTTCTCCATACGCTTATCTGAAATTCTCACCAATGAATTACATAAGTATCTCTATCTTTATTTTATGATTTATTCATATATTATCCATAACCATTTGAATCTGCCTGACTAAGATTTACAAGGTGACCATAGCTTGCTTCATACCAACAATCTCCGTGGGATCGACCCTTACTCGCGTAAGGTTTATTACTTGGACGACCCAGTGCACTTGCTGGTTAGTTGTGCGAAGTTGTGATAAGGAGTTGAGATTGCAATTGAGCGTACCATGTTGATGGCGCCATTGATGATCACAATTTCATGCACCAAGTTTTTGGCGCCGTTGCCGGGGATTGTTTCGAGTATAGACAACTGACGGTTCATCTTGTTGCTTAGATTAGGTATTTTTCAGAATTCTTAAGAATGAATTCTAGTGTTTCAAGGTGATGTTCTTATCATCACCAAAGCTGATTGATTCTCATCAATTTAGCTCTTGAATGCAATGTCCTGCTGAAGCTTGGCTAGCCATGTCTAATTCCTTTAGACTAAAGCTTTAGATTAACATTGCATGATTCCTGGAATTCTCATTAAGAATTTTGATATCTTTATTTTCTGTTCCACTTAATTTTCGAAAAAAGTCCAAAAAAATTACAAAATCATAAAAACCAAAAATATTTTATGTTTCTTGTTGAGTCTAGTGTCTCATTTTAAGTTTGGTGTCAATTGCATGTTTCTGTTCTTCTTGCATTTTTCGAATTCATTCATGTGTCTTCATTAATCTTCAAGTTGTTCTTGATGATTTCCTTGTTCTGATCTTTAAATTCTCTTGTCTTGTGTGTTTTGTTGTTTCTCATATGCATTCTCATTTTGTCAGTGTCGATAGTATACAAACTTCTAAGTTTGGTGTCTTGCATGCATTGTTATTTGATTTTAGTTGCATTTTGATTATTCCTCATCATCAAAAATCCAAAAAAAAATTTTAATTTGTGTCTTTTCAAGTCAATAATACAGGGAATTGAAGATTCAGAACATTCAGCAGAGGAATTACATAGAAAAAGCTGGGCGTTCAAAACGCCCAGTGAAGAAGGAAAACTGGCGTTTAAACGCTAGCCAAGGTGCCTAGCTGGGCGTTTAACGCCCAAAAGGGTAGTGTTTTGGGTGTTAAATGCCAGAATGGATACCATTCTGGGCGTTTAACGCCAGGATGGCACAAGAGGGAAGATTTTGTTTTTAATTCAAAGTTTTTTCAAGTTTTCAAAATTTTTCAAAATCAAATCTTTTTCAAATCATATCTTTTCAATCATATGTTTTCAAAATCAATTTCTCTCCATTTTCAAAAATACTTGCTATCAATTAATGATTTGATTCAACATTTCAAGTATGTTGCCTTTTCTGTTGAGAAAGGTTTAATGTTTGTATCATATCTTTTCTTGTTAGCCAAGTCATTAATTTTCAAAATCAAATCTTTTTAAATTGTTTTTCAAATCATATCTTCTCAATCACATCTTTTTAAAACCATAACTTTTCAATTATATCTTTTTAATCACATCTTTTTCAAAATAGTTTTCAATCATATCTTTTTAATTTCTAATTTCAAAATCTTTTTTCAAAAAATCACTTGATTTCTTTTCCACTCTTAGTTTTCGAAAATCAATTAGTAATTTTCAAAATGATTTTAAAATCTTTTACTTAATTTTCGAAAATTTCTTCCCTTCTTCTCACATCCTTCTATTTATGGACTAACACTCCTCCTTAATGCACAATTCGAACTCCATCTTTCTTGATAAGTTCGAATTCTTCTACTTCTTCCTTCTATTTTTCTTTTCCTCTGACACCTCAAGGAATCTCTATACTGTGACATAGAGGATTCCATATTTTCTTGTTCTCTTCTCTTTCATATGAGCAGGAGCAAAGACAAAAGCATTTTTGTTGAGGCTGACCCTGAACCTGAAAGGACCTTGAAGCGAAAGCTAAGAGAAGCTAAAGCACAACTCTCTGTAGAGGACCTAACAGAAATCTTCAAAGAAGAAGAACCCATGGCAGCCGAAAACAACAACAATGCCAATAATGCAAGGAAGGTGCTGGGTGACTTTACTGCACCTACTCCCGACTTCTATGGGAGAAGCATCTCTATCCCTGCCATTGGAGCAAACAACTTTGAGCTTAAGCCTCAATTAGTTTCTCTAGTGCAACAGAATTGCAAGTTCCATGGACTTTCATTGGAAGATCCTCATCAGTTTTTAGCTGAATTCTTGTAAATCTGTGACACTATCAAGACTAATGGGGTTGACCCTGAAGTCTACAGACTTATGCTATTCCCTTTTGCTGTAAGAGACAGAGCTAGGATATGGTTGGACTCACAACCTAAAGAAAGCCTGAACTCTTGGGAAAAGCTAGTTAGTGCCTTCTTGGCAAAGTTCTTTCCACCTCAAAAATTAAGTAAGCTTAGAGTGGAAGTCCAAACCTTCAGACAGAAGGAAGGTGAATCCCTCTATGAAGCTTGGGAAAGATACAAACAATTGATCAGAAAGTGTCCTTCTGACATGCTTTCTGAATGGAGCATCATAGGTATCTTCTATGATGGTCTGTCTGAACTGTCCAAGATGTCATTGGATAGCTCTGTTGGAGGATCTCTTCATCTGAAGAAGAAGCCTGCAGAAGCTCAAGAGCTCATTGAAATGATTGCGAATAACCAATTCATGTACACTTCTGAAAGGAATCATGTGAACAATGGGACGAATCAGAAGAAAGGAGTTCTTGAGATTGATACTCTGAATGCCATATTGGCTCAGAACAAAATACTGACTCAGCAAGTCAACATGATCTCTCAAAGTCTGTCTGGAATGCAAGCTGCACCAGGCAGTACTAAGGATGCTTCATCTGAAGAAGAAGCTTATGATCTTGAGAACCCTTTAATGGAAGAGGTGAATTACATGGGAGAACCCTATGGAAACACCTATAATCCTTCATGGAGAAATAATCCAAATATCTCATGGAAGGATCAACAAAGACCTCAACAAGGTTTCAACAACAATAATGGTGGAAGAAATAGGTTTAGCAATGGCAAGCCTTTTCCATCATCTTCTCAGCAACAGACAGAGAACTCTAAGCAGAGCCACTCTGACTTAGCAACCATGGTCTCTGATCTAATCAAAACTACTCAAAATTTCATGACTGAAACAAGGTCCTCCATTAGGAATTTGGAGGCACAAGTGGGACAGCTGAGCAAGAAAATTACTGAACTCCCTCCTAGTACTCTTCCAAGCAATTCAGAAGAGAATCCAAAAGGAGAATGCAAGGCCATTAACATGACCCACATGGCCGAATTTGGAGAGGAGGAAGAGGCAGTGATCGCCACTGAGGAAGACCTCAATGGACGTCCACTGACCTCCAATGAGTTCCCTAATGAGGAACCATGGGAATTTGAGGCTCATAATGAGACCATAGAGATTCCATTGGATTTACTTCTGCCATTCATGAGCTCTGATGAGTATTCTTCCTCTGAAGAGGACGAATATGTCACTGAAAAGCAAGTTGCCAAGTACCTTGGAGCAATCATGAAGCTAAATGACAAGTTATTTGGTAATGAGACTTGGGAGGATGAACCCCCTTTGCTCACCAAAGAACTGGATGACTTGTCTAGGCAGAAATTACCTCAAAAGAGACAAGATCCTGGGAAGTTCTCAATACCTTGTGCCATAGGCACCATGACCTTCAAGAAGGCCTTGTGTGACCTAGGGTCAAGTGTAAACCTCATGCCTCTCTCTGTAATGGAGAAGCTAGGGATCTTTGAGGTATAAGCTGCAAGAATCTCACTAGAGATGGCAGACAATTCAAGAAAACAAGCTTATGGACTTGTAGAGGATGTTCTGGTATAGATTGAAGACCATTACATCCCTGCTGATTTCATAGTCCTAGAGACTGGGAAGTGCATGGATGAATCCATCATCCTTGGCAGACCCTTCCTAGCCACAACAAAGGCTGTGATTGATGTGGACAGAAGAGAATTGATCATTCAAGTGAATGAAGAATCCTTTGTGTTTAAGGCTCAAGGATATCCCTCTGTCACCATGGAGAGGAAGCATGAAGAGCTTCTCTCAAAATAGAGTCAAACAGAGCCCCCACAGTCAAACTCTAAATTTGGTGTTGGGAGGCCACAACCAAATTCTAAGTTTGGTGTTGAACCCCCACATTCAAACTCTAAGTTTGGTGTTGGGAGGTTCCAACATTGCTCTGAGTATCTGTGAGGCTCCATGAGAGCCCACTGTCAAGCTATTGACATTAAAGAAGCACTTGTTGGGAGGCAACCTAATGTTATATTTAATCTATTTTCCTTTGTTATTTTATGTTTTTTGTAGGTTGATGATCATGGAAAGTCACAAAATCAATTGAAAAAGCAAAAACAGAATGAAAAATAGAAAGAAAAATAGCAAACCCTGGAGGAAAACCTCGCTGGCGTTTAAACGCCAGTAAAGGCAGCAAATGGGCGTTTAACGCCTAGTCTGGCACTATTCTGGGCGTTTAACGCCAGAAAGGGGCACCAGACTGGCGTTAAACACCAGGAAAGGGCAAGAAACTGGCGTTAAACGCCAGAAATAGGCACCAGCCCGGCGTTTAACGCCAGAATTGGCATAGAGAGCATTTTTGCTCGCCACTTGGTGCAGGGATGAATTTTTCTTGACACCTCAGGATCTGTGGACCCCACAGGATCCCCTCCTATCCCACTACTCTCTCTCTTCTTCTTCTCCATTAACCAATCACCTCAACACCTCTTCCCCAAAACCCCTCACCTATCAAATCCCACTATTCTCTTCACCACTCACATTCATCCTTCATAAAACCCCACCTACCTCACCATTCAAATTCAAACCAGTTTCCCTCCCAAACCCACCCATAATGGCCGAACCCTACCCCTCTCTCCACCCCTATATAAACCCATCTTCACTCCTTCATTTTCACACAACCTAAACACTACTTATCCCCCTTGGCCGAACCACAAAGCCTCCTCCATCTCCTCCATTTCTTCTTCTTCTACTCTCTTCTTTCTTCTTTTGCTCGAGGACGAGCAAACCTTCTAAGTTTGGTGTGGTAAAAGCATTGCTTTTTTTTTTTCATAACCATTTATGGCATCTAAGGCCGGAGAAACCTCTAAAAAGAGGAAAGGGAAGGCAAAAGCCTCCTCCTCCGAGTCATGGGAGATGGAGAGATTCATCTCAAGGGTGCATCAAGACCACTTCTATGAAGTTGTGGCCATGAAGAAGGTTATCCCCGAGGTCCCTTTCAAACTCAAAAAGAGTGAATATCCGGAGATCCGACATGAGATCCGAAGAAGAGGTTGGGAAGTTCTTACCAACCCCATTCAACAAGTCGGAATCTTAATGGTTCAAGAGTTCTATGCCAATGCATGGATCACCAAGAATCATGATCAAAGTGTGAACCCGGACCCAAAGAATTGGCTTACAATGGTTCGGGGAAAATACTTAGATTTTAGTCTGGAAAATGTAAGGTTGGCATTCAACTTGCCCATGATGCAAGGAGATGAACACCCTTATACTAGAAGGGTCAACTTTGATCAAAGGTTGGACCAAGTCCTCATAGACATTTGTGAAGAAGGCGTTCAATGGAAGAGAGATTCAAGAGGGAAGCCGGTTCAACTGAGAAGGCATGACCTCAAGCCCGTGGCTAGGGGATGGTTGGAGTTTATCCAACGCTCAATCATTCCCACTAGCAACCGGTCCGAAGTTACTATAGACCGGGCTATCATGATTCATAGCATCATGATTGGAGAGGAAGTAGAAGTTCATGAGGTCATATCCCAAGAACTTTATAAGGTGGCGGACAAGTCCTCTACCTTGGCAAGGTTAGCCTTCCCTCATCTCATTTGTCACCTCTGTTATTCGGTTGGAGTTGACATAGAGGGAGACATCCTCATTGATGAGGACAAGCCCATCACTAAGAAAAGGATGGAGCAAACAAGAGATCCCACTCATCATGAAATCCCTGAGATACCTCAAGGGATGCACTTTCCTCCACAAAACTATTGGGAGCAAATCAACACCTTCCTAGGAGAATTGAGTTCCAACATGGGACAACTAAGGGTGGAGCACCAAGAACATTCCATCCTCCTCCATGAAATTAGAGAAGATCAAAGAATCATGAGAGAGGAGCAACAAAGGCAAGGAAGAGACATTGAGGAGCTCAAACACTCCATAAGATCTTCAAGAGGAAGAACAAGCCGCCATCACTAAGGTGGACCCGTTCTTTAATTTTCTTGTTCTTTATTTTCTTATTTTTCGAATTTTCATGCTTATGTTTATCTATGTTTGTGTCTTATGATCATTAGTGTCTTAGTATCTATGCCTTAAAGTTATGAATGTCCTATGAATCCATCACCTTTCTTAAAAAAAAATGTTCTTAATTGAAAAAGAGAAGAATTGCATGAATTCTGAATTTTATAACAGATTAATTATTTTGATGTGGTGGCAATACTTTTGTTTTCTGAATGTATGCTTAAATAGTGCATATGTCTTTTGAATTTGTTGTTCATGAATGTTGGCTCTTGAAAGAATGATGAAAAAGGAGACATGTTACTGAGGATCTGAAAAATCATAAAAATGATTCTTGAAGCAAGAAAAAGCAGTGAATATTCAAAAAAAAAAAGAAAAAAAGAAAAAAATAATGAAGTTGTGATCCAAGGCAAAAAGAGTGTGCTTAAGAACCCTGGACACCTCTAATTGGGGACTCTAGCAAAGCTGAGTGACAATCTGAAAAGGTTCACCCAATTATGTGTGTGTGGCGTGTATGTATCCGGTGGTAATACTGGAAGACAGAGTGCTTTGGGCCACGGCCAAGATTCATAAAGTAGCTGTGTTCAAGAATCATCATACTTAACTAGGAGAATCAATAACACTATCTGGATTCTGAGTTCCTACAGAAGCCAATCATTCTGAATTTCAAAGGATAGAGTGAGATGCCAAAACTATTCAGAGGCAAAAAGCTAAAAGCCCCGCTCATCTAATTAATACTGATCTTCATAGATGTTTTTTGGAATTCATTGCATAGTCTCTTCTTTTTATCTTATTTGATTTTCAGTTGCTTGGGGACAAGCAACAATTTAAGTTTGGTGTTGTGATTAGCGGATAATTTATACGCTTTTTGGCATTGTTTTTAGTATGTTTTTAGTATGTTTTAGTTAGTTTTTATTATATTTTTATTAGTTTTTAGTTAAAATTCACTTCTCTGGATTTTACTATGAGTTTGTGTATTTTTCTATGATTTCAGGCATTTTCTGGCTGAAATTGAGGGACCTGAGCAAAAATCTGATTCAGAGGCTGAAAAGGACTGTAGATGCTGTTGGATTCTGACCTCCCTGCACTCGAAGTGGATTTTCTGGAGCTACAGAAGCCCAATTGGCGCGCTCTTAATTTCGTTGGAAAGTAGACATCCTGGGCTTTCCAGCAATGTATAATAGTCCATACTTTGCCTGAGATTTGATGGCCCAAACCGGCGTTCCAAATCAGCTCAAAACTGCCCGACGTTAAACGCCGGAACTGGCACAAGAATGGGAGTTAAACGCCCAAACTGGCACAAAAGCTGGCGTTTAACTCCAAGAAAAGTCTCTACACATGAAAGCTTCAATGCTCAGCCCAAGCACACACCAAGTGGGCCCGGAAGTGGATTTTTATGTCATTTACTCATTTCTGTAAACCCTAGGCTACTAGTTCTCTACAAATAGGACCTTTTGCTATTGTATTTTCATCTTTGGATCATTTTTCGATCTGAGGATTATCTTTGGATCTTTGATCATCTTTAGATCTTTGAATCTTTTGATCACGTTTTGGGGGCTGGCCATTCGGTCATGCCTGAACCTTGTTCTTATGTATTTTCAACGGTGGAGTTTCTACACACCATAGATTAAGGTGTGGAGCTCTGCTGTACCTCGAGTATTAATGCAATTACTATTGTTCTTCTATTCAATTCAGCTTGTTCTTGTTCTAAGATATCACTTGTTCCTTAACTTGATGAATGTGATGATCTGTGACACTCATCATCATTCTCACCTATAAACGTGTGCCTGACAACCACCTCCGTTCTACCTTAGATTGAGTGGATATCTCTTGGATCCCTTAATCGGAATCTTCGTGGTATAAGCTAGAATTGATGGTGGCATTCAAGAGAATCCAGAAGGTCTAAACCTTGTCTGTGGTATTTTGAGTAGGATTCAATGATTGAATGACTGTGACGAGCTTCAAACTCCTGAAGGCTGGGCGTTAGTGACAGACGCAAAAGAATCACTGGATTCTATTCCAACCTGATTGAGAATCGACAGATGATTAGCCGTGCCGTGACAGGGTACGTTGAACATTTTCACTAAGAGGACGGGATTGTAGCCACTGACAATGGTGATGCCCAACATACAGCTTGCCATGGAAAGGAGTAAGAAGGATTGGATAAAGACAGTAGAAAAGCAGAGAGACGGAAGGGACAAAGCATCTCCATACGCTTATCTGAAATTCTCACCAATGAATTACATAAGTATCTCTATCTTTATTTTATGCTTTATTCATATATCATCCATAACCATTTGAATCTACCTGACTAAGATTTACAAGGTGACCATAGCTTGCTTCATACCAACAATCTCCGTGGAATCGACCCTTACTCACGTAAGGTTTATTACTTGGATGACCCAGTGCACTTGCTGGTTAGTTGTGCGAAGTTGTGATAAGGAGTTGAGATTGCAATTGAGCGTACCATGTTGATGGCGCCATTGATGATCACAATTTTGTGCACCAGAACACTAACATCAGGTGGGTGCTGGAATGGGCGCTGGGAGTAAAGTTGGCAAAGCCAACACCAAGATGACGCCCTGGGAGTTGGGTTGGTGCTAGAACTGGCGCTGGTTTGGGCACTGGGTTGAACCAACGCCAAGAGCACCCCTGGGAACAAGTTATGGCACTGGAATGGGCATTGGCTTTTCTAGCGCCAACGATCCTGCCAGCCTGACCTTGTCCTCTTCAAACAAACATAACTTGAGCTAAAAAAGTCTCAACAATGCGCTTTTAGTTGCGTTAAAAAGCTAATATTTAGATATTTTCAACGATGTATAATAATCTATAGTGGGCATGAAATTGAAGCACAAATAATAGACATTTCTAAGCCCCAAAAACACTCCCTGGTGAAAGATTGGCGCTGGAAAAGCCAGTGCCCAAGCCACCTGGAACTTCAACTTGGCCCACTCTTCTCACTTAAAGTCCACTATAATTTCAAGCAAGCAAGCCCATAATTGCCAACCAATCAAGACCACAAGAAGCATATAGAAGTAGTTAATTTTCATTTGATTGTAATTTGTTTTGAATTTGTAATCTTGGATAGCTTATAAATAGGCTTTAGTTTCACCACACACAAGAATTGCGGGAGGAGGTCTTCGAACTCCTCACTTCTCACCGACACACTCTTCTTCTCTTCCATCTTCTTTCATACCCACTCTTGTAAATATTATGAGTCTCTAATTCATCATATTTGGGAGAGGAGCTCTATTGCATTTCAATTGAATTTATGTTTATTTCTTCTTCTCTTCTTGATTCTATCCTGCACATAGAAGAGAGTTTTTGTTCTTCAAAAATTCAATTCAATTGGATCTATTAAAATTCTATGTGAACCTTGGAAAACGAATTCAGTTTGAAACTCTCCTCTCACAATGAATTTTATCTTGATTTAGAGTTGATACGTGACATATAATCTCTCCAAAATTGAGGTCTTATGAGTTGTGTGGTATGTGATTAGAAGTTGTGCTTTGTTTATCTAAAAGAGAGTTCTTGTTCTTCAAAGATTCAATTCCATCGGAAGAGGAATTAGATCTATTAGAATTCTATGTGAACCTTGGAAAAAAAATCATAGCAATTCAGTTTGGAACGCTCTTCTCACAATGAATTTGATTTTGATTCAAAGTTGATACGTGACATATAATCACTTTGAAATTGGAATCTTAGGAGTTATGTGGCTTTGGGTTAGAAATTAAACTTCACCTCTTTTCATGAGTATTGGATCAAGGAATTGGCATTTGATCATGATTTGAGAAATTGGGTAACCAAGGAATTGGAGCTCAATTACTTATGATCTGCTAGAGATTCAAATATTGCATGAATAAGAGAAGAAGTGAGAATCATTGATTCAAGGGAGATCAACATCTCCAATCCCTAATGTCTTCTATATTTAATTCTTAGCACTTTACATTTCCCATACTTTACATTTCTTTCCATTTAACTTTTCAGTATTTTACTTTCTTGTACTTTACATTCATGTCATTTACTTTCTAGCCCATTATTGCTTTCTTTTAATTTCATATCATTTACATTTTCTGTTACTTATCATTCAACTATGCTTGTTTAACTAGAATAGTCAATTAACTATTGATTGTTTAATCCTTTAATCCTCGTGGGATCGACCTCACTCTAAGTGAGTTTTGTTACTTGATACGACCCAGTATACTTGCCGGTAGTTATGCGAAATAATTGAGTTCATCAATTTCCGTATCAGCAAGCTAGATTATTGTTGGATATGCTTGGAAAAGAAATTGAGTCTGCTTTAGTAAATTTTTCATTTTTAGTGCCTGAGGCATGGCATGCTTATGGTGAAATGCTATTGAGCATTGATCCTGAATCAATAGCTATAAAACCTGCTTTAATCCCCACTTTTTAGGTATGTTGTCTTTATTATTTGGAAAATTTACTTTCTTTGTTTTGTTTAACTAAAATATCTAAATGCAAATTTTTGGTTCACTGCATGGTTCTTTCCACTTTTCATACTCCTCATTAATCATCATTATTTTGTTCATTCTTGCCATGGTAACTTTTTAATTGTATAAGACACAATCAATTTTTGTAGGTATGTCGATGCAGTTCTTGATCTGGCTTCCCCATTTTATTACACGATTACGTCATTATGCAAGTTTTTGTCGCACACTAGCATCTCATGCTACAACTGCAAGCACTGGAAGCAACCACAATGTGGTTGGAAGTCCTACCCAAAGTTCTGCAACTCCTACAATAAGTTAGGGTCAGTGTGATATTTTGTAGTTGAGAAGGTCTTTAATAAGTCCTTATAGTTTAAAAATAATTGGTTTGCTATAATATTGAAAACATATTCATTATTTTTAGGTCCCTGAATTGAAAATATTTTTGAAATTGTAGTTTGGTCTGGTATCACTATGAATCTACTGTAGAAATGCAATTTTAGTACTTTGCTTCTAACACAAATGACCATCTCATCTTAAATTGTTGCTATCATCTTCACTACCAGCACTATTTTACTATTTTACAAATCAAACTAAAATGACGACGGTGCTTTTTCAGGAGGTCAAAATGGGAAACCAGCTCCATGGGGTGCATACAGCTGCAAAGTTGGGTTCAAAGAGCCATCATCAAGATGAGTAACCCAACTGAAGCAGTGTCCAACTTGACTTCTCCCCCCATCGATGGTCCTTTGCCATTTCTGCCTATCAGCATTAACATAGGAACATTCCCTAGAACACTACTAATTAGACTTATCGAGTTATTTTCTTGGTATTACTCCTGACTCATCTATGATATGGTATGAGGCTTATTTGTCAAAGGTCTAATATTCTTGAATGTAATGGCATGTGCTCTCTTTCTTATTTTGTATTTTTTTATTTAGTCTATAGTGCAAATGAAATTCACACAATATGAGAATTAAATTGGTGATTTTGCTTTTTATTTGGCGGTAGTGCTGCTTTGTTGTGGTGAGCCATTTTCTACAAATTTTAGAAGTTTGATGGTTATCAGTGGCTAAGAGAAGGGGGATGAATCTTAGCTTCCTTTTCTGCTGAATATTACTTTTGCGTTTTCAAATAAACTTAGGAGATATTTTTACTTTTGTCTCGTATCGAGTTGAGAGACATTTTCATTTTGTCTCTTAAGTAACAGAAACAGAAGTGAAGTAGAGAAGAGAGAGTAACACCCAGATGTATCCTTATTCAGCCTCTTAGTGCAATATAGCCTACAGCTAGTCTCCATCACAACAGTGACAGAATTTCAACAAGATTACATTCACCAATTCTCCCTAGGATCTACCCAATCCTATCTGGGACAAATCTATATTCTAACCCAATCTGAACTTGACTAGACCTTGATCTAGCTTTTAACAGCAAAGTGCTAACCCAACTGATGAGCGGATATTTTATACGCTTTTTGGGGGTAACTTCATATAGTTTTTAGTATGTTTTAGTTAGTTTTTAGTATATTTTTATTATTTTTTAGGCAAAAATAATATTTCTGGACTTTACTATGAGTTTGTGTGTTTTTCTGTGATTTCAGGTATTTTCTGGCTGAAATTGAGGGAGCTGAGCAAAAATTTGATTTAGGCTGAAAAAGGACTACTGATGTTGTTGGATTCTGTCCTCCCTGCACTCGGAATGGATTTTTTGGAGCTACAAGAGTTCCATTGGTGCGCTCTCAATTGGGCTAGAAAGTAAACATCCAGGGCTTTCCAATAATATATAATAGTCTATACTTTGCACGAAGATAAACGACATAAACTGGCGTTAAACGCCAGTTCCATGTTGTATTTTGGCGTTCAGCGCCAGAAACAGGTTGCAAGTTGGAGTTAAACGCCAGAAACAGGTTACAACCTGGCGTTTAACTCCAGAAACAGCCCAGGCACGTGAGAAGCTCAAGTCTCAGCCCCAGCACACACCAAGTGAGCCCCATAAGTGGATTTCTGCACCATTTATCTTAGTTTACTCATTTTCTGTAAACCTAGGTTACCAGTTTAATATTTAAACAACTTTTAGAAACTTATTTTGTATCTCATGACATTTTATATCTGAACTTTGTACTCTTTGACGGCATGAGTCTCTAAACTCCAATGTTGGGGGTGAGGAGCTCTGCAGCATCTCGATGAATTAATGCAATTATTTCTGTTTTTCATTCAAACACGCTTGTTCCTATCTAAGATGTTCATTCGCGCTTTAATATGAAGAAGGTGATGATCCGTGACACTCATTACCATTCTCAATCCATGAACGTATGCCTGACAACCACCTCCGTTCTACATTAGATTGAATGAATATCTCTTAGATTCCTTAATCAGAATCTTCGTGGTATAAGCTAGAATCCATTGGCAGCATCCTTGAGAATCCGGAAAGTCTAAACCTTGTCTGTGTTATTCCGAGTAGGATTCAAGGATTGGATGACTGTGACGAGCTTCAAACTCGCGAGTGTTGGGCGTAGTGATAGACGCAAAAGGATCAATGGATCCTATTCCGACATGATCGAGAACCAACAAATGATTAGCCGTGCTGTGACAGAGCATTTGGACCATTTTCACTGAGAGGATGGGAAGTAGCCATTAACAACGGTGACGCCCTACATACAGCTTGCCATGGAAGGAGCCTTGCATGTTTGAAAGTGAGGAAGCATTATGTTACAGGAATTCAGAAGACAAAGCATTTCCAAAACTCCAACATATTCTCCATTACTGCATAATAAGTATTTATTTCATGCTCTTTTACTTTTTACAATTAAAACTAAAAATTATTATTGACATTATATCCTGACTAAGAGTTACAAGATAACTATAGCTTGCTTCAAGCCAACAATCTCCGTGGGATCGACCCTTACTCACGTAAGGTATTACTTGGATGACCCAGTGCACTTGCTGGTTAGTGGTACGAGTTGTGAAGAATTGTGATTTCCAATTTTGTGCACCAAGTTTTTGGCGCCATTGCCGGGGATTGTTTGATTTTGAACAACTGACGGTGATTCTTGTTACTTAGACTAGGAAAAATTTGTCTTTTTGGTTTAGAGTCACTAGGATTGCATCTTCTATTATTCCTTTTAAAAATTTTTCAAAAATATTATTTTTCTTTAATTGAATTTTTGTTTTTTTTTTATGAGTTTAGTGTCATGTTCTGAATTTGGTGTCAATTGCATGCTTTTCTTTGTCTCTCAATTTTTCGAATTGCGTGTTCTTATTTTTCCTTGATCTTCAAATTGTTCTTGTCAATTTTTCTTGTTTGATCTTTGGTTTGTCTTGTTTTGTGTCTTTTCTTGTTTTTCTTATGCTTTTTCAAATTTTTAGTTTTCAAAAAAAATTATTTATTAAATACCTTTTTAAAACACGTTAAATTTATAGCTCAGTTGGCTATAGCGTTGGCTTATGTTCTTGGCAATTGGGTATCTTCTTTTTAAAACTTTTTCAAAAATAATTTTTTTCTTTGATTGAATCTTGTGCCAAACTTTAAGTTTGGTGTTCTCTTGTTAATTTTCTTTAATTTTTGAAAATTTAATTTGGTTTTCAAAAAATTTTAAGTTTGGTATTCTTTCTTTTGTTCTTGTTGTTCTTGTGAATCTTCAAAGTGTTCTTGAGTCTTCTTTGTGTTTTGATCTTAAAATTTTTAAGTTTGGTGTTCCTTGGTGTTTTTCCTCTAAAATTTTCGAAAGCAAGGAACATTAGATCTAAAAGTTTTAAGTCTTGTGTCTTTTGTATGTTTTTTCTCTTTCATCATAAAATTCAAAAATAAAAAAATTATCTTCTCTAACTATTTTCAAGCAAATTTTTCGAAATTTTCTATAAAAATTTAGATTTCAATTTCAAAAATTTTCATAATCTTATCTTTTTAAGATTAAAAAATCACATCTTTTTCAAAAATATCCTAACCACTTTTTCTCTCCTCATTTTTTCAAAAATTTTTAAAATATTTTTTTAAATTTTATTTTTATTTTTTATTTTATTTTTTATTTTATTTTATTTTATTTTATTATTTCGAAAATTACTTTTTTAGAATAAAATAAATAAAATAAATCCACATCATCTCTCTTTCTCCATCATGGACCTAAGTGGAAATGAATAGTTCAGAAGGACTCTGGGGTCATATGCCAATCCCACTACTGCTTCATATGGGAGCAATATCTGTATACCCTCCATCGGAGTTAGTAGCTTTGAGTTGAATCCTCAGCTCATTATCATGGTGCAGCAAAGTTGCCAGTATTCCGGTCTTCCACAAGAAGAACCTACAGAGTTTCTAGCATAGTTTTTACAAATTGCTAACACAGTACATGATAAGAAAATAGATCAGGATGTCTACAGATAATTACTGTTTCCATTTGCTGTAAAAGACCAAAGCAAAGAGGTGGTTAAATAACCAACCTAAGGACAGCATAAAGACATGGAAACAGCTGTCAAAAAATTCTTGAATCACTATTTTCCTCCAAAACGGATGACACAGCTAAGGCTGAGCATCCAAGGCTTCAAACAAGGAGATAATGAATCCCTTTATGATGCTTGGGAGAGATACAGAGAGATGCTAAGAGAATACCCCTCTGAAATATTTTCAGAGTGGGTGCAGTTAGACATCTTTTATTATGGGCTTACAGAGAAAGCTCAGATTTCTCTAGACCACTCATCTGGTGGATCTATACACATGAGAAAGATAATTGAAGAAGCTCAAGAGCTCATTGATATAGTTGCCAAAAATCAGCATATGTACTTAAGCAGTGAACCTTCCATCAACGAAGAGGCTAAAACAGTAACTGCTGAACTCAGTCCTACAGATCAAGCTACTGAATTCAATCAGCAATTAGATTTTCTAACAAAACAGTTAGCCGAATTCAAGGAGATATTGCAAGAAACAAGAATGGCTAATATGAATATGGAAGTCCAGTTGAAGCAAACAGAACAGCATTTATCAAAATAAATAACAGAAGAGTGCCAAGCAGTTTAATTAAGAAGTGGGAAAACACTAAATACCTCACTTCAAGGCAGTAGAAAGCCAAGAAATAAACAAACTGCTACCCAAAATCCCTCGGAGGACAGTCAGAGCCCAGAGAGGAATAATTCTGGCGCTCAAACGCCAGAAAAGGGATGGAAAGCTGGCGTTGAATGCCCAATCCATGCTCAGTCCTGGCATTCAACGCCAGAAACAGGCAAGGAATTGGCGTTGAACGCCCAAAGGAAGCACTGTTCTGGCATTCAGACACCAAAAACAGGTAAGGAGTTGGCATCTAACGCAACTCCAGCTTCCACGCCTGGCATTCAAACGCCAGTGGGAGATCAGACACATACAAGTGCTGATAGCAGCCCCTCTAGAAAGGCTTCTCAACCCACATCTATAGGCAATAAACCTACAGCAACTAAGGTTGAGGAATACAAAGCCAAAATGCCTTATCCTCAAAACTGCGTCAAGCGGAATAGGATAAGCAATTTGCCTGCTTTATAGACTATCTCAGGACTCTTGAAATAAAGATTCTGTTTGCAGAGGCACTTGAGCAAATACCCTCTTATGCTAAGTTCATGAAAGAAATCTTAAGTCATAAGAAGGATTGGAGGGAAACTGAAAAAGTTTACCTCACTGAAGAATGCAGTGCACTCATTCTGAAAAGCTTACCTGAGAAGCTTAAAGATCCCGGAAGCTTTACGATACCATGCACATTAGAGGGTACTTGTACCAAGCAAGCTTTATGTGATCTTGGGGCAAGTATCAACCTAATATCTGTATCTACTATCAGAAAGCTTGGTTTGACTGAAGAAGTCAAACCAACCCGGATATGTCTCCAACTTGCTGATGGCTCCATTAAATACCCATCAGGCGTGATTGAAGACATGATTGTCAAGGTTGGGCCATTTGCCTTTCCCACTGACTTTGTGGTACTGGAAATGAAGGAGCACAAGAGTGCAACTCTCATTCTAGGAAGACCTTTCCTAGCAACTGGACGAACCCTCATTGACGTCCAAAAAGGGGAAGTGACCCTGAGAATCAATGAGGACGAGTTTAAGTTGAATGTTGTCAAAGCTATGCAGCACCCAGACACCCAAAATAACTGCATGAGCATTGATATTATTGACTCTCTGGTAAAAGAGGTCAATATGACTGAGAGTCTCAAATTAGAGCTAGAGAATATCTTTAACGATGCTCAGCTTGATCTGGAGGAACCAGAGAGAATAATAGAACCTCTGAAAATCCCTCAAGAAGAGGAGAAACCTCCCAAACCCGAGCTCAAACCATTACCACCATCCCTGAAATATGCATTTCTGGGAGAAGGTGATACCTTTCCTGTAATCATAAGCTCTACCTTAGAGCCACAGGAAGAGGAAGCACTAATTCAAGTGCTAAGGACACACAAGACAACTCTTGGGTGGTTCATCAGTGATCTTAAGGGCCTTAGCCCAGCCAGATGCATGCATAAGATCTTATTAGAGGGTGACGCTAAGCCAGTGGTTCAACCACAGAGGCGGCTGAATCCAGCCATGAAGGAGGAGGTGCAGAAGGAGGTCACTAAATTACTAGAGGATGGGATTATTTATCCCATTTCTGATAGCCCCTAGGTAAGCCCTCTCTAAGTCGTCCCTAAGAAGGGTGGTATGACAGTGGTTCATAATGAAAAAAATGAACTGGTTCCTACAAGAACAGTTACAGGGTTGCGTATGTGTATTGATTACAGAAGGCTCAATACAGCTACCAGAAAGGATCATTTTCCTTTACCGTCATAGACCAAATGCTAGAAAGACTAGCAAGTCATGAATACTACTGCTTCCTGGATGGATATTCAGGTTATAATCAAATTGCAGTGGATCCCCAAGATCAAGAGAAAACAGCATTCACATGTCCATTCGGCGTATTTGCATACAGAAGGATGCCATTTGGCCTGTGCAATGCACCTGCAACCTTTCAAAGGTGCATGCTCTCTATTTTCTCTGATATGGTGGAAAATTTTTTGGAAGTCTTCATGGATGACTTTTCAGTATTTGGAGACTCATTCAGCTCCTGTCTTGACCATCTAGCACTTGTTCTAAAGAGGTGCCAAGAGACTAACCTGGTTTTAAACTGGGAAAAATGTCACTTTATGGTGACTGAAGGAATTGTCCTTGGGCACAAAATTTCAAACAAGGGAATAGAGGTAGATCAAGCTAAGGTAGAGGTAATTGAAAAATTACCACCACCTGCCAATGTTAAGGCAATCAGAAGCTTTCTGGGGCATGCAGGATTCTATAGGAGGTTTATAAAAGATTTTTCAAAAATCGCCAAACCTCTTAGTAATCTGCTAACTGCTGACACACCATTTATCTTTGATAAGGAGTGTCTGTAGGCATTTGAGACTCTGAAAGCTAAGCTGGTCACAGCACCAGTCATCTATGCACCAGACTGGACACTACCATTTGAACTGATGGGTGATGCCAGTGACCATGCCATTGGTGCAGTGTTGGGACAGAGGTATGACAAGCTTCTGCACGTCATTTACTATGCCAGTCGTGTTTTAAATGACGCATAGAAGAACTACACAACCACAGAAAAGAGTTACTTGCAGTGGTTTATGCCATTGACAAGTTCAGATCTTATTTAGTAGGATCAAAAGTGATTGTGTATACTGACTATGCTGCTCTTAAATATCTACTCACAAAGCAGGATTTAAAATGCAGACTCATCAGATGGGTGTTGCTTCTGCAGGAGTTTGATATAGAAATAAGAGACAGAAAAGGGACAGAGAACCAAGTAGCAGATCACCTGTCCCGAATAGAACCAGTAGAAGGGGCGTCCCTCCCTCTTACTGAGATCTCTGAAAACTTTCCGGATGAGCACCTCTTTGTCATCCAGGAAGTGCCATGGTTCGCAGACAATGTAAACTATAAGGCAATGAGATTCATACCCAAAGAGTACAGTAGGCAGCAATCAAAGAAATTGATCACGGATGCAAAGTACTATCTTTGGGATGAACCATATCTCTTCAAGAGATGTGCAGACGGTGTAATCCGTAGATGTGTGCCTAAAGAAGAAGCACAGAAGATCCTCTGGCACTGCCATGGATCACAATATGGAGGACATTTTAGAAGTGAGCGAACAGCTACAAGAGTCCTCCAATGTGGCTTCTACTGGCCTACTCTCTATAAAGACTACCGAGTGTTTGTTCTTAATTGTGATAGTTGCCAACAATCTGGCAATCTGCCTCACAGTTACGCCATGCCTCAACAAGGGATCTTGGAGATTGAGTTATTTGATGTATGGGGTATTGACTTCATGGGGTCTTTTCCACAATCATACTCAAACACTTATATTCTGGTGGCAGTGGATTATGTATCCAAATGGGTGGAAGCTATTGCAACACCCACTAATGACACTAAGACAGTGCTGAAATTCCTCCAGAAACACATCTTCAGCAGATTTGGTATCCCCAGAGTACTAATCATTGATGGGGCCACTCATTTCTGCAATAAACAGCTTTACTCTGCTTTAGTTCGATATGGAGTTAGCCACAGGGTGGCCACTCCATATCATCCACAGACAAATGGGTAAGCTGAAGTCTCTAATAGAGAACTTAAAAGAATCCTGGAACGGACTGTGATTAACCGTAGAAAGGATTAGGCAAGAAGCTTGGATGATGCTTTATGGGCATACAAAACAGCATTCAAGACCCCTATAGGGACCTCTCCATACCAGCTTGTGTATGGAAAGGCCTGTCACTTGCCAGTGGAACTGGAACATAAGGCCTACTGGGCAACCAAATTCCTAAACCTTGATGCCAAGTTAGCTGGAGAAAAATGATTGCTCCAGTTAAACGAGCTAGAGGAATTCAGACTCAATGCTTTCAAAATTGCAAAAATTTACAAATGGAAAGCAAAAAGATAGCATGATAAGAAACTGTCATCCAGAGTCTTTGAGCCAGGGCAGAAAGTTCTGCTATTTAATTCTAGGTTCAGATTATTCCCCGAAAAATTGAAATCTCGGTGGAGAGGTCCATATGTGATTACAAGTGTGTCACCATATGGATACGTAGAGCTTCAAGATAATGATTCTAACAAAAAGTTCATTGTTAATGGACAGAGAGTCAAACATTATCTTGAAAGCAATTTTGAGCAAGAATGCTCGAAATTGAGACTTGAATAAAGCTCAGTAATAGTCCAGCTAAAGACAATAAAGAAGCGCTTGCTGGGAGGCAACCCAGCCATTAACAAAGCTTATTTCTTTCAATTAATTGATTTTTATAGGTTCATATTAATTTTCTTCAAGGTAAAATGGCAATTGCATGAGTTCACAGAGTCACACAAGGATTCAGAGGATACATCAGCAAAAAGAAGCTCACTGGTGTGGAAAAAAAAGCCAGTAAGAGCTGTTTTGGGCGTTAAACGCCTAAAAGAAGCATCTACTGGGCGTTCAACGCCAGTAGAGATAGCCATCTGGGCATTAAACGCCAGAAAGAAGTACCTTTTGGGCGTTTAACGCCAGATTTACAACGTCCTAGGCGTTTAGAAAAATGCCTAGTGACAAAGGAGTTCCTGGCGTTTAACGCTAGCCAGATGCTACAGCTGGGCGTTAAACACCCAGGAGAAGCTACAAATAGGCGTTAAACGTCCAAAACATGCAGCGTTTGGGCGTTTAACGCCAGGATTGTGGGAAGGAGAATTTTTGAAATTGTCTCCCCTTCTATTCCTCTCATTTCCTTTCTTTTGCTTGAGGACAAGCAAACCTCTAAGTTTGGTGTGTTTTTTCGTGATCACTGAGTGAAAACTCATCAAGATCATGGCACCTAAAGGAAAACAAACCACTTTAAGAGGCAAGAAAGAGAATATTCCAAAACTATTTTGGAATCAAGAGAATTTATTAACCAAAGAACATGCAGACCATTACCACAAAATAATGGGTCTGAGATCAGTGATCTTGGAAGTTAAATTCGATCTGAAAGAAGATGAATATCCGGAGATACAGAAGCTGAAACGCCAGAAGCTGTCTCTTGAAGGACCAGACACCCCACAGGTTGAAGGAGCACCCATCATCTTCCAAACTAAAGGTTGTTGAGTTCTAATATTAGCCTTAACTCTGTGATAATTGTTCTTATTAGGAATTTACCTTAGAAGTTATATATGAGTAGTAGTAATTAATATGTCTATTTTGATTTTATCTCCAATTAAGCTATAATTTATTTTACTCATCATCATCAAACATGAATAAAATAGTAGATTTTTAGAATAAAGAGGCAATATTTTTTTTCGAGTTCTTAATAAGGAAAATTCTAATTATTTATATGTGGTGGCAATACTTTTTGTCTTCTGAATGAATGCTTGAACAGTGCATATTTTTTATATTGAACTTTATGAATGTTAAAATTGTTGGCTCCTAAAAGAATGATGAACAAGAGAAATATTATTGCTGATCTGAAAAATCATGAAATTGATTCTTGAAGCAAGAAAAAGCAGTGAAAAAAATAATAAAAAAAGCAAAAAAAAAAAGCAAAAGCAAAAGAGGTAGAAAAAGTCAATAGCCCTTTAAACCAAAATTCAAGGGTGAAAAGGATCCAAGGCTTTGAGCATCAATGGATAGGAGGGCCCAAGGAAATAAATCCAGGTTTAAGCGGCTAAATCGAGCTGTCCCTAACCATGTGCTTGTGGCATGCAGGTCCAAGTGAAAAGCTTGAGATTGAGTGGTTAAAGTTGTGATCCAAAGCAAAAGAGTGTGCTTAAAAACTCTGGACACCTCTAATTGGGGACTTTAGCAAAGCTAAGTCACACTCTAAAAAGGTTCACCCAATTATGTGTCTGTAGCATTTATGTATCTGGTGGTAATACTGGAAAACAAAGTGCTTAGGGCCACGGCCAAGACTCATGAAGTAACTGTGTTCAAGAATCAACATACTAAACTAGGAGAATCAATAATACTATCTGAACTCTGAGTTCCTATGGATGCCAATCATTCTGAATTTCAAAGGATAAAGTGAGATGCCAAAACTGTTCAGAAGTAAGAAGCTACTAGTCCCGCTCATCTAATTAGAATCTGAGCTTCACTTAAAACTCTGAGATATTATTGCTTCTTAATTTCTTTTTATCCTATTTTATTTATCTAGTTGCTTGAGGACAAGCAACAGTTTAAGTTTGGTGTTGTGATGAGCGGATATTTTATACGCTTTTTGGGAGTAATTTCATATAGTTTTTAGTATGTTTTAGTTAGTTCTTAGTATATTTTTATTAGTTTTTAGGAAAAATTTATATTTCTGGACTTTACTATGAGTTTGTGTGTTTTTCTGTGATTTCAGGTATTTTCTTGCTGAAATTGAGGGAGTTGAGCAAAAATCTAATTTAGGCTGAAAAAGGATTGCTGATGCTGTTGGATTCTGACCTCCCTGCACTTAGAATAGATTTTTTGGAGATACAGAAGTCTAATTGGCGCGCTCTTAATTGGGCTGGAAAGTAGACATCCAGGGCTTTCCAGCAATATATAATAGTCTATACTTTGCGCAAAGATAAAGGACGTAAACTGGTGTTGAACGCCAGTTCCATGTTGCATTCTGGCGTTTAGCGCCAGAAACAGGTTGCAAGTTGGAGTTAAACGCCAGAAACAGGTTACAACCTGGCGTTTAACTCCAGAAACATCCCAGGCACGTGAAAAGCTCAAGTCTCAGCCCCAGCACACACCAAGTGGGCCCCATAAGTGGATTTCTGCACCATTTATCTTAGTTTACTCATTTTCTGTAAACCTAGGTTACCAATTTAGTATTTAAACAACTTTTAGAAACTTATTTTGTATCTCATGACATTTTAGATATGAACTTTGTACTCTTTGACGGCATGAGTCTCTAAACTCCATTGTTGGGGGTGAGGAGCTCTGCAACGTCTCGATGAATTAATGCAATTATTTTTGTTTTTCATTTAAACACGCTTGTTCCTATCTAAGATGTTCATTCGCGCTTTAATATGAAGAAGGTGATGATCCGTGACACTCATTACCATTCTCAATCCCTGAACGTGTGCCTGACAACCACGTCCATTCTACATTAGATTGAATGAATATCTCTTAGATTCCTTAATCAGAATCTTCGTGGTATAAGCTAGAATCCATTGGCAGCATCCTTGAGAATCCGGAAAGTCTAAACCTTGTCTGTGGTATTCCGAGTAGGATTCAAGGATTGGATGACTGTGACGAGCTTCAAACTCGCGAGTGTTGGGCGTAGTGATAGACGCAAAAGGATCAATAGATCCTATTCCAACCTGATCAAGAACCAACAGATGATTAGCCGTGCTGTGACAGAGCATTTGGACCATTTTCACTGAGAGGATGGGAAGTAGCCATTGACAACAGTGACGCCCTACATACAGCTTGCCATGGAAGGAGCCTTGCATGTTTGAAAGTGAGGAAGCATTATGTTACAGGAATTCAGAAGACAAAGCATCTCCAAAACTCCAATATATTCTCCATTACTGCATAATAAGTATTTATTTGATGCTCTTTTACTTTTTACAATTAAAACTAAAAATTATTATTGATATTATATCCTGACTAAGAGTTACAAGATAACTATAGCTTGCTTCAAGCCAACAATCTCCATGGGATTGACCTTTACTCACGTAAGGTATTACTTGGATGACCCAGTGCACTTGCTGGTTAGTGGTACGAGTTGTGAAGAATTGTGATTTCCAATTTCGTGCACCACCAACTTGCAAGGAAATTCCCACAAGATCATGAAACAAACAGAAAGATGTACAAAGCAAACTCGAGACATCTTATGGCTTTTTCTCCTAGTTTGACTCACTACCTTTTACATCTCATTGAATTTTTCTTACAAACCTTACCATGTTTGCCTTTTTCAATGAGACTCGAACAGATTGAACTAAGAAAAAGAAAATACGAAATGAACTACATCAAGGAGAAGAACTCAATTAGCTTGGGTAGCTATGAGAATTGAACTTTGTATTTTTTACTTACTCTCCTTGCCTTCAACCCTTGGCCATTCACTCTTAATATAGAAGATTGAAGCTTCCGAAGTTGAAACAGGTTCAACCCTAACACTGTCTTCTTCTCCCTCATCAGAGACTTGCATCGACTTCAACAGAGAGGAGAGAGAAAAATGAATCTATTGCTTGCAACTCACATTTTCTCTCTCATGCTTTTTCTTCAAGCTTTTTCAATCTTGACAGTTGAGCTTGACTTTGACCCCAAGTTTTTATTTTGAGTGTTGATGAGCTTTTGAACCAACTTGACTTCACATTCTCCATTGTTGCTTGTTCCGTGCTTGTGACCTTGTGACTTTCTACTTGGTTCCTCAGCATTGTACAGATGAGGGAATAATCTTCTGGATGCGCTTTTGGCTAAGAGAGACTAGCTACTTTGTAGTCCTTCCTTCTTGTTTTGATTTCAGAACAATCCTTTTGCCTTTCTCCATGATATGATTTTTGAAGTTTCCATTTTCTTCTTTCTTCTTCTTTGAATGACGTGACCGAGGTGAAAGAGAGAGGAGAGAGAAGAGAGAAGCTCTAGCTTTCGGTGGAAGCTTCAAGGACATTAATTGGAGTTTAAGTAACTTGAAGTGAGGCTTAGGTTACTTCACCGAATAGGCTAGGATTTTTCTTTGGGCCCTTTTTGTTTTCTTTCTTCTGCCACTAGTTTTTGGATCATTTTGGTATAAGGTTGAATTTGTTTATTGATCAAGATGGGCTTGCTTAATTGGGCCAATATGAAAAATAATTTGCTTTCCTGCACACTAAACCAAATACATTAAACAAACAATTGGTAACAATATAATAATATTTGTTCATCATAAAATTAGTTTTCTAATCTCAACGATCTCCCCTTTGATGACAAATATTATTAAAATGAATTGAAAATGAAAAGATTAGGAGAGAAAACTTACCTTTGATAGTTCATGGATTATGAAGAACGAAACTCTCGCGCCATCTAGAATTTTCACAAATAAATTCCCATTGTAAGTATAGCTTCTAGACTGACAAGAATTCCTTTCTTGCAAAAGTTTTGTTTGTCACTTAAGCAAACCCAATAAAAATAAATAACCAAAGTATTCAAACCTCGGGTCGTCTTCTCAAGGAATTGCAGGGAAGTATGATTTATTATTGGTTATGGAAAAAGATATATTTTATTTTAGGTTTTTAAAATAAGGAACAAGTAATGTGAAATAACAAGTCTTTAAAATAATAACTAATAAAGCTCTTGGCACGGTATGAGAATTAGAAATCCTGTCCTAGTTATCCTTATCACTGGTGATGAGAATTGTTTATTGCTCCCACTTAGTTAACCCTTACTAATTAAAGGAAAGTCAAGTGGACTAATCAGTTTGATTCCTCAATTCCTAGTCAACTCCTATGGAAAGACTAGCGTTAGAGGGATTCAACCCAATCAGCAAATTCCAATTATCAATCACAAAGGAGTTTGTTAACTCGAGTATCACCAATTACTCAACCAAAGCCAAAAAGAAAAAAAATCTAAATTATTTATATAAACAAAAGAAAGCAATCATGAGTCTGAAATACCTCAAATTATATTAATTAAGAAAATCCTAACATGAAAAGTTCATAAACAAATAAAAGAGAAAATAAATAAAAAGAACATTGAACCTGTGATGAAGAAATAATCCCAATAAGATAAATCCTAATCCTAATCCTAATTCCCAAGAGAGAGAGAGAGAGAGGAGAGAACCCCTCTCTCTAAAAATTACATCTAAATTATGAAAAGTGAATTCTGAGTCATCCTCCCTTCATTCCTCCACTTTGCAGCCTTTAATCTGTATTTTCTGGGTTTGAAACTGGGCCGGAAATAGTCCAGAAATCGTTGGGGACGAAATCTGCCACGCTGATTTTCGTCACTGCAACGCATCCACGTAAAGCATGCGTTCGCATCATCTAGCGATATGACCACTATGACAAATTATATATCAAATCAAAGTCCCAGACGTTAGCTTTCCAACGCAACTAGAACCGCATCATTTGGACCTCTATAGCTCAAGTTATGACCGTTTGAGTGCGGAGAGGTCAGGCTGGACAGCTTAGCAATTTCTTCAACTTCTTGTATTCCTTCCACTTTTGCATGCTTCCTTTCCATCCTCTGAGCCATTCCTGCCCTGTAATCTCTGAAAATACTTAACACACATATCACGGCATCGAATAATAAGAGAGGATTAATATTAGCAAATTTAAATCCCAAAGAAGCATATTTTCAATCATAGCACAAAATCTGAAAGAAAAAAGTAAAACATGCGAATATTATGAATAAGTGGGTAAAGAGTTGATAAAAACTACTCAATTGAGTACAAGATAAACCATGAAATAGTGGTTTATCAGATTACTCCCCCTTTCTTTTGATCACCATGCTCCCCTTTAATGTGTGCTTTGATTAACCTGATTAGAACAATATTTTTATAGAGGTAATGCCTATATTCAAATAAGACATGTGTTCCTTTGATTAGGCAATAATTGTCCCAAATTGAAAATTTTCAAGAATTGTGAATTCTTTAAACAGAACAAAATTGTAATAAACAAATGCTTCATAAAGCCAAACATGTAATCCCTTAAAATCAGATTTTTAGAGACTGATAAAAAAATAAATTAGTAAACCAAAACAGAGCATGAAAAATTTTATAATCCAATTAGCCCCATGTTCTTACTCAGATCTAATGCTTTAATCAAGAGGCATAAGAGACAAATATAAAAACAAGCAAAAATTAAAATAGAACTCAAAACTGAATCAGAGCTAAAACAGAGACATGAAACTGTTTCAATTCATTTTTATGCTTTCTCCCCCTCTTGATATCAAGGAGGGACACTTGCAAGCTCAAGTATCAAATAATGTAGCCAAAATATTAGGTCATGCATACCAAAGAGAGTGTACCAAAGTTAAAGTTATTACTGTCATCCAACAAAAAATAAAGTTTAAGATAAGTTAAAAATAGTATCAAAGTTTCAAATTCAGAGGCAATAGAGTAGAGATCATTCAAAGGCATCAAAGAGCAAAACTAGGCATCATACTCCTCTTCTTCAGATTCCAGGGGCTCATCCTCTTTTTTAGAAGGTGCCAGATCCTCATCAAATGAGTCCAGGTGATTTAGAAGTACAACAACCCTATCATAAAATTTCATCCAGGATTTTTGTCATCCTTTCTATTTGACATTTTGTTTATGAGTTTATACTTCTATATGATTATATGAATGACCATGATGGTGAATGCTGGAAATTTGTTATTTTTTAAGTTACTGCTTCACTTGTACATTCTACATTTTTCATTGCGTTGGTCACTTTTACAGACATTTTCTTACTGACGCTTTTATTTCACTTTTACTAACAATTTTATATTTTCATCCTTCTTTGTTTTGGGTTTGAACTTGTCTAATTCACAATGCAACAATATTTTAAATTATGTAGAACAGTGGTGATTCCGAGATGCGGGGATTCTTGTAGGGATTGTCCTGAATAGAGATTCGACTGTGAGGAATTTTTCTCGCGAAATGGGGGACAAAATTCTCCCGAGGAATGCACGGAGATCCCTGCCCCGTCCCTGCTAATCCCCGAAATTCATAATTTTACTTAATTGCCCTTAATAGTTTATTTCTCATATATATTTTTTAGTCATTTCACATGCCATATATATATATATATATATATATAGAAAGAGTGAAAGAGAAATGATAAACCGCTATGTTACGGTTTATCTTGTGCTCAATTGAGTGGTTTTTATAAGATTCTTCCCACAATTATCCATGTAATTAGCATGTTATACATTTGCTTTCCTGATCTAATACTATGATTGAAAACCTGCTTCCTAAGCCCTTAAATTGTTAGATTATAATCCATCTTTATACCATTCGATGCCGTGATTTGTGTGTTCAGTGTTTTCAAGCTTTATAGGACAGGAATGGCTTGGAGGATGGAGAGGAAGCTTGCAAAAAATGGAGGGAGCACAGGAAATAAAGGAGACAATCAGCAAGGAGCGACGCGCACGCATGGCTCACGCGTGCTCGTGAATTGGAATTCGCTCAACGACGCGTGCACGTGCTTGACGTGTGCGTGTGACAAGGAAAATCGCCAAACGACGCGTACGCGTAAGTGATGCGTACGCGTGGCATGCGCGATCTGCAGAAATTGTAGAAAACACTAGGGGCGATTTTGGGCCGAGTTTGGACCTAGTTTCTGGCCCAGAAACGTAGACTAGAGCTAGGGAACGAGCAGAGACTCAACAAACATTCTCATTAGTTTAGTTTTTCAGTTTTTAGATCGGAATCTTAGAGAGACATTACTCTTCCTCTAGGTTTTCTTTGACATTCATAGATTTCTAGTTTTATGCTTTTGCTTTAGATATTGAGAAGAGCCACTACCTCCGTGGAAGTTTCATTACTCTAGTTTGTTTTCTTATTCCTTTACCCTTTTATTGCCCGTTAACCCTGTTTGGATAAGTATGTTGCATTTTAGGATTTATTAATGCAAAGAAATACTTTTACTTTTAATTAATTTTCAGTCTCTATTTTATTTAATCTACATGCCTTCTTCTTATATTTCTTTGGACGTTACATTCATGTCAATGGAGTAGAACCCCCACTTGATTTAGGGGTTGATTAAAAGGAGACCCTTGAGTTGGAATGTTCAAGCAATTAGTTAATTTGGAAATTATTGGCTAATTCTCTATTTACTAATGCTAATCCTTTCCAAGGGAGAGGATTAGGACTTGTGAATAAGAGTTAGCTCAATCACTTGACTTTCCTTTATTTAGTAAGGGTTAATTAAGTGAAAATAACAACCTCTTGAAGCTACACTTGAGAAATTCCAACAAGGATAGAACTTCCAATTAATCTACCCCGGTCAAGGCTTTTTATTTGATTATATAAATTCTCAATCATTTATTTTTCTGTTCTTCAACTCTTAAAAATCCTTGGAAAACCTCTGATCAATAAAATAGCACTCTTTTGTCAACTCTTTGGAAGACGACCTGGGATCTATACTCCCAGTATTTTATTTCTAAATTTTGTGATAACTCTTTTAAATTGATACGCGAAATCTTCATTGGTTAAGAGCTATACTTGCAACACTGTTTTCTCTACAAACTCTTAATCGGTGATTTTTTGTACGTCAAGAAATATAAAATTCCTAATCCTCATTTGCATAACATTTCTTCGATTCATAGATCCCTAGCGTCGTTCATACTCCATCCAACCTCTCTGCAGCGACCCCTTCGCCACTTTCCTGTCTCACCGCATTGTCACCCCTCACTGTTTCATCACCTTTACCACGTCGTTCTCTATATTTATGGCGTTCCTTTCCACAGCTCTGCCGTCGTGTCCATTCTCCTCTGTGCTACCGCGTCCCCCACCTCGTTCACTGCTCTGTGCTTTGGCTCACCATGGCGTCTCCCACTGTGTCATTTTGAAAGAAGTCACTATCTTGTCATTTAGACTTTTTGTATAAAATCTTGCTATTTTTGTATAGGATAGATACTTTCAGCTCTATTCTTATAGAAATTAATACTTAGTTAGAACTATCAAAGAGATGGAAAATGGGGTCCCCACGGGGAATGACCCTGTGTAGAATGGGAATGGGGAGCAATATTCTCCCACAACGGAAAATAGAGATGGGGACAGTGAGCAAATATGGAGCCGGGGATGAGGAGTAGGGAGGAATTTCCTGCCCTTGCCCTACCCCGTTAACATCCTAAGTAGTGAAAACAATGGAGCTCATAATGGATAATCACACAATTATGAATTTTGATATTTTATAATGAAGTAAGTAAAGAAAATAGAGATGTATAGTTGTTAGAATTGTATATAATGTATTAGGGATTCATAGGTAGTTGTTATCATCACTTTGACTTTTGGTACTTTGTTAGAATATTTTCATGTAATCAAAGTTTTTTTGTGTGACAATATGATGATGAAAGTTTATGTATATTGGATTGCTTGATTTAAAATGATATATTAAATTTGTAAAGTTAATTATAAAGATTCATAAAAAAGTGTAGCCATAAGTTTTCTGAATTAAGAATTAGCCACGCTTAAAAAGGGTGACCATATTGTACAGTTTAGCTATCGGCACGCTTTGAAAGCATGGCTATAGGGTATGTTTAAGAAAGCGTGGATGTATTATCACCCAGAGAGCACGCTTATAAAGAGTGGCAATAGCTAAAAGCGTGGCAACAAAATAAGCGTGGCCATAGCTCAATAAAAGCGTGTTGATAGAGCAACTGTCACGCTCGCGGATGTGACCCTTTCAAAAGCGTGCCGATAGCTAAAAAAGCGTGGCAAAAAGCTACTACCATGCTTTCTGGCACTTTTTGGCATGCTTTAAAGGCGTAGCAAAAAGCTGGTTTTCTTGTAGTGCGAGTAATCTTTCATGGACGAATTTGACTATTAACTCATATTTTAAAAGATTTGTATCAAACTTTTCCCAATTTCCATTATATATACTAATATATTAATAGATATATCCTTTTATACTTCAAATATATGTTATAATAAAAAATATTAATATTAATTAAGATGGTAAAAACTTTATATTCTAAATAAGTGATCTTAGGTTCAACTTTCACAATTTTATTTTTTAAAATACCTTGTATTATATATATATATATATATATATATATATGTATATATATATATATATGTATATATATATATATATTCTCTAGCTTGCCTTTGCTTCGCAGGTCGATACTAGAATTTGTTATAAGATATTGTTGGAACTCTTTATCTATGTATATAACTTGTCTTTTCTGTTTTTTGTTATCCTGCTTCTATTCTTTTCGATTCGTGCAAGATGCGGTTTTTAATTGTTTGTTTTAACTTTTTCTTCAAAGCTCCTAGTTAAATTTCTCTTCATATATGCCTATGTACGCAATTTTACTTTTAGAGGTCGTAATACCTCACAACCCCTACTTTATGAACTTATGCATAAAACTCTGTGTGGTAGGATATTACATTATGGTATCAGAGTAGTTCGTTCCTGTAGGTCGTAATACTCTGGGTGTGTTCATATGATATTTAGGATTATCTAACTCATAAATGTAGCATACTTGTTCATGAGCATATATTTGGGACTTTTAAACATTAAAATTGAGATACTGAGACTGATCACCTTAATATCAATTGTTTGGTGTGAACAGGAATCAAATGACGTCTCGTGGGCATGGATGTGGGCAAGAAAGAGGTTAGAGAGTAAATGAAGAACCCAAAATGACTCAAAATAACCCATTAAACTTCATAACCGCTTTAGAAAATATGGCTGCTATTATGCAGGGCACAACTGAGGTATTAGGTAATTAAGATGGTAATGGGAATGGCAGTAACGATGGTAACGAGATGATAACTTTAGCAACATTCCTGAAGGTGAATCCACCTGTTTTCCATGGAACAATGAATCCTACAGAGGCAGACAATTGGTTTCAGGTTATAGAAAGAACCTTACAAGCGCAACACGTACCTGAGGACCAATATGTTGAATTCGCCACTTATCAGTTAATGGGGGGAAGCACAGTTCTGGTGTCAGGGAGCTCGATGTCTATTACCGCAAGCCGACGCCGTGATAGCTTAGGACATTTTCAGAGTTAAGTTCTACAAGAAATATTTTTTGTATTCAGTGAGAGCATCCAAGAACCGTTTGAAGTATACTGTGATACTTCTTTGAAGTGTTTGGGTTGCATGTTGATGTAACACCAAAATATAGTGGCTTACGCATCACGTCAGCTGAGACCACAAGAGGTTAATTACCCAACTCATGACTTAGAATTGGTGGCGATTGTGTTTGCATTGAAGATTTGGAGGCCCACATGTATGGAGTGAGGTTTAGAGTTTTTTCTGATCACAAGAGTCTTAAGTATATCTTTGATCAGAAAGAGCTCAATATGCGTCAAAGAAGGTGGATAGAGCTTCTGAAATATTATAATTTGGAAATGAGTTATCACACCGAAAAGGCGAATGTTGTGGTGGATACATTGAGTCGAAAGTATTTGACGATAGCTTGGATGAGGATCAAAGAAGAAGAATTAGTAGATAAATTTGCAAAACTTAAACTGGATATTGATGAAGTTGATAGACAAGCTTGTTTGAACCAATTATGCATTTTGAGTACTTTTAAGTCAGAAATTCAGAGGGCTCAGAAAAATGAGCAATAACTTCAGAGATTATTTCAACCGATTGGCAAGAAGAGGCATGAAAAGTTTACTAAGGATGATGAAGGGTTGTGCAGATATAAGGGGAGAATTTGTGTGCCGGATCTTGGAAGTTTGAGACAAGAGTTGTTGTCAGAAGCTCATAGCAGTGGGTTTTCTATTCATCCAGGAAGTACGAAGATGTACTATAATCTCAAGAAGATATTCTGGTGACCTAGAATGAAAAATGATGTAGCTACAGTTGTATCTAAGTATCTGACGTGTCAGAAGGTGAAGATAGAACACCAGAGACCGTCGAGAATGTTATAGCACTTGAGGTTCTTTAATGGAAGTGGGAAGGAATTGTGATGGATTTTGTGACTAGTTTACTGAGGATTGGGTCGAAATTTGATGTAGTTTGGGTGATCGTGGAACATTTAACCGAATTTGCTCACTTTCTGCCTATCTAAGTGAACTACTCTATGGAGGAATTGGCGTGGTTGTACATCAAGGAGATTGTAAGGTTGCACGGAGTCGAGCATAGTGTCAGACCGTGATTCCCAACTGACATCAAGGTTTTGGGGAGCTTTTCAAAGAGCTTTCGGTACGAGACTGTGCCTCAACACGACATATCATCCGTAAATGGATGGACTGTCAGAATGGACTATTCAGACATTGGAAGATATGCTAAGGGCGTCTATCTTAGATCAACCAGAAAGTTGGGACCGTTACATGCCATTGGTGGAGTTTGCGTACAACAACAGCTTTCATGCGAGCATTGGGATGGCTCCGTATGAGGCCTTGTATGGACACAAGTGCCAACCTCTACTTTGTTGGTATGAGGCCGGTGAAGCAAGTGTGTTAGGGTCGGATTTGGTTGTAGAGACTACTGAAAATATTAAGAAGATTAGAGCAAGGATCTTGACTGCACGGAGCCGACAAAAAAGTTATACGGATTAGAGAAGAAAACTGTTGGAATTTGAAGTGGGTGAGCATGTATTTCTGTAGGTTACTCCTACAACTGGGATTAGAAGAGCAATTAAAACTAAGAAGCTGAATTCGAGATTTATTGGACCGTTCGAGATTTTGAGACGATTCGGACCGGTGGCATATCAAGTACTTTTCCGCCGCATTTGCCTAACTTACATAACGCATTCCACGTGTGACAATTCCGTAAGTACATGCCGGATGCGGCTCATGTGTTAGAGCCCGAGTCGGTTGAGCTAAAGGAGAACTTGACGTTTCAAGTAACACTGGTGCGAATTGACAACATTAGTGTGAAGAAACTGAGAGGAAAAGAAGTTTAGTTGGTCAAAGCTGCTTGGAAAAGAGCAGGAGTGGGAGAGCACACTTGGGAATTAGAGTCTGAGATGCAGAAAGATTATCCCGAGCTATTCTCAAGTAATCACTAAATTTTGGGTACAAGATTTCTTATTTGGTGGGGAGAATGTAAGAACCGCGAGTAATTAACCGCTTAATTAATTTGATTAAATTGCCCAAAATAGGATCCAAAAATTTAGAATGCTAATTAGAAAATTTAGATATGATTTTTGGACTCGGTAGATTTTTTTGAGTTGGAAAATGTAATTTTCTGTGAAAAACCGCATAAAAATGTGAACTGGTAAATTAACCGGCAGTACCAGCTAAAATCTGTCCGGTACTATGCGAGAATAATAAAAACAGTAGAAAACCTTAGGAAAACATTTAGAATTGAAAACTCGACACTAATTTTAAAGGTTTGGCCTAAAATTGGGCACAGACCCAACATATAAAAGGCTAACCTAATGAGCATTCAGCTCATAACAAACACTAAAACACAAGTGTGCAGCTGGGAAGTGAGAGGGGATAGCAAGAACACTATTCACCTCATCATTCAATTGGCCATAACTTGAGCTACGGAGCTTCGATTTGCGTGCCGTCAGTGGCTACACAAAACTCTCGATGAGTCCGTCACTTCTAGCTAATTATTGTGGTAAGCTTCTCGAAATTTCTTGCCCAGTTTTCTGCCCTAAGAAATTCAAAAATTTAGGTTTTAGTTTTGAGTGATTTTTGTATTTTGATTGATTAGGTGGTATCTAAGGTTGGGCTATTAGTTGTTTGTGCCCCCAAACACCCTCGGAGAAGGTAAGGAAACTCTTTTCCTTTGTAAATTTATGATTTTGGTAACTTTAGGTTGATTAGTGGTATTTGGTATGATTTTAGTTTGGGTTCTTGTAATTGTTGGCTAATTGGAAGCATTTGGATTGGAATTGGTGATTTGTTGGTGGTTGAAAGCTTGTTGGGCACAAATTTTGGTGTATAGCACATGTTGAGAATCTGCCAAGGAATGGTTTCGGTTTTCTCTATGTTATATGTAATATTTTTGGACACCTAGGCTAGTGAACCATATGATAGGTTTGGATTGAATTGGTTGTTAAACTTATTGAATGATAATGTATGATGATTGATGAGTGAAAATTGTCGTGTCGGTATAGAATTTTCCCAAATGAATGAATTCTCGTTGCAAGTATAGTTCTACACCAACAAACAATTGCTCCCCCCCTTTGCTTGGACTTTAATTCTGCATGAAATACACTCAGAAACAAGTTGGAATTGGGCCTGGGCAGCTCAGAAATTGCCCCCAGCATTTTACCTTTAAGTGAGTCACGTGCGAGTATCGGCGCGTACGCGCCATGTGCGCGTGCGCGTCTATTGGCTATTTCTTCATCCGCGCAGACGAGTCATGTACACGTGCGCGTCTCTACGCGAAGTCACTTTTGCGCGCGCGCGCATTGTACACTTGCGCGCCATCGATGCATTTCCAATTCTTGTTTCCTCATGCATTCTTCACTTTGTATGCTTCTTTCCTCATTTCTTCCATCCAATACTTGCCTTATGAACCTGAAATCACTCAAAAAATACATCAAGGCATCGAATGGAATTAAGGTGAATTAAAATCACCAATTTAAGGGCCTAAAAAGCATATTTTTACATTTAAGCATAAATTAAGGGAGAATTACAAAACCATGATATTTCATTGAATAAATGTGGGAAAAGGTGAATAAATCCCCTAAAATAAGCACAAGATAAACCACGAAATCGGAGTTTATCAAATCTCCCCACACTTAAACTAAGCATGTCATCATGCTAAAATCAAGAAAGAAGCAAAGGGGTATTAGCATTTATTCAATGCAAACTACCTAAATGCAACCTATCTACATGCAATCTATCTAAATGAATGCAACTACTTGGTCAAAATAGGTCAACTTCCAAGAACACATATATAAGTACAAGGGCTAAAGCCATAGCAGTCAAATCAAACCCACAATTGCATTGAATTATTGAAAGATTTTACAAACTTGCAAGAATAGACGATCATGGGTAGAAACATGTAATTGAGCGATCGAACCCTCACCGGATGTGTATCTGCTCTTGTCACTCAAGTGTATGGGGTTGATTCACTCAATTCTCCCCTAATCATGCTTTCCAAAATTTGTTTTTCATCTAACAATCAACAATTATTTCATGCATGCATACAAATATCAAGAGGTCTTTTCCATAGGTTGTAATGGGGATAGGGTCAAGGTAAGGATGCATATGGTCAAGTGGACTAGAATTTGAATCTTTGATTAACCTAAGCTTCCCACCTAACCTATATAAAAACCTATACAATTCAAAGCTAACCTAACTACCCATTCTTCACTTTTTCACACACTCATGCATTCTATTTTTGGTCACCACATATATGCATTGATTTTTATTGAGCTTTACTTGGGGTATTTTGTCCCCTTTTTATTGCTTGTATTTTTCTTTCTTTTTCTATTTTTTTAGACTAAAATGTGTACAAGAGCATCAATGCATATGGTGTACACATGATTAATATATGAATGTGTACCCAATTCTCAAGATTTTCACACAACTACAAGACATGCTTTCATCTCTACCCGATGTACCCAACCTTCCCCAAAATCTAGTAATGAACACTCTCACTAGCCTAAGCTAATCAAAGATCCAAACAAGGGACTTTTATTGTTTTTCGCTTTAGGCTTGTAATGTGCTAAAATTAAGAACAAATGGGTTAAGCGTAGGCTCAAAATTGGTTAACAATGGAAGATAAAAGGTAGGCTATTTGGGTAAGTGAGCTTTATGAAATAATGGCCTCAATCATATAAGTGCATGTATACACAAAATAATGGACATATAGAATCCAACAAATCAAAGATTACAATCACAGAAAGAGAATAATGCACACAAGAATGAAAATAAGTGGTTATATGATGTATGATGATTGGATTTTTGACGGTTTAGAATTTAACAAATGAAATCTCGTTGCAAGTATAGTTTCTAAACCAACACTAATCCTTTCATTCAAAAATTTGTTTGTCACAAGTAACAAACCCCTAAAATCTATAAACCAAAGCATTGAACCTCAGGTCGTTCTCCCTAGGAATACAATAAAGTGTCTTGTTATTGGTTATGAGTTATTTTGGGGTTTTTGAGATTTTAGACAAGAAATATAAATGGCAAAGAAAACAAAATAACAACTAACAAAGCTCTTGGCAAGATATGAGAACTAGAAGTCCCATCCTAGTTATCCTCCTCAATTGTGATCACAAATTGTTCATTGCTACCACTTAGTTAACCTCTACAATGGAGGAAAGTCAAGTGGATGAATTAACTTGATTCCACAAGTCCTAATCAACTCCCAAGGGAAAGACTAGCTTTAGTGGTATCCAAATCAATTAGCAACTTCTAATTATCAATCAACAAGGGAATTAGACAACTCAAGCATCACTAATTACTCTACCTAGGCCAAGAGGAGCAAAATCCATACTAAAGCTAAAAGAGGCATTTTATCAAACACATAAGAGGCATAAAAAGAAAGCATGTGAAATCTACAACAAGAGTGAAAACTAACAACAATTATTGCAATGAATTAACAACAACAATCAAAAGGAACATAATTATTATGAATTACATCTAATTTAATTGAAAGAGAATAGAAGGGACAAAAGTAGATCTACAACAAAGCATAGAAACAAAGTGGAAGGGATTACAATGAAAGAATAGAGGAATCATAAATGCAACACAAGGAATTGAGAAGAATAAGTAGAAGAAAGCAAAGATTAAAACCTAGATTTAAGAACTAAGCCTAATTCTAATCCTAATCCTAGAGAGAAGTGAGAGCTTCTCTCTCTAGAAACTACTTCTAACTAATCCTAATGTGTAAAAAATGATCAAAAGTCCCTTTGCTCTTCAATCCTTGGCTTTAAATAGCATCTTTGGCACCAAAGTTGGTTGGGATTGGGCCCCACAACTCCTGAGAATTCGCTGGACGCGAATTCACTTAAAAATCAAGTATCAGCATCGACGCGTACGCGCACAGCACGCGTACGCGTCCATGGGCCATTTCGCAAGGTGCGCGTAAGCGCCTGGTGCGCGCGCGCGTCCATGGGTGAGTTCAACTCTTTGGCTTTTCATGATTTCTCCACTTTGCATGCTTTCCTCTTTACTCCTTTGATCCATTCCTAGCCTTTTCAATCTGAAATCACTAACAAACACATCAAGGCATCTAGTGGAATCAAAGGGAGATTAAAATCATCAAGTTAAAGGCCTAAAAAGCATGTTTTCACATCTAAGTACAAATAAGGAGACAATCACAAAATCATGCTAATTTATTGAATAAATATGGGTAAAATGTATTAAAATCTCCTAAAATCAATACAAGATAAACCCTACAAATGGGGTTTATCAATGTAACCACACCATTATGCTCAAATCTCACATGCTTGTGTTCTTGGCTCAAAAACATGATCCATAATTGTATAATTCAAGCAAGTTCTAAATTTTTTTTTTCAATCAATTGGGGTGCCTTATAGGTAAAATTCTTGAAAAATTTCATTATTTTGACTAAGCTTAATATATACATATGTAATGCAACCAAAAATCCTAAGAGACCTAAAAGTGAAATGCAAAAGTGTTGGGATTAGAAACTTGTTGCCCAAAAATGCTGAGTGGTCGGACGACCTCCCCACACTTAAAAGTTTGCACCGTCTTCGGTGCACTCAAAGATGAGCAAGGGGGTACGGCGACCTTTCTAGTTGCCACCTCCAGCTGGTGGGTCAACCAATTGCTGCATGTCCTTTTCCTACTTCCATTGTTGCTTATGATGACTTATCCTAAAAATAGAAAATAGGAGATAATAAGACAAGTAAATGCACAAGCAAGGAAGCATGGATTGTTGGAATGAGGTAATTCACTAGAATTGAGTGAGTGAGTTGATGTGACATTGATGAAAAATAGGCGTGTGGGTCCTAACTTGCATGCGGTTTAGAACTCACACCCTAGTATTTAAAAGCCATGTCACAATTATACAAAAGAAGTATGCACTTCACTCATTCTAGTGTGCTTGAAGTACTTCAAAAGACTTGTAAGTTAAGTCAATCAAACAAGTAGTGAAGAGGCATGAAAGCATTCAAGCAATTAATCAAGCAATTGTGAGATTGGATAATGCATGGACATTGATTGATGTGTAAGTAGAGTTAGTGAACAAAATGGTATATGAAACTTACATAACAATCAATGACACATATTGAAGTTGTTGTAACACCTAAGTGACATAGAGGTGAGACACGTGGATGCTATGGAACTTAGGAAAAGGAAGATAGAAGTGGAAATCAATCACATAGCAAGCATGGTCCACAAAGCTAAGAAAACTAAAAAATATGTCACTAGGTAAGCTTTTGGTCCAATTTCACAAGTCCAAAATCTCAATGCATGAAATAGGTGATGTGAATAACATAAATCATAGACAAGCATCACCTAAAAAAATGTAATGATAATATACAATTGCCTAACAATGGAAGATGAATGCATGGTGGTCAAAACGTGCAATTAAAAAGAGTTAAGAAGCTTAAAGGCAATGTAACATTCACTTGGTGTTCACAAACATTAAGCATTAAGAACCCAAAATCAAGTGACAAAATATATCCTTAACAATTAAATCCAACAATGACAATCAAAGAAAACTATGCTAAAATAGCATCAGTTAATACTAAGCAGCAATGAACGGCACACAACATTAATATTCCAACACCTATAATGAAAAAATAGAAAATGAAATGAAAAATCAAACTAATTACATAAGTAACTAACTAACTAAAAAATGGTTATAGATGGTGTTTGGTAGTGTTGGATGATGATTGAAGGGTGGAAAGAGAAGAAGAGAAGAAAGGAGAAGGAAAGAAATGGAAAGATGAGAAGAAAAGAAGGTGGGTGAAACAGGACAATCCACGTGTGCACATCATGTACGCGTAAGCGTGGATTGATAAAATGGTAGTGACACAAACGCGTTATGCCCGCGTGCGCGTGATGAGTTATTTGGAGCGGCAACGCATACGTGTGAGGTAGCGTGCGTTTGTCTTGGGCACAAAGTTGGCACACTTCAAGCACAACTCTCGGGTGAATGTATAGAGGGGTGGAACTTCTAGATCCACGTTTACGCGTCATGTACACGTGCGCGTGGATGGTAAAAAATGCTTGGGGCACGCGTACACGTGGGTGACGCGTACGCATGGTGTTCATACCCTGACCGAGCTCCTCCAACTCGGCAAAATCCATGAAAGGTCCGACCTCATCCCAAGGCCCACGCCTAAGGTCGGACCTCGGACAAATAAAGCTAAGAAGGCCCATCAAAAGGAACGAAGCCCAAAACCTAAAGGCCGAAAAAGCCTAGGAAAGGCGGTTCCGCAAAGATAGAGGTAAAACTCCCAAAAGATAAGATAAGATAAGAATATCTTATCCAGGGAAGATCACGACCAACTACTATAAATACACTGGAGCACCCAGGTATGACAGACATTCCACATTCTACACATATCTGCTTGGACCCATGCTAACTTAAGCATCGGAGTGTCATTGCAGGTACAACCACCAATCGCCAACACCTCAAGCTCGGGTCCCTGACCCCCACCTCGGGCATCTCCAGACGACCGAGCTACACGTTTCAGGTAACCCACGGAACATTGGCGCCGTTGCCGGGGAACCTGGAAGTCATCCCTTTACCATGGCGGACGACCCTCTCAACAATGACCACGCTGCATCAAAACAAGAGGAGGAAGTTGACACCGGAGAACGACCGGACAGCCCTCTATCACCACGCACTCCAGGAGGAAACAAACAGAATCGCCCAAAGACATCACGCCCAAACAAGGATCCACAAAACCCCGAAAAAGAAAAGAGCTCAGAAATTCTAGAAGCAGTCCGGGCACAACAAAACCGACTGAAACAACTCGAGGAGGACATAAAGAAGCAAAAAGAAACTGAACAAGATCTGAGAAGGGAGGCTCGCAAACGCAGAGAATTAGAAGAAAAACTGCGGAAAATAGAGGCCAACCTGAAAGATCGGACAGAACGCGACACCGCCCCCGAAGGCAACCATGATCCCTTCACGCAAGAGATCATGAAGGAGAAGGTACCGCGAAACTTCAAACCACCCGATATGGATCTCTACGACGGCACCACCGATCCAAGTCACCACCTCAGCAACTTCAGAAGCAGAATGTACCTAGTCGACGCCTCCGACGCGATTCGGTGCAAAGCCTTCCCCACCACTCTCACCAAGTCAGCCATGAAGTGGTTCGACAACCTGCCACCAAGATCAATCACCAGCTTCGAAGACCAAACCAAAAAATTCCTAACAAGGTTCTCCATTCAAAAGGACAAGGCAAAACATGCCCCCAGTCTACTCGGGATCAAACAAGGTAACCAAGAAACTCTCCGAGAATACATGGAGCGATTCAACAAAGCCTGCCTGGACATACAACACTTGCCCACTGAAGCGGCCATCATGGGACTAGCAAACGGCCTAAAAGAGGGACCGTTTAGCCAATCCCTATCCAAACGATACCCGACCTCCCTATACGAGGTACAGGAGCGGGCAGAAAAATATATCAACATGGAGGAAACCTCCCAGCTAAGAGACTCTTCTAGGAAGGAATCAACCTACCCACTCCGAGATCGAGATCGGGAACAGAAGAAGAAAGAAGAACCCAACTCGGACAAGCCACGGAAGTACCACAACTACACCCCCCTCCGAGTCTCCCTGGTAGACGTCTACAGAGAAGTATGCCACACCGAAAAAATTCCACCGCCCCGACCTCTAAAACACAAGAGAGCAGGGAGAGATCGGTCTGAATACTGTGAATATCACAAGCTCTACGGTCATTCTACTAACGACTGCTACGACCTAAAAAACGTTATAGAAAAGCTAGCCAGAGAAGGAAAACTCGACAGATACATAGCAGAGAAAGGAGAAGAGACCAGGAAGAGGAGGCGGAGAGATAACGAAGATCGGGCCGAACAAACCCCACGAACCCCCGAAAGGCACGTTCACATGATAAATGGAGGGTTTGCAGGCGGAGGAACATCCCGATCCTCGCGAAAAAGACACCTCAAAGAAGTCTACCACGTCCGAGAAGACAGCCCCCTGCCCGAACTACCTACTATCTCGTTTACCCGAGAAGATGCTCAAGGGATAATACCCGGGCACGACGATCCAATGGTAATCACCATTATCCTAGCAAACGCCAACTTACATCGAACCCTGATTGACCAGGGAAGCTCAGCAGATATCCTGTTCAAAACGGCCTTCGACAAGCTCGGACTTGAAGAAAAAGAACTAAAGGCCTATCCCACCGACCTATTTGGGCTAGGGGATACCCCAATCCATCCCTTAGGATACGTCTCGCTACACACTACCTTTGGAAGAGGAGAGCAATCTAAAACATTAAACATCGACTACATTATAGTCGACGTCACTTCAGCATACAACGCCCTCATTGGGCGACCAACCCTAAATAGACTGGCAGCTATAGTCTCAACCCCACACCTCTGTATGAAGTTCCCTACCGCAAAAGGAATCGCTACCCTAAAAGGCGACCAAAACTAGCACGGCGATGTTACAACGAAAGCCTGAGCCTAAAAGGAAAAGAGATCAACACAATAGAACTCGGGCGAGTTCAAGCCCGAGAAGATCTTCGGCCACAACCAGAGGGAGAAACCGAAAGAGTCCAGATCGGGAACACATCTGAAAAAGTAACAAACATAGGAGCAAACCTCGAAGCAGGCCTAAAAGAGGAACTCATAACCCTCTTAAAAGAAAATTCCGACCTCTTCGCCTGGAAAGCCTCCGACATGCCAGGCATAAGCCCCGACCTGATGTGCCATAAGCTATCAGTGTACCCGGGATCCCGACCTGTCCAACAAAGACGCAGGAAGCTCGGACCCGAGCGCATGCAAGCGATAGAAGAACAAGTACAAGCACTACTAGATGCAGGGTTCATTAGGGAAGTAAAATACCCCCTATGGCTTGCAAACGTGGTCCTGGTAAAAAAGCCCAACGGAAAGTGGAGGATGTGCGTCGATTACACAGACCTCAACAAAGCCTGCCCCAAAGACCCATATCCACTACCAAACATCGACGCCTTAGTAGACGCAGCCTCAGGCTACAGATATCTCTCCTTCATGGATGCATACTCGGGATACAATCAAATCCCGATGTACGGACCCGACCAAGAAAAAACCTCGTTCATAACCCCAAGGGCAAACTACTGCTACGTAGTAATGCCCTTTGGGCTGAAGAACGCAGGGGCAACCTACCAGAGGCTAATGAACAAAGTGTTCTCAGAGCACATCGGACTACAGCTAGAGGTGTACGTCGACGACATGCTGGTAAAGACACAAGAAGACAGATACTTACTGACCGACCTCGCCAGCGTCTTCGGCACCCTAAGAAAACACAACATGAGACTTAACCCAACAAAGTGCACCTTCGCCGCAGAAGCCGGAAAGTTCTTAGGCTTCATGCTGACTCAAAGGGGCATCGAAGCGAACCCGGATAAATGCCAAGCAATACTCAATATGAAAAGCCCGACGTGTGTCAAAGAAGTACAACAACTGAATGGAAGGCTGGCCGCCCTATCAAGATTCTTGGCAGGATCAGCGATAAAGTCACTACCTCTCTACTCACTCCTAAAGAAAGGGAAACCCTTCTCATGGACCCCGGAGTGCGAAAAAGCCTTTCAAGAATTCAAGGAATTCCTCGGGCAGCCACCGATCCTAACCCGACCTTTAAAAGGGGAAGAGCTCGTACTATACCTCTCGGTCGGACATCGAGCAGTCGCCTCAGCGTTAATACGCGAAAATGACCGAGGACAACACCCCATATACTTTGTAAGCAAGGCACTACAAGGGGCCGAATTAAACTATCAGAAGATAGAAAAATTCGCCTACGCCCTAGTGTTCACAGCTCGGAGGCTCCGTCCCTACTTTCAAGCCCACACCATCAAAGTCCGGACAAACCAACCCATGAGACACATCCTGCAAAAAACGGACCTAGCAGGACGAATACTACAATGGGCGGTAGAACTGTCCGAGTTCGACCTCCACTATGAAGCCCGGACTGCCATAAAATCTCAGTATCTAGCCGACTTCATCGCAGAATACACTGAGACCCCTGGAACCCCACTCTCATGGAACCTGTATGTCGACGGGTCCTCAAACAAAACAGGAAGCGGAGCCGGGGTTATACTCGAAAGCGACCAAGGAACGCGGATAGAACTATCCCTAAAATTCGAGTTCCAGGCTTCGAACAACCAAGCCGAATACGAGGCCCTACTAGCAGGTCTAAAGCTAGCCGAAGAGGTCGGAGCCCAAAAAATCACGATCTTCAGCGACTCCCAGGTCGTCACGTCACAAGTAAATGGAAGCTACCAGGCCAAAGATCCAACTATGAAAAAATACCTGGACCAAACACAGGCACAATTACGCCACTTTTCAGAAATACAGATCCAGCACATACCTCGGGAACAAAATGCCCGAGCAGACGCCCTCTCAAAGCTCGCCAGCACCAAGCCCGGAGGTAACAACAGAAGTCTCCTCCAGGAAACCTTACAATCTCCCTCCGTGATCAGAGAGGAAGAAACGCTAAATATATCCAACCAACAGCAAGGATGGATGACCCCCATACTCAACTACCTGAAGTCGGGAACCCTCCCCATCGAAAGGAAGGAAGCTAAAAGACTCACGAAAGACGCTCAGAATTATACACTAATTCACGACGTATTATACAGAAGAGGATTCTCAAACCCCCTCCTTAGGTGCGTCCCGACCTCAGAAACAAAGAGCGTCCTCGAAGAAGTCCACGGAGGCATGTGCGGGAACCATCTCGGAGCTCGGGCATTATCCAAAAAAGTAGTCCGAGCCGGGTTCTACTGGCCGACCTTGCAAAGAGACGCAACGGAATTTGTGAAAATATGCCCCCCTGCCAAAAACACGCCAATTTTCACAAAGCACCACCCGAAGACCTTATCAGCATCACCGCACCATGGCCCTTCGCAAAATGGGGACTTGACCTACTCGGCCCGTTTCCCCAAGGACCGGGGCAAGTCAAATACCTCATAGTAGGGGTCGACTACTTCACCAAGTGGATCGAAGCTGAAACCTTAGCCACCATTACGGCTCAGAAAAGTCGCAAATCCCTATACAAAAATATTGTCACAAGGTTCGGAGTCCCCTACTCCATCACAACAGACAATGGAACACAGTTCACGGACACCAGTTTTCAGAACTTGGTGGCCGAACTAAAAATCAAAATTCACCTCAGTCGAGCACCCACAAGCCAATGGACAAGCAGAGGCTGCAAATAAAGTCATCTTGGCCGGGTTAAAACGGAGACTCCAAGAGGCCAAAGGGGCATGGGCCGAAGAGCTCCCCCAGGTGCTATGGGCATATCGGATAACTCCACACTCTACAACGGGAGAATCGCCATTCCGACTAGCTTATGGGATGGAGGCAATGATTCCTGTCGAAATAGATGAAGGGTCACCCAGAGTCATCTTCTACAACGAAGAAGGTAACCCGCAGGCGCAAAAGGAAGACCTCGACCTCCTCCCCGAGGTCCGAGAAAGGGCCCGGATCCGAGAAGAAGCCTTAAAACGGCGAACGGCCCTCAGATACAATCAGAAGGTAATAAAACGAAGCTTCTCCACTCACGACCTCATTCTAATCCGAAATGACATCGGAACACAAAAGTCGGGAGAAGGAAAGCTAGCCGCAAACTGGAAAGGACCCTACAAAGTAACAGAAGTCTTAGGAACAGGCTATTACAAGATATCCGACCTAGAAGGCAATGAGCTGCCCAGGGCCTGGCACGCCTGTAATCTAAGACGGTACTACAGCTAGAAAAATTTGACCCGAGGTGTACTCTTTTTCCCCTACAGGGGGTTTTTTAATGAGACACCCGGTCAAGTAAGGCACCCGACCTAGTCAAGGGTAAACACTCTGTAAATATTCTTTCTTTTTTAATACTAATCAAATCTTTCTATTTTCTTTTGTTCTTCCTCGTGATGAAACAAATCCTGAAAAAGTACCCCGCCAAGGCGCATTAATTTATGCTCGACAAAACGCAAAAAATCATTTGCCAAAAAGACCGCACAAGGTCGGCAAAGATAAAGCGACGAGGTTCAAATTAATGTGAGAAGTTATAAAGTAACTCTGAAAAGGTTCAAAAAGCCAAATAAAAAGAGATTACAAAAATAACTTAAAAGGCCGACCAACGACAAGGTCGGACCCAACAAAGGGAAGTACTCGAAACACCCGAGGTCCGAGGAAAAACCCGGATCCAAGAAAGAAGCCTTAAAGCGGCAAAAGCCAAGATTTCGAAAACGCTTACTAAAAAGTTGCTGTACAAAAACAACTAAAAAAGTACAAGCGAAAAAACGAAATCAAAGGAAGAGGCAAAACCAAGATTTCGAAAACGCTTACTAAAAAGTTGCTATACAAAAGCAACTAAAAAGTACAAAGCGAAGAAACGAAATCGAAGGAAAGAATAAAACGAAGTTTCGAAAACGCTTACTAAAAAAGTTGTTATCCAAAAAACAACTAAAAAAGTACAAGCGAAGAAACGAAATCGAAGGAAAGAACAAAACGGAAGTTTCAAAGCGCTAGCTAAAAAGTTGTTATCCAAAAAACAACTAAAAAGCATAAAAGCGGAACAAGAAGTCAAAGCAAAACACCGCATAATAAGCTAAAAAGTTACTACAAGTAGCTAATAGTAAAAAAGCGTCCAAAGCGTTCACAGCAACCATCCAAAAACAAAAGAGCCCACAGGCCGGGCAAAGAACCAAAAAAAAAAAAGATTACAGAGGATCAAGGTCCTTTCCAGATTCCACATCGGTAGAAGGCTGCGGAGGAAGAACCATAGAAATCGGGACAGCCTTGACAGCACCATCATCTCGGCTTGAAACCTCCACACCAGATCCATCCCCGGCCAAAGGTGAGGTCGGGTCGGCAACCGGAACATTGGGGTCGGACACCGGAACCTTGGGATCGGACACCGGCACCTCATCCTCATTGGGAGCAGGAACAATCTTTCCCTCCACAACAACGTTATCCGTACTAAATAAGCTCAGATCCAGGTCAGGAGCAAGAACCCGGACCTGAGCCTTCAAATTCTCGAACATAGCATCCATACCCTTAGCCACATGGCCTTCCAGCTCGTAAAAATCATCCTGAGCAGATTGCAACTTCTCCCTTGTCTCCACAAGCTCGGCATATACCCGAGTATAATTCTCCGTCGCCGCCTTCGCCATCTCCTCGGACGCTTTCGCTGCCGCCACAGCCGCGGTAGCTTTAGCTTTCTCCTTCTCCAAAGAGGCCTCCAGCTCCGTAATCCTAGCAGCCTTCAGCTCACTAAACTTCTCAAACTCGGACTGAGCCTTCTCAAGTCGGGAGCTGGTCGCGCCAATGGGAGATTTCTTGAACTCCCGGGCAATAGCAGCATGAAGACTGGCCATCCGAACACAACTCCGCGCCATATACTGAAAATGATGCTCCATAGACACGTCATCAGTAGAGATAAAAGTCTGAGGGAGAATATGCTGTTCAATCCAACCAAGAGCATCGAAATCCTTATCGTTAAAACCCGCAAGCTCTTGAGAGGTCTTCTGCTTCTTGGGAGGAGGACCCGAGAACGGGGGAGGAGAAGAGGTAGCAGGCCCGGAGGTCGGAGGGTCTTGATTTATAGCTCGGAACTGGGGAGTCGGAATAGTCTTCGACCGAGTCTGAACACCCACGGTAGCCTTCTGCGGAGAAGATCGAGCAGAAGCCTCAGCCTCGATATTTCGAGCAGCCACAGACTTCTTCGTCCGACGAAGGAACTTCATGGAATCCGCCTGAGAAGACATCTCTGCAGAAATATAAAGAAAAGGATTACCACAACAGAAATTCAACCAAAAACAAGTAAAACAACAATATTGAAAAAGAAGAATCTCGGAGAGGTCGGGAAACTACCTAACTCAGAACGGAGAAGGCTTGGATCCCCCAACATTTTCTTCGTATCCAAGTGAGGTGCCCGACCCCATAAACTGCTCACCACACCCACAAAAGCCTGCTCAACCTCATCTAGACTCTCAAAAGTATACTTAGCAGACACTACATTCTCCTGCCAACAAAGAGGAAAAGAAGGCTCCCCACTCTCATCCAGAAAGAAAGGTCGGACGTCTCCAGTAGCCCGGACCTTGAAATAAAAGTTCTTGAAATCATGAAAGGACTCATCATAAAGGGTACAAAACTTCCTTCCCTGGTTAGCCCTAAAAGAAACCCAAGACACCTTCCCCCCCACCCGACCCCGGCTTCGTCAACACAAACAAATAGGAAAAAAGAGAAATAGAGGGAGCGACGCCCAAAAACTGACACAAAAGTTGAAACAGCTTTAAGAACGCCCAAAAATTTGGATGGAGCTGCGTAGGGGCAAGGTTACATGACCACAACACCTCGGACTCCAGGTCGGTAAAAGGAAGTCGGACATCCAGCTTAGAGAAAAAACAGTCATAAGCATAAAAGAAGAGCTTCTCGGAACTATCTAAAGGCGGGAAGCACACTCTCTCCTCGGATTCCGGGGCTACTAGTTCATAATCCCTCTCAGACTCTCTATTCTCACACACGCTACAGTGCCTACGGAACCTAGCCAAATACTCAGAATCTACCACAGAAGGGACTTTTAGGGGAAGAGGGTCTACCCAACCAAGACCACTTGGAATCTTGGTCGACATCGCTTGAAGAACCTTTCGAGACATAAAACTCTTACCTACAAAGAAGAAGTACAACAGCAAGCAAAAATCACATAAAGCAGACAGCGAAAACCCGTTCAGCCAAGCAAGAAACAAAAGAAAATACGGCAACCCGGAGCAAAGTACCAGAAAAACAAAAAGAGCCCCCCCCATATACAAACAAGGCAATGGCGGCGCCTCTTTTCGGGGCAACCCAGGCATAAAGAAAAAGAAACAAAACAAGAGCCACACAAAGAACAGAAAGCATATGTACACAAAGAAAAGAAGACGGGAACAAACCTGGAAAAAAGAAAGAAAACGACGAGCTCCGAAGCAAGGAGAACAAAACGGCGGCACAGAGGAAACCCCGGAAAGACGCAAGGAAAGATTCGGGGAAGAAGAACAAAGAGAAAGAAGAAGCGGTGCTCGAAAAAGAGATGACGAAAACTTAGAAAAAACAGGAAGGAACAGAATAAACGAAGAAAAAGGAAGGGAGCAAATAAATAATGCCTTCACAGAGCCCGAACGGAAATCGAGGAGAAACGGTAAAATGCAATAAATGCAGGAAACGGCCATTTTTGAATTTTGAAAAACAACTATGCCCGAGCTCGACCTCCCAAAAAGGACGAACTCGGGCAGGGGCACTGTTCATACCCTGACCGAGCTCCTCCAACTCGGCAAAATCCATGAAAGGTCCGACCTCATCCCAAGGCCCACGCCTAAGGTCGGACCTCGGACAAATAAAGCTAAGAAGGCCCATCAAAAGGAACGAAGCCCAAAACCTAAAGGCCGAAAAAGCCTAGGAAAGGCGGTTCCGCAAAGATAGAGGTAAAACTCCCAAAAGATAAGATAAGATAAGAATATCTTATCCAGGGAAGATCACGACCAACTACTATAAATACACTGGAGCACCCAGGTATGACAGACATTCCACATTCTACACATATCTGCTTGGACCCATGCTAACTTAAGCATCGGAGTGTCATTGCAGGTACAACCACCAATCGCCAACACCTCAAGCTCGGGTCCCTGACCCCCACCTCGGGCATCTCCAGACGACCGAGCTACACGTTTCAGGTAACCCACGGAACACATGGGTTGGTGTTTGGTGCACGAATTTGTGAATCACACTTTTCACAACTCGTACAACTAACCAGCAAGTGCACTGGGTCATCCAAGTAATACCTTATGTGAGTAATGGTCGATCTCACGGAGATCGCCGGCTTGAAGCAAGCTATGGTTATCTTATAACTCTTAGTCAGGAGATTAATGATAAAGAGGGTTTTGTTTGTAAAAAGTAAAAGACCATGAAATGAATGATACTTGTTATTCAGTAATGGAGAACAGGTTGGGGTTTCGGAGATGCTCTGCCCTTTGAATTTCTGCTTTCTTACTGTCTTCTTCTCCAAACACGCATGGCCCTTTCTATGGCAAGCTGTGTGTTAGTGGATCACTGTTGTTAATGGCTACCATCCATCCTCTCAGTGAAAACATGTCCTCTACGGTTTCCCGCATGGCTAGTCATCTGTCGGTTCTCACTTGTGTCGGAATAGGATCCATTGATCCTTTTGCGCACTGTCACTGCGCCCAACAGTCGCGAGTTTGAAGCTCGTCACAGTCATCCCTTCCCAGATCCTACTCAGAATACCACAGACAAGGTTTAGACATTCTAGATCTTAGGAATGCTACCAATTGTTTCTAGCCTATACCACGAAGGTTATGATCTCATGGATTTGAATGCTCTGTTGTCAGGAGAAGCAGTCAAACTCGTGGACCAGGGGCCCAAGAGATACGCACTCAAGCTGTCACCCAATGACTACGTTGAGCTCACGTAGAATGGAAGTGGTTGTCAGGCACGCGTTCATAAATTGGAGAATGATGATGAGTGTCACGGATCATCACATTCTCCATGTTGAAATACGAGTGAGTATCTTAGAATAGAAATAAACGTGATTGAATAGAAAACAGTAGATTGCATTAATCCATGGAAACACAGCAGAGCTCCTCACCCCAACCTATGGGGTTTAGAGGTTCATATTGTAGAAGATACAATAGGATTTGTCAAAATGTCATAAGTTACAAAATAAATCTCTAAAAGTAGTTTTTATACTAAACTAGTAATCTAGGTTTACAGAGAATGAGTAACTAGATGCAGAGAGTGCAGAAATCCACTTCCGGGGCCTACTTGGTGAGTGTTTGGGCTGAGCTTCCAAGCTTTCACGTGCATGTGCCATTTCTAGAGGTAAACGCCAGCTTGGATGCCAGTTTGGGCATTTAACTCCAGCTTTGGTGCCAGTTCTGGCGTTTTATGCCAAAAAAGGGGTCTCTGGTGGGCGTTTAAATGCCAGTTTGGCCCATCAAAGCTCGAGCAAAGTATAGACTATCATATATTTCTGAAAAGCCCAAGATGTCTACTTTCCAATGCAATTGAGAGCACACCAATTGGATTTCTATAGCTCCAGAAAATTCGTTTCGAGTGCAGGAGGGTCAGAATCCAACAGCCTCTGCAGTCCTTTCTCAGCCTCTGAAGCAGATTTTTGCTCAGGTCCCTCAATTTCAGCCAGAAAATACCTGAAATTACAGATAAACACACAAACCCATAGTGAAGTCCAGAAATGTGATTTTTGAATAAAAACTAATAAAAATATACTAAAAAGTAACTAAATCATACTAAAAACTATATGAAAACAATGCCAAAAAGCGTATAAATTATCCGCTCATCATAGTTCCTTGGTGAGAATTTCAGATATGCGTTTGGAGATGCTTTGTTGCCTATGAACCTCTGCTTTCATATTGTCCTCATCCAATCATGCGTACTCCCTTCCGTGGCAAGCTGTATGTTGGTGGATCACCATTGTCAATGGCTACCATCCGTCCTCTCAGTGAAAACATGTCCTCTACGGTTTTTCGCATGGCTAATCAGCTGTCGGTTCTCGATCGTGTCGGAATAGAATACATTTATTCCTTTGCACACTGTCACTGCGCCCAACAGTCACGAGTTTAAAGCTTGTCACAGTCATCCCATCCCAAATCCTACTCGGAATACCACAGACAAGGTTTAGACTTTCCGAATCTCAAGAATGCTGCCAATTGGTTCTAGCTTATTCCACAAAGGTTCTAACATCAAGGATTCGAATGCTCTGTTGTTAGGAGAGGTGATTCAGATTCGTGGGTCAGAGACCAAAGAGAGTATACTCCAGCTGTCATCCAATGATTACGTTGAACATCATGTAGACCGCTTTGTGGTTGTCAGGCACGCGGATCTTGGCTAAGCGAGTAACGAAGATTGGGTGATTGTCACGGGTCACCCCTTGATTTTAACTTAACTGAATTAAGTACGGGAGTATATCTTGGAGGAGAAGTAGGCATGAATTGAATAAAAAAATAATAATACTTGCATTAATACTCGAGGAACAGCAGAGCTCCTCACCTTAATCTGTGAGGTGTAGAAACTCCACCGTTGGAAAATACATAAGAACAAGGTCTAGGCATGGCCGAATGGCCAGCCTCCCAAATGGCAAAATACAATCAAAATAGGGTTCAAAGAACTGATCTAAGGATCGAAGAATGGACCAAAGATGTGAATACAATAGTAAAAAGTGCTATTTATACTAAACTAGTAAACTAGGTTTACAGAAAATGAGTAGATAGTGCAGAAATCCACTTTTGGGGCCCACTTGGTGCGTGTTTGGGATGAGCATTGAAGCTTTCACATGCATAGGCTCTTCTTGGAGTTTAAACGCCAGTTTTGGTGCCAGTTTTGGCATTTTACGCCAGAAAAGGTTCTCTAGTGGGCGTTTGGACGCCAGTTTGGGCCATCAAATCTCGGGAAAAGTATGAACTATTATACATTGGTGGAAAGCCCATAAAGTCTACTTTCCAGCGCAATTGAGATCGTGCCAATTAGACTTCTATAGCTCCAGAAAATCCACTTCGAGTGCAGGGAGGTCAGAATCCAACAGCATCTGCAGTCCTTTCTCAGCATCTGAATCAGATTTTTGCTCAGGTCCCTCAATTTCAGCCAAAAAATACCTGAAATCACAGAAAAATACACAAACTCATAGTAAAGTCCAGAAATGTGATTTTTGCATAAAAACCAATAAAAAAAATACTAAAAAGTCACTAAATCATACTAGAAACTACCTAAAAACAATGCCAAACAACGTATAAATAATCCGCTCATCACAACACCAAACTTAAATTGTTCCTTGTCCCCAAGCAACTGAAAACAAAATAAGAGAAAAAGAAGAGAATATACAATGAATTCCAAAACATCAATGAAGCATAGTTCTAATTAGATGAGTGGGGCTAGTAGCTTTTTACTTCTGAACAGTTTTGGCATCTCACTTTATCCTTTGAAGTTCAGAATGATTGGCATCTATAAGAACTCAGAATTCAGATAGTGTTATTGATTCACCTAGTTCAGTCACAGCTACTTATGAGTCTTGGCTGTGACCCTAAGCATCTTGTTTTCCAGTATTACCACCGGATACATAAATGCCACAGACACATGACTGGGTGAACTTTTTCAGATTGTGACTCAGCTTTGCTAGAGTCCCCAGTTAGAGGTGTCCATAGTTCTTAAGCACACTCTTTCTGCTTTGGATCATGACTTTAACCACTCAGTCTCAAGCTTTTCACTTGGACCTTCATGACACAAGCACATGGTTAGGGATAGCTTGATTTAGCCGCTTAGGCCAGGATTTTATTCCTTTGGGCCCCCCTATCCATTAATGCTCAAAGCCTTCGATCCTCTTTACCCTTGCCTTTTGGTTTAAAGGGCTACTGGCTTTTTCTGCTTGTCTTTTTTTTTTCGCCATTTTTTTCGCAAGCTTTTTTCCTTTTCACTGCTTTTTCTTGCTTCAAGAATCAATTTTATGATTTTTCAGATTATCAATAACATTTCTCTTTGTTCATCATTCTTTCAAGAGTCAATAATTTTAACATTCATAAACTTCACTATAAAAAAATATGCACTAATCAAGCATTCATTCATAAAACAAAAAGTATTGCCACCACATCAAAATAATTAAACTAATTTCAAGATAGAATTCGAAATTCATGTACTTCTTGTTCTTTTGCAAATAGGAACATTTTTCATTTAAGAAAGGTTAAGGATTTATGGGACATTTATAGATTCAAGGCGTAGACACTAGACACTAATGATCATGTAATAAAAAACACAAAAATAGACAAACATAAGGCATAAAAATCGAAAAACAGAAAGATAAGAGCAAGGAAATTAAAGAACGGGTCCACCTCAATGATGGCGGCTAGTTCTCTTTTTTGAAGATCCTATGGAGTGCTTGAGATCCTCAATGTCTCTTCCTTGCCTTTGTTGCACTTCCCTCATGGCTCTTTGGTCTTCTCTAATTTCATGGAGGATGATGGAATGCTCTTAGTGCTCCATCCTTAGTTGCCCCATATTGGAACTCAAATTCCCTAAAGAGGTGTTGAGTTGCTCCCAATAGTTGTGTGGAGGAAAATGCATCCCTTGAGGTATCTCAGGGATTTCTTGATGAGGGACTTCCTCATGCACTTGTTGAGGTCTATGAATGGGCTCTCTTGTTCACTCCATCCTCTTTTTAGTGATGGGCTTGTCCTCTTCAATGAGGATGTTTTCCTCTATGATAATTCTGGCTAAATTACATAGGTGACAGATGAGATGAGGAAAGGCTAACCTTGCCAAAGTGGAGGGCTTGTCAGCCACCTTGTATAGTTCTAGAGGTATGATCTCATGAACTTTCACTTCCTCTCCAATCATGATACTATGGATCATGATAGCCTGATCTACAGTTACTTCGGATCGATTGCTAGTAGGAATGATAGAGCGTTGGATGAACTCCAACCATCCTCTAGGCATGGGTTTGAGGTCAAGCCTTTTCAGTTGAACTGGCTTGCCTTTGGAGTCTCTCTTCCATTAGGCTCCTTCCACACAGATGTCCATGAGGACTTGGTCCAACCTTTGATCAAATTTGACTCTTCTAGTGAAAGAATGAAGATCTCATTGCATCGTTGGCAAGTTGAATGCCAACCTCACATTTTCCGGACTGAAATCTAAGTATTTTCCCCGAACCATTGTGAGCCAATTCTTTGGGTTTGCGTTCATACTTTGATCATGGTTCTTAGTGATCCATGTATTAGGATAGAACTCTTGAACCATTAAGATTCTGACTTGTTGGATAGGGTTGATGAGAGCTTCCTAACCTCTTCTCCGAATCTCTTGTCGGATCTTCGGATATTCGCCCTTTTTTAGCTTGAAGGAGACCTCAGGGATCACCTTCTTCTTGGCTATAACTTCATAGAAGTGGTCTTGATGGACCTTTGAGATGAATCTTTCCATCTCTCATGACTCGAAGGTGGAAGCAATTGCCTTCACTTTCCTCTTCCTTGAGGTTTATCTGGCCTTAGGTGCCATTAATGGTTATAGAAAATTAAAAAGTAAGGCTTTTCCCTCACCAAACTTAAGAGGTTTGCTCGTCCTCGAGCAAAAGAAGAAAGAAGAGAGTAGAAAAAGAAGAGAAGTGGGAGGTAGAGGCTTGAGAGGATTCGGCCAAGGGGGGTTTAGAGTGTATGTGATGTGTTAAAATGAAGGAGTAAGGAGGGGTATTTATAGGGTAAGAGAGGGAGTTAGTTCGTGTTAGAAGGGATGGGTTTGGGAAGGAAATGGTTTGAATTTGAGTGAGTGGGGGTAGGTGGGTTGTATGATGGGTTTTTTTTGGGTATTAAGGGAAGGATGTGAGTGGTGAAGAGAATATGGGGAAGAGGGTAAGATTTGATAGGTGAGTGGTGTTTTGGGTAGAGTGTTCTAGAGAGGTGTGAAGAGGAGAGAGAGTGAGGTGTGGTAGGTGGGGATCCTGTGGGGTCTACGGATCCTGAGGTGTCAAGGATTTCTCATCCCTGCACCTTTCTGGCGTTCAAACGCCCTCTGTGTGGCATTTCTGGCGTTAAACGCCAGTCTGCTGCTCTTTTCTGGCGTTTAAATGCCATTCTGTTGCCCTTTTCTGGCGTTTAAACGCCAGTTTGCCTGCCAGTTATGGCGTTTAACGCCCAGAATGGTGCCAGGCTGGGCGTTAAACTCCCATATTGGTATCCTTACTGGCGTTTAAATGCCACTAAGCTCGTCCTCTAGGGTGTGCTAATTTTTATGTTGTTTTTTATTTTGCCTTAATTTTTGCGGTTATTTTTGTGACTCCACATGATCATCATCCTAAAGAAAACAAAAAGTAACAATGGAAAACACAATGAAAGAGTAATTAATATAGATAAATAAAATTGGGTTTCCTCCCAATAAGCGCTTCTTTAATGTTAATAGCTTGACAGGAAGCTCTTACAGAGCTTCACAGATGCTCAGAGCATGATTGTGGCCTCCCAGCACCAAACTTAGAGTTTGGATATGGGGGCTTTGCTTGACTCTGCATGGAGAGAATTGGATGCAACTTTTCATGCTTCTTCTCCATGTTTACAGAGGAAAATCCCTGAGCCTTAAACACAAGGTAGTCCTCATTCACTTGAAGGACTAACTCTCCCCTATCTATGACGTTAAGATTTTTGCCAGTAAAGAATGTCATAAAAACAGTCGCGTTGTAGATATAGTCTCTAAACCGACAGAAATCCCTTCGTACAAACGTTTTGGTTGTCACAAGTAACAAACCCCTTTAAAAATTGATAACCGAGTATTAAACCTCGGGTCGTCTTCTCAAGGAATTGCAGGGAGGTATGTTCTTATTATTGGTTATGAGTTTGTAAATTGGGGTTTTGGAAGTAAGGTGCGAATATATTATATGATAAGTAGAATAAAATAATACTAATAAAATCTCTTGGCAAGATAAGGGAATTTAGAGGTCTAACTTAGTTATCTCTCTCAACTATAATAAAAGTTGAATATAAACTCCACTTGGTCAACCTTTACCAGGGCAAAGGAAAGTCAAGGGACTAATTAAATTGACCTTTGAATCCTAATTATTTCCTAAGAAAAGGTTGGGATTATTTAGGTTCAGCTCAATTAGCAAGATAACGATTATTAATTACGTTGAGTTTAATAACTGTTGAGTTACTAAATTCTTAATCAGAACCAAAAGGGGAAAAAGTAAAATTGCTAGAGTGAAAATATCCTCAGATGGGAAGCATCAATAACATAAATCAAAGAGAGCAATAGTAAACTGAAATACCTCAAATATCATTAAATAAAAATGTCATCAACAGCCAATTGGGCAACATCAATCAAACATAATAAAAGCTTCAGAGTAATCAAAATATAAAAGAGAGATTTAAATAGAAAAAGGAATATTGAACCTGGGTCGAGAGTCACTCTAGAAACCTAAGAGAAGTCCTAAATCCTAGTTTCTAAAAATCGTAATTCCTAATCCTAGTCCTAAGAGAGAGGAGAGAACCTCTCTCAAAACTAATCTAAATCATGAGAAGTGAATTATGAGAGCCTCCTAATGAATGGATGCATTCCCCCACTTTATAGCCTCTGGTCTATGCCTTCTGGACTTGGATTTGGGCCAAAAAGGGTCTCAAAACTCGTTATGGGCATTTTCTGCAATTTCTGGTGCGTGGCCTCTGTCACGCGTCCGCGTGGGTCACGCGGTCGCGTCATTCAGAGCTTTTCCTTGCCACGCGGTCGCGTCAGTCATGCGACTGCGTCATGTGCGTTCTGCTTAAGGCACGCGGTCGCGTCAGTCATGTGGCCGTGTCGCTGCTGATTCGTGCTTGGCACGCGATCGCGTCGTCCATGCGATCGCGTGGATACCAGTTTCCTCAAAGCTCCGTTTTGCTTTCTCCTTTCCTTTTAGTATGTTTTCTTTTTCATTTTTTAAGTCATTCTGTCTTAGAAAATCTGAAACTACTCAACACGCTAATCACGGCATCGAATGGAAATAAAGATAATTAAAATAATTAATTTTCAAAGCTTAGGAAACATGTTTTTCACAATATGACATAATAAGGAAGGGAAAGTAAAACCATGCAATTAATGTGAATAAGTAGGTGAAGGATTATATAAATCACTCAAATTAAGCACAAAAGAACTCATGAAATATGGGTTTATCAACCTCCCCACACTTAAACACTAGCATGTCCTCATGCTAAGCTCAAGAGAAACTATAAAGATGAAGAGGAATGATAGGATGTATGAGATGCAACCTATGAATGCAACTAAATGAAAAATGTTTCTACTTACTTGGTTAAAAGCAAATAAAACCCCAAGAATAAATATGAACTGGATTTCACTAATTCAAATCATAAAAATGAAGTACAAATAGACTTGTAGAAGAAAATAGCTCATGAAAGCCGGGAACAACGAATCGAGCATCGAACCCTCACTTAGTAGTGTATATCACTCTAATCACTCAAGTGTTTTAGGTTCGATTCTCTCAATTCTCTACTAACCTTGCTTTCTAAGGCTTGCTCTTCATCTAACAATCAACATAAATTTAATGCATAAATACACATATCAAGAGGTCTTTTAAGGGTTGTAATGGGGTTAGGGTCAAGGTAGGATTGTATTTGGCCAAGTGGACTAAAATCTGAATCCTTAATTAACTTAAAATTTCCCACCTAACTTAAACAATCCATGTAATCATAATACAAACCTAACTGTCCATTAACTATGTTTTCCACATATTCATACATTCTAATTTCAAGTACAACTCATATGCATTGCTTTCACCACTTACTTTGGGGCATTTTGTCCCCTTTCACTTATTTTGCTCTTCTTTTTTTTTATATATATTTTTTTCTCAACGCATATGATTAATTTATTGAATGCATGAACATGTCCTAAACATTTCTTTCACATTTTCAGAAAATTCTAACATACTCAATTCTCAAACCAGATGTTTCCAAACCCACTCTTCCCCACACTTAATTCATAAGCATTCTCACTAGTCTAAGCTAACTAAGGATTCAAATTAAGGACATTATTGTTTTTCGCTTAGAGTTAATGATGTGCTAAAATAAAGAACAAAAGGGGTAAAATAGGCTCAAAATTGGTTTGCAATAGATAATGAAAAGGTTAAGGCCATATGGGTATGTAAGCTCAGTGAAACAAGGCCTCAATCATATAAGTGTATGCATACATTAAATAATGAAAATATAGAATTAAGCAAGACAAAGATCACAATTTTAGAGAGAGAAACACACACCAAAAATAAAATATTGGTTGATAAAATGCAACCAATTCAAATAGGCTCAAAAATCTCACAGGTTTTGTATGTTCGAGCTCTAAACTATGTTCCAAAATAATATTTCTTCAAACAAGTTTTTCAAAAAGTTTTATTCAAATTAGTGAAATACTATAAAAATTTCTTGAAAAAGAAGAATATTACTTTAACCAAGTAGTAAAATATGCACAAAAACAATTAAACATGCAAATGCAACAACTAATCTACAAAGAAAATTTAAACATTGGTGTTGAGACAAGAAAGTACTAACCTATGGAGATCGGTATCGACCTCCCCACACTTAAAGATTGCACCGTCCTCGGTGCATGCTGAGATGTGCAGGTGGATGGGGGTTGTGGTTCCTCAGCTGGTGCTCGTTGTAGAAGCTTTCTCCTTACCCGTTCTGGTGGCCAGCCTGAAAAAGAGAGAAGAGAAAGGCACATGAAGTCAAAGGGGTGGAGCAAAGAGGAAGGTGGTACGAGTGATAATCATGCCAAGCAAAAGAAATAGTGAATGAAAGACATGGTCGCGATTCCATGTGATCAGTTCATCAATGGAAATATAGCAAGGCATGGGAGTATTGGATGCAAGATGTTTATTAGCATGCCGGCAAGGGCATGAGTAGCATAGATCAAGCATCAAAAGCTTTTAATGTATTGTTAGTCATGAGAAACTAACAATAACGTTTGTATTAACAATTATATTTAATTAATAAAATAGTAAAGGGAATTTGTGAAAAGCAGGCATTTATAGTAGTAGATTAAAAGAAGTCTTAAAAATGGTGCGCAATGCCATACGGGCGTTTTCACAAACACATAGCATGCTTGGTAAATAATCTATTTGAAAGTATTAAATTGAACATGCAAGCAACCCTTTAAAAATTAATATAATTGTCAAACAATTCCCTTAATAATCCACAAGCAAAATATGGTAAATAATTACCTAAATAAATTTCTAACACCAATGAAAATAATGCAATGAATGAAAGTATGCAAATGAAATAAAATAAAAAGAAAAATAAGAAGAATTAGAAGGGAAAGAAGGGAAGAAGAAAGGAGGGAGGAAAAATTAGGATTGGGGAAGAAAAGATAAGATATTTGGCAAATTAAGATAAGCTGTGCGGCGCAAGTGACGCGGACGCGTGGGGGACGCGTTCGTGTGATTGCGCTTTAAGTAAGAGGACGCGGTTGCGTCGATCACGCGGTCGCGTGACCCATGTAATGCTTCTGGCGCGAGTGCAGCCTCGCGCCTGCACAACTCTCTGTTCAAATTAATTTATTTGCCAAAATTGGGGTGACGCGATCGCGTGGGTGACCATTTTTGGAAAACGACGCGGACGCGTGGGGCACGCGGTCGCGTGGGAGGGCTTGGGCTTCTAGCACGAGGCCAGCCCAATTCCAGCACAACTTTCGGCCATGCACCTTTTTAACGTCGAAAATCAAGGCACGCGGCCGCGTGGGTCACGCGGTCGCATGGGAGGCCATTATGCCCATGTGACGCGGACGCGTCAGCGACGCGATCGCGTGGGTCGATTTGTGCCACTGGCACGCCTTCAGCCACACTCCAGTGTGTCTCTCTATTCGTTTTTATTTTTCTCTTCTCCCCTTGCGGCGCGGATGCGTCGTTGATGCGGTCGCATCGCGTAGCAAAAATATATATATTTTTTTAATAACTGAAAAATGCAGAATGCAGAATGCAATGCTTAATGTGAATGAGATGCAAAATTCCAGGTTCAATATAACAAAATAAAATAAAATTCAAAAACAAATAAAACTAAATAAAAATGAAAAAGGACGATCATACCATGGTGGGTTGTCTCCCACCTAGCACTTTTAGTTAAAGTCCTTAAGTTGGACATTTGATGAGCTTCCTGTCATGGTGGCTTATGCTTGTATTGATCCAGGAATCCCCACCAATGTTTGTATCTCCAGTAACCTCCGGGGTCCCAGACTAAGCACGTAAAGCCCTTACGAAGCTTCAAATAGATTCTTAGGCTCCCGGGATGACAAATGTCAGAACAGATCCAGGATCCCAAACTTTACCTTTACACCCGTTTTTGTCTTGATTTGCATTTTTCCAGCCGGGTGAAAGGTGATCTGAATTCTTACTGCAGCGACCAAACAGCTTCCTAGACCCATTCAGTTGAGCTCTATACCAACCTTTGCGTTTAAACTTAAAGCTTCCAACCATGATGAACCTTGCAGGATAATTCTTACCACTGACCATCTTCTTTTTGCTCTTAATGCCACAAAGAGCTCTAAGTTGACCATCCGTCTCCAGTAGCCCATATTCAAGTGGGATTAGAAAGCTATGGGATATGAATTTTACCCACTTGAATGTTGTGAAGGATGATGGCGACTTAGGGGGAGGTATCTTTAATGAAATTGCAAGCTCCACTCCCTTGTGCTCTTCTCTGATAATTACCACCTCTTTGCAAACTTCTTCAATTTCAACCTCTTCCTCTTGGTAGCTCTCTTTCAATTAAATCTCCTTTTCATTGCTTTCCAAGGGCATGGGAGGTTGTGCTTCTTCTTCTTGAATCTCCATCTCTTGATCAACCTTTTCCAAGTCTTCAACTATGATATGCTTTAGAGGTTGTACACCCTCTTCAGCATCAATTTCAACCGTCTTGGAAGGAGGCTCTATGTCTTGTCTTTCCCATGGAGGTTCTGTGTCTCCTAAGTCTTCAACCAACTCTTCTTCTTGAACAATGATAGCTTCTTCTACTTGTTCTAGTATGAATTCATGCTCTGTCTCTTCCACTGGAGTTTCTGGTATCTCTTTTATGCTATGCTCTTCACTAGACTGTCCACATGGGGTTGTGGCTGATCCTTGTGTATTTAAGCGTCTAGAGGCCCATTGAATTAATACTTGCCCCAGTTGTTGAGTGGTTGCCTGAAATCGATCCATTGTTTCCTTGAGACGATCCTTTGCCTCTTGATGCACTCGGTTTTCATAAGTAGGATCATAATGCTCTTGGATTGATGGATATGGAGATGGTGAATATTGAAGTGGTGATTCTTGTGAGTAATTGGGTTGGAATTGGGGTGGTTCTATATATGGTTCATATGGCTCATAAGGTGGTTGGTATGGTGGTTGAGGGTTAGGGTCATATGGAGGTGAATGGTGGAAAGGGGCTTGTGAGTGTGGTGGGTTGAGGTTGTGTTGAAAGGATGATCTTTGAGCATAGGGTGGGGCTTGTTGGTAGCTACAAGGTGGTCCACCATATCTATCAGCTTGGGATGCATTGTAGCCTGGTCTTTGTCCATGATATCTAGGATGGTGTTGTTGCCTAAAGGGTTGATTAGATCCTCTTGGCTCCATCCATCCTTGATTGGTCTGACCTTGATGCATATTCCTGCTGTGGTTTCTATTTCCTTCAACAAGGTTAGAACCAAACTCAAAGCGAGAGGGGTGAGAATTCATAGTAGTTAGAGAAAATAAAAACAAAAATTAATAAAAAAAATATTTTGAAAAAGATATAATTTTTGAAAAAGATAGGAAGAAATTTTAAATTTTTTTTTATAATATTTACAATAACCAATAATAAGGCACACGTTTGCAATTCCCCGGCAACGGCGCCATTTTGATGTTAAGATTTTTGCCAGTAAAGAATGTCATAAAAACAGTCGCGTTGTAGATATAGTCTCTAAACCGACAGAAATCCCTTCGTACAAACGTTTTGGTTGTCACAAGTAACAAACCCCTTTAAAAATTGATAACCGAGTATTAAACCTCGGGTTGTCTTCTCAAGGAATTGTAGGGAGGTATGTTCTTATTATTGGATATGAGTTTGTAAATTGGGGTTTTGGAAGTAAGGTGCGAATATATTATATGATAAGTAGAATAAAATAATACTAATAAAATCTCTTGGCAAGATAAGGGAATTTAGAGGTCTAACTTAGTTATCTCTCTCAACTATAATAAAAGTTGAATCTAAACTCCACTTGGTCAACCTTTACCAGGGCAAAGGAAAGTCAAGGGACTAATTAAATTGACCTTTGAATCCTAATTATTTCCTAAGAAAAGGTTGGGATTATTCAGGTTCAGCTCAATTAGCAAGATAACGATTATTAATTACGTTGAGTTTAATAACTGTTGAGTTACTAAATTCTTAATCAGAACCAAAAGGGGAAAAAGTAAAATTGCTAGAGTGAAAATATCCTCAGATGGGAAGCATCAATAACATAAATCAAAGAGAGCAATAGTAAACTGAAATACCTCAAATATCATTAAATAAAAATGTCATCAACAGCCAATTGGGCAACATCAATCAAACATAATAAAAGCTTCAGAGTAATCAAAATATAAAAGAGAGATTTAAATAGAAAAAGGAATATTGAACCTGGGTCGAGAGTCACTCTAGAAAGCTAAGAGAAGTCCTAAATCCTAGTTTCTAAAAATCGTAATTCCTAATCCTAGTCCTAAGAGAGAGGAGAGAACCTCTCTCAAAACTAATCTAAATCATGAGAAGTGAATTATGAGAGCCTCCTAATGAATGGATGCATTCCCCCACTTTATAGCCTCTGGTCTATGCCTTCTGGACTTGGATTTGGGCCAAAAAGAGTCTCAAAACTCGTTATGAGCGTTTTCTGCAATTTCTGGTGCGTGGCCTCTGTCACGCGTCCGCGTGGGTCACGCGGTCGCGTCATTCGGAGCTTTTCCTTGCCACGCGGTCGCATCAGTCATGCGACCGCGTCATGTGCGTTCTACTTATGGCATGCGGTCGCGTCAGTCATGCGGCCGCGTCGCTGCTGATTCGTGCTTGGCACGCGATCGCGTCGTCCATGCGATCGCGTGGATACCAGTTTCCTCAAAGCTCCATTTTGCTTTCTCCTTTCCTTTTAGTATATTTTCTTTTTCATCCTTTAAGTCATTCTGCCTTAGAAAATCTGAAACTACTCAACACACTAATCACGACATCGAATGGAAATAAAGGTAATTAAAATAATTAATTTTCAAAGCTTAGGAAACATGTTTTTCACAATATGACATAATAAGGAAGGGAAAGTAAAACCATGCAATTAATGTGAATAAGTAGGTGAAGGATTATATAAATCACTCAAATTAAGCACAAAAGAACTCATGAAATATGGGTTTATCAGTCTACATCAATCACGGCTTTTGCTGCGGCTAGGAAGGGTCTTCCAAGGATGATGGATTCATCCTCATCCTTCCCAGTATCTAGGATTATGAAGTCAGCAAGGATGTAAAGGCCTTCAACCTTTACCAAGACGTCCTCTACAAGTCCATAAGCCTGTTTCTTTGATTTGTCTGCCATCTATAGCGAGATTCTTGCAGCTTGTACCTCAAAGATCCCTAATTTCTCTATTATAGAGAGTGGCATGAGGTTTACACTTGACCCTAGGTCACACAGAGCCTTCTCAAAGGTCATGGTGCCTATGTTGCAAGGTATTAAGAACCTTCCGAGATCCTCTTTCTTCTGAGGTAACTTCAGTTGAACCAATGCATTTAGTTCACTGATGAGCAATGGAGGTTCATCATCCCAAGTCTCATTACCAAATAATTTGGCATTCAGCTTCATGATTGCTCCTAGATACTGAGCAACTTGCTCTTCAGTAATAACTTCATCTTCTTCAGAGGAAGAATACTCATCAAAGCTCATGAATGGTAATAGAAAGTTCAGTAGAATCTCTATGGTCTCTAGATGAGCCTTAGACTCCTTTGGTTCCTCAATAGGGAACTCCTTGTTGGCCAGTGGACGTCCCATGAGGTCTTCCTTACTGGGAATCACAGCCTTTCCCTCCTCTACAGGTTCGGCCATGTTGGACGTGTAGATGGCCTTTCACTCTCTTTTTGGATTCTCTTCTATATTGCTTGGGAGAGTATGGTGCACGAAATTATGATCATCAACAATGGTGCTAAAAACTTGGTAGCGCTCTCAAACGTGAATCACACTTTGTCACGACTCCGCACAACTAACCAGCAAGTGCACTGGGTTGTCTAAGTAATACCTTACATGAGTAAGGGTTGATCCCACGGAAATTGCTGGTATAAAGCAAGCTATGGTCATCTTGTAAATCTCAGTTAGGCGGATTCAAATGGTTATGATGGTTTTCAAAAATAATAATATATAAAGCATAAAATAGATGAAAGAGATACTTATGTAATTCATTGGTGAGAATTTCAGACAAGTGTATGGAGATGCTTTGTCCCTTCTGAGTCTCTGCTTTCCTACTACCATCCTTCAATCCTTCTTACTCATGGCAAGCTGTATGTAGGGCATCACCGTTGTCAATGGCTACTTCCCATACTCTCATTGAAAATGGTCCAAATGCTCTGTCACAGCACGGCTAATCATCTGTCGGTTCTTGATCATGTCGGAATAGAATTCATTGATTCTTTTGCGTCTGTCACCACGCCCAACAATCGCGAGTTTGAAGCTCGTCACAGTCATTCAATCCTTGAATCCTACTCGGAATACCACAGACAAGGTTTAGACTTTCCGAATTATCAATAATGACCGCCAATAATTCTAGCTTATACCACGAAGACTCTGATTAAGAAATCCAAGAGATACTCGCTCGTTCTAAGGTATAACAGAAGTGGTTGTCAGTCACGCGTTCATAGGTGAAAATGATGATGAGTGTCACGGATCATCACATTCATCATATTGAGGTGTAGCGAATATCTTAGAATAAGAACAAGCTGAATTGAATAGAAAACAGTAGTAATTGCATTAACACTCGAGGTACAGCAGAGCTCCACACCCTTAATCTATGGTGTGTAGAAACTCCACCGTTGAAAATACATAAGTGATAGTGGTCCAGGCATGGCCGAAAGGCCAGCCTCCAAAACGTGATTAATAGTCTCCTAAGATGAACAATAGATTAAAACTGAGACCAAAGATGTCTAATACAATAGTAAAATGTCCTATTTATACTAGACTAGTTACTATGGTTTACAGAAATAAGTCTAAATGCAGAAATTCACTTCCGGGGCCCACTTTGGTGTGTGCTTGGGCGGAGCTTGAGCTTTACACGTGCAGAGGCTTCTCTTGGAGCTAAACACCAAGTTGTAATGTGTTTTTGGCATTTAACTCTGGTTTGTGACGTGTTTCTGGCATTTTACTCCAGAATGCAGCATGGGACTGGCGTTGAACGCCAGTTTGCATCATCTAAACTCGAACAAAGTATGTACTATCATATATTGATGGAAAGCTCTGGATGTCTACTTTCCAACGCCATTGAGAGTGTGCCATTTGAAGTTTTGTAGCTCCAGAAAATCCATTTCGAGTATAGGGAGGTTAGAATCCAACAGCATCTGCAGTCCTTTGTCAGCCTCCTATCAGATTTTTGCTCAGGTCCTTCAATTTCAGCCAGAAAAAACCTGGAATCATAGAAAAATACACAAACTCATAGTAAAGTCCAGAAATGTGAATTTAGCATAAAAACTAATGAAAACATCCCTAAAAGTAGCTAGATCCTACTAAAAACTACCTAAAAATAATGCCAAAAAGCGTATAAATTATCCGCTCATCACAACACCAAACTTAAATTGTTGCTTGTCCCCAAGCAACTGAAAACCAAATAGGATAAAAAGAAGATAATATACTATAAATCTCAAAATATCAATGAATATTAGTTTTAATTAGATGAGCGGGACTTGTAACTTTTTGCTTTTGAACAGTTTTGACATCTCACTTTATCCTTTGAAGTTTAGAATGATTGGCATCCATAGGAACTCAGAGTTCAGATAGTGTTATTGATTCTCCTAGTTAAGTATGTTGATTCTTGAACACAGTTACTTTTATGAGTATTGGTCGTGGCCCTAAGCACTTTGTTTTCTAGTATTACCACCGAATACATAAATGCCACAGACACATGACTGGGTGAACCTTTTCAGATTATGACTCAGCTTTGCTAAAGTCCCCAGTTAGAGGTGTCCAGAGCTCTTAAGAACACTCTTTTTGCTTTGGATCACAACTTTAACCACTCAGTCTCAAGTTTTTCACTTGGACCTGCATGCCACAAGCACATGGTTAGGGACAGCTTGATTTAGCCGCTTAGGCCTGGATTTTATTTCCTTGGGCCCTCCTATCCATTGAAGCTCAAAGCCTTGGATCCTTTTTACCCTTGCCTTTTAGTTTTAAGAGTTATTGGCTTTTTCTGCTTGCTTTTCTTTTTTTCCTTCTTCTCTTTTTTTTTGCCATTTTGTTCTTCACTGCTTTTTCTTGCTTCAAGAATCAATTTCATGATTTTTTAGATTATCAATAACATTTCTCTTTGTTAATCATTCTTTCAAGAGCCAACAATTTTAACATTCATAAACAACAAGATAAAAAAATATGCACTATTCAAGCTTTCATTCAGAAAACAAAAAGTATTGTCACCACATCAATATAATTAAACTAATATCAAGGATGAATTTGAAACTCATGTACTTCTTATTCTTTTGTATTAAGAACATTTTTCATTTAAGAAAGGTGAAGGATTCATGAAATTATTCATAGCCTTAAGACATAATTACTAAATACTAATGATCCTGTAGTAAAGACACAAACATAGACAAACATATAGCATAAAAACCGAAAAACAGAGAAATAAGAACAAGGAATGAGTCCACCTTAGTGATGGTGGCGCCTTCTTCTTGAAGGACCAATGATGTTCTTGAGCTCTTCTTTGTCTCTTCCTTGCCTTTGTTGCTCCTCCCTCATAGCTCTTTGATCTTCTCTAATCTCATGGAGAATGATGGAGTGCTCTTGATGCTCCACCCTTAGTTGGTCCATGTTATAACTCAAGTCTTCTAGAGAAGTGTTGAGTTGTTCCCAATAGTTGTTTGGAGGAAAATGCATCCCTTGAGGCATATCAGGGATTCCTTGATGATGAGCTTCCTCATGTGTCTCTTGAGATCCATGAATGGGCTCTCTTGTTTGCTCCATCCCCTTCTTAGTGATGGGCTTATCCTCCTCAATGAGGATGTCTCCTTCTATGACAACTACAGCTAAGTAGCATAGATGGCAAACGAGATGAGGAAAAGCTAGCCTTGCCAAGGTAGAGGGCTTTTTCGGCTACTTTGTATAATTCCAGAGAGATAACTTCATGAACTTCTACTTCCTCTCCAATCATGATGCTATGGATCATGATGGCCCGATCCATAGTTACTTCGGATCGGTTGCTAGTAGGGATGATGGAGCGTTGGATGAACTCCAACCATCCTCTAGCCACAGGCTTAAGGTCCAGTCTTCTCAATTGAACCGGCTTGCCTTTTGAGTCTCTTTTCTATTGAGCTCCTTCCACACATATGTCCATAAGGACTTGGTCCAATCTTTGATCAAAGTTGACCCTTCTAGTGTAGGGGCATGCGTTTTCTTGCATCATAGGCAAGTTGAACGCCAACCTTACATTTTCTGGACTGAAATCTAAGCATTTCCCCCGAACCATTGAAAGATAATTCTTTGGATTCGGGTTCATACTTTGATCATGGTTCCTAGTGATCCATGCATTGGCATAAAACTCTTGAACCATTAAGATTCCGACTTGTTGAATAGGGTTGGTCAGAACTTCCCAACCTCTTCTTTAGATCTCATGTTGGATCTCCGGATACTCATTTTTCTTGAGCATGAAAGGGACCTCAGCGATCACCTTCTTCTTGGCCACAACTTTATAGAAGTGGTCTTGATGGGCTTTTGAGATGAATCTCTCCATCTCCCATGACTCAGATGTGGAAACTTTTGTCTTCCCTTTCCTCTTTCTAGAGGTTTCTTCGGCCTTAGGTGCCATAATTGGTTATGGAAAAACAAAAAAGCTATGCTTTTACCACACCAAACTTAGAATATTGCTCGCCCTCGAGCAAGAGAAGAGAGAATAGAAGAAGAAGAAGATATGGAGGAGAGGGAGAGAGATGTATATTCGGCCAAGGGGAAGAAGAAAGGGTTGTGTTGTGTGAAAATGAAGAAGGATGGGGGGGTTTATATAGTGGAGGGAGAGGGGTTTGGTTCGGCCATTTAGGGTGGGTTTGGGTGGGAAAGAGATTTTGAATTTGAAGGTAGGTGGGGTTTATGGGGAAGAGAGGATGGATGTGAGTGGTGAAGGGGTAATTGGGAAGATGGATTGAGGTGATTGGTGAAGGGTTTTTTGGGGAAGAGTGTTATTGGATTATGTGAAGAAGAGAAAAGGTAAGTTGAGGTAGGTGGGGATCCTGTGGGGTTCACAGATCCTAAGGTGATCCTGTGGGGTCTACAGATCCTGAGGTGTCAAGGATTTATCATCCCTGCACCAATTAGGCGTGTAAAATGCCCTCTGTACGCAATCCTGGCGTTTAACGCCAGATTGATGCTTGTTTTTGGCATTAAATGCCAGCTCTATGCTTGTTTTGGGCGTTCAACGCTAATCTGCAGCATGTTTCTGGCGTTGAACGCCAGTTCCATGCTTGTTTCTGGCGTTTAACGCCAGCTCTCCTCAGGGTGTAATCCTGGTGTTTAAACGCCAAACTGCTGCTTGTTTCTGGAATTCAACGCCAGATTCATGCTCTGTTCTGGCGTTGAACGCCAGCCAAATGCTCCTTACTGGCGTTTAAATACTAGTAAGCTATTCCTCCAGGGTGTGCTGTTTCCTTTGCTGTTTTTGATTCTGTTTTTAATTTTAGTATTTGTTTTGTGACTCCACATGATCATGAACCTAATAAAACATAAAAGAACAATAAAAATATAGATAAATAAAAATTGGGGTTCCTTCTAATAAGCGCTTTTTTAATGTCAATAGCTTGACAGTGAGCTCTCATGGAGCCTCACAGATGTTCAGAGCATTGTTGGGACCTCCCAACACCAAACTTGGAGTTTGGTTGTGGCCTCCCAACACCAAACTTAGAGTTTGATTGTGGGGGATTTGTTTGACTCTGTATTGAGAGAAGCTTTTCATGCTTCCTCTCCATGGTTGCAGAGGAAGATCCTTGAGCTTTAAACACAAGGTAATCTCCATTCAATTGAAGGACTAACTCTCCTCTGTCAATATCAATCACAGCTCCTGCTGTGGCTAGGAAGGGTCTTTCAAGGATGATGCATTCATTCTCCTCCTTCCTAGTGTCTAAGATTATAAAATCAGTAGGGATGTAAAGGCCTTTAACCTTTACCAACACGTCTTCTACTAATCCATAAGCTTGTCTTATTGACTTGTCTGCCATCTCTAATGAGAATGTGGCAGCCTGTACCTCAAAGATCCCCAGTTTTTCCATTACAGAGAGTGGCATAAGATTTATACCTGACCCCAGGTCACATAGAGCCTTCTCAAAGGTCATGGTACCTATGGTACAGGGTATTAAGAATTTACCAGGATCTTGTTTCTTTTGAGGTAAAGTTTGCTAAACCCATGTATCTAGTTCACTAATGAGCAAGGGAGGTGCATCTTCCCAAGTCTCATTACCAAACAACTTGGCACTCAGCTTTATGATAGCTCCTAGATATTGAGCAACTTGCTCTCCAGTTACATCTTCATCCTCTTCAGAGGAAGAATAGTTCTTAGAGTTCATGAATGGCAGAAGGAGGTTTAATGGAATCTCTATGGTTTCTATATGAGCCTCAGATTCCTTTAGGTCCTCAATAGGGAACTCCTTCTTGTCTGGGAGACGTCCCATGAGGTCTTTCTCATTGGGATTCACGTCCTCCCCTTCCTCTCCAGGTTTGGCCATTTTGATTATGTCAATGGCCTTGCACTCTCTTTTCGGATTTTCTTCAATATTGCTTGGGAGAGTACTAGGAGGAGTTTCAGTGATTTTCTTACTTAGCTGGCCCACTTGTGCCTCCAAATTTCTGATGGAGGACATTGTTTCACTCATGAAACTTAAAATGGCCTTAGACAGATCAGAGACTATGTTTGCTAAGCTAGAGGTGCTCTGCTCAGAATTCTCTGTCTGTTGCTGAGAAGATGATGGAAAAGGCTTGCTATTGCTAAGCCTGTTTCTTCCACCATTATTAAAGCCTTGTTGGGGCTTTTGTTGATTCTTCCATGAGAAATTTGGATGATTTCTCCATGGGGAATAATAGGTGTTTCCATAAGGTTCACCCATGTAATTCACCTCTGCTATTGCAGGGTTCTCAGGATCATAAGCTTCTTCTTCAGAAGATGCCTCTTTAGTACTGTTGGATGCATTTTGTCATCCATTCAGACTTTGAGAAATCATGTTGACTTGCTGAGTCAATATTTTGTTCTGAGCCAATATGGCATTCAGAGCATCAATTTCAAGAACTCCCTTCCTCTGAGGCATCCCATTATTCACAGAATTCCTCTCAGAAGTGTACATGAATTGGTTATTTGCAACCATGTCAATAAGTTCTTGAGCTTCTGCAGGCATTTTCTCACTACAAAATTTGTATTTATTTGTGGTAGTTTTTTAATGGGAGTTACTAAAAACCTCCATAATATATTTTATTTGTGACAAATTATAAAACTCCCTAAATAATTAACAAAAACTCCCACTATTATAATATTCCTAATTCAATTAATTATAAACAATCCAATCCAAACAAATATTCATTCAGTCCATACAAAAAAATCAAAACAGGGCTGGGCTGAGAGAGAGAGAGAAAACGAAGGAGAGTGAGATCGAAACCCTAGAATCCACCGCCACCGCCACCGCCATTCATCTCTACCATTGTTACTGTTATTGTCTCCTTCGTCGACACGTCACTGCTAGTGTTATGAATGAAGGACAAGGTGATCGTGGAGCCTCTCCTCTGCTTCTGCGTCATCTTCCACGGCGGGTTCTTCCGCTGGTTCTGCTTTTGCTCTGGTGGCTTGAAGCACTCAGAGCGCAGTTTCGGCGTGGACACGGTGGCACTGGCAGAGCAGGTCTGGAAGGCGAGTGAGCAGGAGTCTCTGGAAGCTTTGATTGAAGCTTCTTTCGAAGCTATCAGATCTTGTGGAACTGATTCTCATGTCGTTCCAAGTGATTGCGGTGAGAATTTCTTCCTAATTTGTTCTTATTTAGTTCGGGACTTAAATTTTCTCACTCACTTCCGTTCAGAATTTGTTCAGACAATCTCCGTGTTTGTGAGAGAGGTGAATTGAATTTGATATCTCTATTAACTCCAATTTGTGCCTAGTTCAGCTTCATACAGATACTTTTTCACTTGCTTCTATCATCTCAATAATTCCAGATTGCTATTTCTGCACCTCTTTTGTGGATTTTGTGAACTGAATTGCAGAGAATGCAAGAATTGCAATCCTCAACTCAAGCTTCTCACGATTTCTAAAGTGAACGATAACCAAACAATCACACAACTGATGCTCTCATTGCGGATTTAGAATCAGCATCTGCTACAATTAATCATAGCAAGAAAGTTTCATGCCAAGACATTGAGCTTGTAAGCAAATCCTACTAGCTTGTTGGGAAGCTAATTTAAAGAAATAAAATAAAATCTTAAAACAAAATTTGTTTACAGATGCAAAATTTGATAGAAAGGTGCCTACAAAATTTTTTAAATGATATTCTTGCTTATATGTAGTGTCTGCTTTGGTAATGTTAAATTTGTTATAACAGCCGTTACCAAACTGAGTGAAAGCCGTATTTGCCTTGGATAGTCTTATATACTCCTCCTTTTTTTTACACCTGTGTTGCTAGAATTTGGCTGATGCAAAAAAGAAAGGCATTAAGGATGAACTTCAGAAGCTTATCTCCGAGTGGCACAAGGAAGTTATTAAGTACAGGAAAGGAGAGGATCAAAAGGTAAACCATCTTAGTGCTAAGAAATTTGCTTTTCATATTTCTGAGTTTTTTCCCTCTAAGACTAATGTGCTATATTCTCTCTTTTTTTATCTGATCTACTCGCAGACACTAGCATCGTCTTTAAAATCCGATATCCTTGCCATAGTTAGTCAACTGAACATGGGACTTGAGGCAAGTCTATATTTGGAAGACCTTAAGGCATAAATGCTTGTTCAAGGATGAGCTTCATACCGTGATGATTTTTCTGGGTCTTCTGTTAGGTCCTGAGTTCAAAGTAGGAAACGTTGATTACTTACATTGGAAATCATTCTTTTTTCTTCCAATCATACCTTTTTTCTTGTTTCTTGGTACCAGCATATTGATTAATTTTCTTTGTTCGAATGCAGGTTTCAGCAATAGTCTCTTTTGTCTTTGTATTTGTTTGCAATTTCATCTTTGGCTTTCTGCCTTATGTCGACAACTTTGCAAGCATTGGAGGTTTCATATCAAGGTTCCTTCTTGGATCTGTACTTCTACCCAGCAGAAAGCTTGAAGTTTTGTATCAGGTTTCGTATCATGATTATTCTTGGATCTGTACTTCTTGCAATTCAATCTACCAGGCATTGATATTTTCTTTAACAGATTTATTTAAGAGAGTTTACATTCTTTTTAGCCATTGAGACTCATAAACAACCATCGAGCTCTTGTTCTGTTTGATACCCAGAATTTTGTAGTACGCTAGATTATTTAATTTGTTGTTACTTACTCTTGGATGGTAAGACCTTGTTCTATTCAACGGCTCTCTAAAATTGTTAGCACAATAATACATAATGATCATACTCCCAATCTCAATTATTTGTACTAAATCTATTTTTTCTTCTAATTGCTTTTACAGGGAAAAAAGTGCTGAGTAAGAAGGCTAAATTGGGTCTACGTAATGTAGCTTTCATGTTACTTAGTATGTTTCACTTTCACAGTTATGTAATCACCTTCCACTGATATTTTGTTATGGCTTTGTTCAGTAGGTTTGGGTATTGGCTTCTTAGTCATCTTGATAATTGGGTTGCTCTTGCTATTCCGAATCTACAAGAGAAAACGTGGTTATAAATTCTTTTTTCTCACATTCTCACTCCTTATTTTAGAATGGTTATAAATTCTTTTAGAATGCTTATATATGCATTCGCTGAAATGTGCTATAAAATCGAATAAGGCCAAGAATGAGAAAGATTATGTTATCTAATAATTTGGATGAAAAATCACAGCCTTAAAAATATAATAAATTCCATCCTAATAAAAAATAATGTGCTATAAAATTATTTCTTAAACATGATTTCTTATGCCCTCAATCATCAGAAAGTTATAGAGAGAGAGACATCCAAATCATCAAAACTTTTCTTTTTATAAGTGATGAGCGGATAATTTATACGCTTTTTGGCATTGTTTTTAGTATGTTTTTAGTTTGTTTTAGTTAGTTTTTATTATATTTTTATTAGTTTTTAGTTAAAATTCACTTTTCTGGACTTTACTATGAGTTTGTGTGTTTTTCTGTGATTTCAGGTATTTTTTGGCTGAAATTGAGGGACCTGAGCAAAAATCTGATTCAGAGGCTGAAAAGGACTGCAGATGCTATTGGATTCTGACCTCCCTGCACTTGAAGTGGATTTTCTGGAGCTACAGAAGTCCAATTGGCGAGCTCTCAATTGCGTTGGAAAGTAGACATCCTGGGCTTTCCAGCAATGTATAATAGTCCATACTTTGCTCGAGATTTGATGGCCCAAACAGGCGTTCCAAGTCAGCTCAAGAATTTTGGCGTTTAACGCCGGAATTGGCACAAGAATGGGAGTTAAACGCCCAAACTGGCAAAAAGCTGGCGTTTAACTCCAAGAAAAGTCTCTACACATGAAAGCTTCAATGCTCAGTCCAAGCACACACCAAGTGGGCCCGGAAGTGGATTTTTATGTCATTTACTCATCTTTGTAAACCCTAGGCTACTAGTTCTCTACAAATAGGACCTTTTACTATTGTATTCTCATCTTGGTTCTTCTGGTTCCCTGATGAGCGGATAATTTGTACGCTTTTTGGCATTGTTTTTAGTATGTTTTTAATAGTTTTAGTTGAGTTCTTAGTATATTTTTATTAGTTTTTAGTTAAAATTCACTTTTCTGGACTTTACTATGAGTTTGTGTGTTTTTCTGTGATTTCAGGTATTTTCTGGCTGAAATTGAGGGACCTGAGCAAAAATCTGATTCAGAGACTGAAAAGGACTGCAGATGCTGTTGGATTCTGACCTCTCTGCACTCGAAGTGGATTTTCTGGAGCTACAGAAGCCCAATTGGCGCGCTCTTAACGGCGTTGGAAAGTAGACATCCTGGGCTTTCCAGCAATATATGATAGTCCATACTTTGCCCAAGATTTGATGGCCCAAACCGGCGTTCAAAGTCACCTACAGAATTTCCAGCGTTAAACGCCGAAACTGGCACCAAAATGGGAGTTAAACGCCCAAACTGGCACCAAAGCTGGCGTTTAACTCCAAGAAGAGTCTCTACACGAAAAATGCTTCATTGCTCAGCCCAAGCACACACCAAGTGGGCCCGGAAGTGGATTTTTATGTCATTTACTCATCTTTGTACACCTTAGGCTACTAGTTTCCTATAAGTAGGACCTTTTACTATTGTATTTTCATCTTTTGATCATGTTTTTATGATTGAACCCTCTTTGGGAGGCTGGCCATTCGGCCATGCCTAGACCTTGTTCTTATGTATTTTCAACGGTGGAGTTTCTACACACCATAGATTAAGGTGTGGAGCTCTGCTGTACCTCGAGTATTAATGCAATTACTATTGTTCTTCTATTCAATTCCGCTTGATCTTTGTCCAAGATATCACTTGTTCTTCAACTTGATGAATGTGATGATCCGTGACACTCATCATCATTCTCACTTATGAACAAAGTGACTGACAACCACTTCTGTTCTACAAGCAACAAGGCTCTAGTGAATATCTCTTTGATTCCTGATACACGATGCATGGTTGATCGCCTGACAACCGAGTGCTCGCCTGACAACCGAGCCAACCATTCCGTGAGATCAGAATCTTCGTGGTATAGGCAAGAACTGATGGCGGCATTCAAGAGAATCCGGAAGGTCTAACCTTGTCTGTGGTATTCTGAGTAGGATTCAATGATTGAATGACTGTGACGTGCTTCAATCTCCTAGCAGGCGGGGCGTTAGTGACAGACGCAAAAGAATCACTGGATTCTATTTCGGCCTGACCGAGAACCGACAGATGATTAGCCATGCTGTGACAGAGCATAGGAATATTTTCACTGAGAGGATGGGAGGTAGCCACTGACAACGGTGAAACCCTTGCATAAGCTTGCCATGGAAAGGAGTAAGAAGGATTGGATGAAGACAGTAAGAAAGCAGAGAGACGGAAGGGAAAGCATCTTCATACGCTTATCTGAAGCTCTCACCAATGATATACATAAGTACCTCTATCTTTATCTTTATGTTTTATTCATCATCTATACCCATTTGAGTCTGCCTGACTAAGATTTACAAGGTGACCATAGCTTGCTTCATACCAACAATCTCCGTGGGATCGACCCTTACTCGCGTAAGGTTTATTACTTGGACGACCCAGTGCACTTGCTGGTTAGTTGTGCGAAGTTGTAGTGATCACGATTTCGCGCACCAAGTTTTTGGCGCCGTTGCCGGGGATTGTTTCGTGTATGGACAACTGACGGTTCATCTTGTTGCTTAGATTAGGTATTTTCTTCAGAGTTCTTAAGAATGAGTTCTAGAGTTTCATGATGATCTGTTAAAATCTGGCTGGCTGAGAAGCCATGTCTAATCTTGTTGGACCGAGGTTTCAACCGATCATCACAAGAGCTTGTTGATTTCAATCAATCTTGCTATTGGAGCAATGATCTGCTAAGGCTTGGCTGGCCATTGGCCATGTCTAGTGTTTTGGACTGAAGCTTTCTTTGGAAGCTTGGCTGGCTGTGAAGCCATGTCCAATTCCTGGACCGGAGTCTTAGACTAGCATTGCAATGATTCCTGGAATCCAAACTAAGAATTCTGAAACCTTTATTTTCTATTTCCATATAATTTTCGAAAAATTCAAAAAAAAATTTTACAAAACCATAAAAACCAAAAATAATTTTATGTTTCTTGTTTGAAGTCTAGTGTCTCATTTTAAGTTTAGTGGCAATTCCATGTTTCTGCTCTTTTTGCATTCATGCATGTGTCTTCATTAATCTTCAAGTTGTTCTTGATGATTTTATTACTATGATTTTTAATTCTCTTGACTTGAGTGTTTATGTGTCTCATATGCATTCACATTTTATTAGTGTCAGTAGTATACAAACTGCTAAGTTTGGTGTCTTGCATGCATTGTTATTTGATTTTAGTTGCATCTTGATTATTCCTTATCATTAAAAATCCAAAAATATTTTTCATTTGTGTCTTTTCAAGTCAATAATATGGAGAATTGAAGACTCATAACATACTGCAGAGGAATTACACAAAAAAAGCTGGGCGTTCAAAACGCCCAGTGAAGAAGGTCAGACTGGCGTTTAAACGCCAGCCAGGGTACCTGGTTGGGCGTTTAACGCCCAAAAAGGTAGCATTTTGGGCGTTAAACGCCAGAATGGATACCATTCTGGGCGTTTGACGCCAGGATGGCACAAGAGGGAAGATTTTGTTTTCAAATCAATTTTTTTTCAAGTTTTCAAAGTTTTTCAAAATCAAATCTTTTTCAAATCATATCTTTTCAATCAAATGTTTTCAAAATCAATTTCTTTTCTTTTTCAAAGATACTTGCTAACAATTAATGATTTGATTGAACATTTCAAGTATGTTGCCTTTTCTGTTGAGAAAGGTTTAATGTTTGAATCATATCTTTTCTTGTTAGGCAAGTCATTATTTTTTAAAATCAAATCTTTTTAATTTGTTTTTAAACCATATCTTTTCAATCATATCTTTTTAAAACCATAACTTTTTTTTTTCATATCTTTTTTATAATCACATCTTTTTCAAAACAGTTTTTAATCATATCTTTTTGATTTCTAATTTCAAAATCTTTTTCAAAAATTACTTGATTTCTTTCCCACTCTTGGTTTTCGAAAATCAATTCAAGTTTTTCAAAATGTATATCATTGGTGAGAGCTTCAGATAAGCATATGAAGATGCTTTCCCTTCCGACTCTCTGCTTTCTTACTGTCTTCATCCAATCCTTCTTACTCCTTTCCATGGCAAGCTTATGCAAGGGTTTCACCGTTGTCAGTGGCTACCTTCCATCCTCTCAGTGAAAATGTTCCTATGCTCTGTCACAGCATGGCTAATCATCTGTCGGTTCTCGGTCAGGCCGGAATAGAATCCAGTGATTCTTTTGCGTCTGTCACTAACGCCCCGCCTGCTAGGAGTTTGAAGCACGTCACAGTCATTCAATCATTGAATCCTACTCAGAATACCACAGACAAGGTTAGACCTTCCGGATTCTCTTGAATGCCGCCATCAGTTCTTGCCTATACCACGAAGATTCTGATCTCACGAAATGGTTGGCTCGGTTGTCAGGCGAGCACTCGGTTGTCAGGCGATCAACCATGCATCGTGTATCAGGAATCAAAGAGATATTCACTAGAGCCTTGTTGCTTGTAGAACAGAAGTGGTTGTCAGTCACTTTGTTCATAAGTGAGAATGATGATGAGTGTCACGGATCATCACATTCATCAAGTTGAAGAACAAGTGATATCTTGGACAAAGATCAAGCGGAATTGAATAGAAGAACAATAGTAATTGCATTAATACTCGAGGTACAACAGAGCTCCACACCTTAATCTATGGTGTGTAGAAACTCCACCGTTGAAAATACATAAGAACAAGGTCTAGGCATGGCCGAATGGCCAGCCTCCCAAAGAGGGTTCAATCATAAAAATATGATCAAAAGATGAAAATACAATAGTAAAAGGTCCTACTTATAGGAAATTAGTAGCCTAAGGTGTACAAAGATGACATAAAAATCCACTTCCGGGCCCACTTGGTGTGTGCTTGGGCTGAGCAATGAAGCATTTTTCGTGTAGAGACTCTTCTTGGAGTTAAACGCCAGCTTTGGTGCCAGTTTGGGCGTTTAACTCCCATTTTGGTGCCAGTTCCGGCGTTTAACGCTGGAAATTCTGTAGGTGACTTTGAACGCCAATTTGGGCCATCAAATCTTGGGCAAAGTATGGACTATCATATATTGCTGGAAAGCCCAGGATGTCTACTTTCCAACGCCGTTGAGAGCGCGCCAATTGAGCTTCTGTAGCTCCAGAAAATCCACTTCGAGTGCAGGGAGGTCAGAATCCAACAGCATCTGCAGTCCTTTTCAGTCTCTAAATCAGATTTTTGCTCAGAACCTTCAATTTCAGCCAGAAAATACCTGAAATCACAGAAAAACACACAAACTCATAGTAAAGTCCAGAAAAGTGAATTTTAACTAAAAACTAATAAAAATATACTAAGAACTCAAGTAAAACTACTAAAAACATACTAAAAACAATGCCAAAAAGCGTACAAATTATCCGCTCATCACAACACCAAACTTAAATTGTTGCTTGTCCTCAAGCAACTGAAGATCAAATAAGATAAAAAGAAGAGAATATGCAATGAACTCCAAAAACATCTATGAAGATCAGTACTAATTAGATGAGCGGGGCTTTTAGCTTTTTGCCTCTGAACAGTTTTGGCATCTCACTCTATCCTTTGAAATTCAGAATGATTGGCTTCTTTAGGAACTCGGAATCCAGATAGTGTCATTGATTCTCTTAGTTAAGTATGATGATTCTTGAACACAGCTACTTCATGAGTCTTGGCCGTGGCCCAAAGCACTCTGTCTTCCAGTATTACCATCGGATACATACATGCCACAGACACATAATTGGGTGAACCTTTTCAGATTGTGACTCAGCTTTGCTAGAGTCCCCAATTAGAGGTGTCCAGGGTTCTTAAGCACACTCTTTTTGCCTTGGATTACAACTTTATTTCTTTCTTTTTCTTACTTTTTCGTTTTTTTTTTCGCTTGCTTCTCTCTTTTTTTTTTTGGATTCACTGCTTTTTCTTGCTTCAAGAATCATTTTTTTATGATTTTTCAGATCCTCAGTAACATGTCTCCTTTTTCATCATTCTTTCAAGAGCCAACCAATCATGAACCACAAATTCAAAAGACATATGCACTGTTTAAGCATACATTCAGAGAACAAAAGTATTGCCACCACATCAAAATAATTAAACTGTTATAAAATTCAAAATTCATGCAATTCTTATCTTTTTCAATTAAGAACATTGTTTATTCAAGAAAGGTGATGGATTCATAGGACATTCATAACTTTAAGGCATAGACACTAATGATCATAAGACACAAACATAGATAAACATAAGCACTAAAATTCGAAAAACAAGAAAATAAAGAACAAGGAGATTAAAGAACGGGTCCACCTTAGTGATGGCGGCTTGTTCTTCCTCTTGAAGGTCTTATGGAGTGCTTGAGCTCCTCAATGTCTCTTCCTTGTCTTTGTTGCTTCTCTCTCATGATTCTTTGATCTTTTCTAATTTCATGGTGGAGGATGGAATGTTCTTGGTGCTCCACCCTTAGTTGTCCCATGTTGGAACTCAATTCTCCTAGGGAGGTGTTTAGTTGCTCCCAATAGTCTTGTGGAGGAAAGTGCATCCCTTGAGGTATCTCAGGGATCTCATGATGAGAGGGGTCTCTTGTTTGCTCCATCCTTTTCTTGGTGATGGGCTTGTCCTCATCAATAAGGACGTCTCCCTCTATGTCAACTCCAACTGAATAACAGAGGTGACAAATGAGATGAGGAAAGGCTAACCTTGCTAAGGTAGAGGACTTATCCGCCACCTTATAGAGTTCTTGGGCTATAACCTCATGAACTTCCACTTCTTCTCCAATCATGATGCTATGGATCATGATGGCCCGGTCTAGAGTAACTTCGGACCGGTTGCTAGTGGGAATGATTGAGCGTTGGATAAACTCCAACCATCCTCTAGCCACGGGTTTGAGGTCATGCCTTCTCAATTGAACCGGCTTCCCTCTTGAATCTCACTTCCATTGTGCGCCCTCTTCACATATGACTGTGAGGACTTGGTCCAACCTTTGATCAAAGTTGACCCTTCTAGTGTAAGGATGTTCATCTCCTTGCATCATGGGCAAGTTGAATGCTAACCTTACATTTTCCGGATTAAAATCCAAGTATTTCCCCCGAACCATAGTAAGCCAATTCTTTGGATCCGGGTTCACACTTTGATCATGGTTCTTGGTGATCCATGCATTGGCATAGAACTCTTGAACCATCAAGATTCCGACTTGTTGAATGGGGTTGGTAAGAACTTCCCAACCTCTTCTTCGGATCTCATGTCGGATCTCCGGATATTCACTCTTTTTGAGTGAAAAAGGACCTCGGGGATCACCTTCTTCAAGGCCACAACTTCATAGAAGTGGTCTTGATGCATCCTTGAGATGAATCTCTCCATCTCCCATGACTCGGAGGTGGAAGCTTTTGCCTTCCCTTTCCTCTTTCTAGAGGTTTCTCCGGCCTTGGATGCCATAAATGGTTATGGAAAAACAAAAAGCAATGCTTTTTCCACACCAAACTTAAAAGGTTTGCTCGTCCTCGAGCAAAAGAAGAAAGAAGAGAGTAGAAGAAGAAGAAATGAGGAAGAAGGGAGTGGCTTAGTGTTCGGCCAAAGAGGGGGAGAAGTGGTGTTTAGGTTGTGTGAAAATGAAGGGGTGAAGAAGGGTATATATAGGAGAGGGGGGGCTCATGGTTCGGTCATGTATGGGTGGGTTTAGGAGGGAAAGTGGTTTGAATTTGAAGGGTGAGGTAGGTGGGGTTTTATGAAGGATGGATGTGAGTGGTGAAGAGAAAGATGGGATTTGATAGGTGAAGGGTTTTTGGGGAAGAGGTGTTGAGGTGATTGGTGAATGGGTGAAGAAGAGAGAGAGTGGTGGGGTAGGTGGGGGTCCTGTGGGGTCCACAGATCCTGTGGTGTCAAGGAAAAGTCATCCCTGCACCAAATGGCATACAAAATCACGTTTTGAGCCATTTCTGGCGTTAAACGCCGGGCTGGTGCCTATTTCTGGCGTTTAACGCCAGGTTCTTGCCCTTTTCTGGCGTTTAACGCCAGTCTGGTGCCCCTTTCTGGAGTTAAACGCCCAGAATGGTGCCAGACTGGGCGTTAAACCCCCACCTGCTAGCCTTACTGGCGTTTAAACGCCAGTAGGTTCTTCCTCCAGGGTGTGCTGTTTTTCTTCCTGTTTTTCATTCTGTTTTTGCTTTTTCAATTGATTTTGTGACTTCTTATGATCATCAACCTACAAAAAACATAAAATAACAAAAAGGAAATAGATAAAATATAACATTGGGTTGCCTCCCGACAAGCGCTTCTTTAATGTCAGTAGCTTGACAGAAGGCTCTCATGGAGCCTCACAGATGCTCAGAGCAATGTTGGAACCTCCCAACACCAAACTTAGAGTTTGAATGTGGGTGTTCAACACCAAACTTAGAGTTTGGTTGTGGCCCCCCAACACCAAACTTAGAGTTTGACTGTGGGGGCTCTGTTTGACTCTGAATTGAGAGAAGCTCTTCATGCTTCCTCTCCATGGTGACAGAGGGATATCCTTGAGCCTTAAACACAAAGGATTCTTCATTCACTTGAATGATCAGTTCACCTCTATCAACATCAATCACAGCCTAAGCTGTGGCTAGGAAGGGTCTGCCAAGGATGATGGTTTCATCCATGCACTTCCCAGTCTCTAGGACTATGAAATCAGTAGGGATGTAATGGTTTTCAATCTTCACCAAAACATTCTCTACAAGTCCATGAGCTTGTTTTCTTGAATTGTCTGCCATCTCTAATGAGATTCTTGCAGCTTGCACCTCAAAGATCCCTAGCTTCTCCATTACAGAGAGAGGCATAAGGTTTACACTTGACCCTAAGTCACACAGAGCCTTCTTGAAGGTCATGGTGCCTATGGTACAAGGTATTGAAAACTTCCCAGGATCTTGTCTCTTTTGAGGTAATTTCTGCCTAGACAAGTCATCCAGTTCTTTGGTGAGCAAAGGAGGTTCATTCTCCCAAGTCTCATTTCCAAATAACTTGTCATTTAGCTTCATGATTGCTCCAAGGTATTTAGCAACTTGCTCTTCAGTGACATACTCATCCTCTTCAGAGGAAGAATACTCATCAGAGCTCATGAATGGCAGAAGTAAATCCAATGGAATCTCTATGGTCTCATTTTGAGCCTCAGATTCTCATGGTTCCTCATTTGGGAACTCAGTGGAGGTCAGTGCACACCCACTGAGGTCTTCCTCAGTGGCGTTCACTTCCTCTCATTCCTCTCCAAATTCGGCCATGTTGATGGCCTTGCACTCTCCTTTTGGATTTTCTTCTGTGTTGCTTGGAAGAGTACTTGGAGGGAGTTCAGTAACTTTCTTGCTCAGCTGTCCCACTTGTGCCTCCAAGTTTCTAATGGAGGACCTTGTTTCAGTCATGAAACTTTGAGTGGTTTTGATTAGATCAGAGACCATGATTGCTAAGTCAGAGGGGTTCTGCTTAGAATTCTCTATCTGTTGTTGAGAAGATGATGGAAAAGGCTTGCCATTGCTAAACCTGTTTCTTCCACCATTATTGTTGTTGAAACCTTGTTGAGGTCTCTCTTGATTCTTCCATGAGAAATTTGGGTGATTTCTCCATGAAGAATTATAGGTGTTTCCATAGGGTTCTCCTAGGTAATTCACCTCTTCCATTGAAGGGTTCTCAGGATCATAAGCTTCTTCTTCAGATGAAGCATCCTTAGTACTGCTTGGTGCATTTTGCATTCCAGACAGACTTTGAGAAATCAAATTGACTTGTTGAGTCAATATCTTGTTCTGAGCCAGAATGGCATTTAGAGTATCAATCTCAAGAACTCCTTTCTTCTGATTAGTCCCATTGTTCACAGGATTCCTTTCAGAAGTGTACATGAATTGGTTATTTGCAACCATTTCAATTAGCTCTTGAGCTTCTGTAGGCGTCTTCTTCAGATGAAGAGATCCTCCAACAGAGCTATCCAAAGACATCTTGGATAGTTCAGAGAGACCATCATAGAAAATACCTATGATGCTCCATTCAGAAAGCATATCAGAAGGACATTTTCTGATCAATTGTTTGTATCTTTCCCAAGCTTCATAGAGGGATTCTCCATTCTTCTGTCTGAAGGTTTGGACTTCCACTCTAAGCTTACTCAATTTTTGAGGTGGAAAGAACTTTGCCAAGAAGGCATTGACTAGCTTTTCCCATGAGTCCAGGCTTTCTTTAGGTTGTGAGTCCAACCATATCCTAGCTCTGTCTCTTACAGTAAAAGGGAATAGCATAAGTCTGTAGACTTCAGGGTCAACCCCATTAGTCTTGACAGTGTCACAGATTTGCAAGAATTCAACTAAGAACTGATGAGGATCTTCCAATGGAAGTCCATGGAACTTGCAATTCTGTTGCATTTAGAGAAACTAATTGAGGCTTAAGCTCAAAGTTGTTTGCTCCAATGGCAGGGATAGAGATGCTTCTCCCATAGAAGTCGGGAGTAGGTGCAGTAAAGTCACCTAGCACCTTCCTTGCATTGTTGTTGTTTTCGGCTGCCATGGGTTCTTCTTCTTTGAAGATTTCTGTTAGGTCCTCTACAGAGAGTTGTGCCTTAGCTTCTCTTAGCTTTCGCTTCAAGGTCCTTTCAGGTTCAGGGTCAGCTTCAACAAAAATGCCTTTGTCTTTGCTCCTGCTCATATGAAAGAGAAGAGAACAAGAAAATGTGGAATCTTCTATGTCACAGTATAGAGATTCCTTGACGTGTCAGAGGAAAAGAAAATTAGAAGGAACAGGTAGAAGAATTCGAACTTAGTCAAATAGAGTTCGAATTGTGCATTGAGAAGGAGTGGTACTCCATAAATAGAAGGATGTGAGAAGAGGGGAAGAGAATTTTCGAAAATGAAGTGAAAGATTTTGAAAACATTTTGAAAAACTTGAATTGATTTTCGAAAACCAAGAGTGGGAAAGAAATCAAGTAATTTTTGAAAAAGATTTTGAAATTAGAAATAAAAAAGATATGATTAAAAACTGTTTTGAAAGAGATGTGATTAAAAAAAAGATATGAAAAAAAAAGGTTATGGTTTTAAAAAGATATGATTGAAAAGATATGATTTAAAAACAAATTAAAAAGATTTGATTTTAAAAAATAATGACTTGCCTAACAAGAAAAGATATGATTCAAACATTAAACCTTTCTCAACAGAAAAGGCAACATACTTGAAATGTTCAATCAAATCATTAATTGTTAGCAAGTATCTTTGAAAAAGGAAAGAAATTGATTTTGAAAACATTTGATTGAAAAGATATGATTTGAAAAAGATTTGATTTTGAAAAACTTTGAAAACTTGAAAAAAAATTGATTTGAAAACAAAATCTTCCCTCTTGTGCCATCCTGGCGTTAAACGCCCAAAATGCTACCTTTTTGGGCGTTAAACGCCCAACCAGGTACCCTGGCTGGCGTTTAAACGCCAGTCTGACCTTCTTCACTGGGCATTTTGAACGCCCAGCTTTTTCTGTGTAATTCCTCTGCAGTATGTTATGAGTCTTCAATTCTCCGTATTATTGACTTGAAAAGACACAAATGAAAAATATTTTTGGATTTTTAATGATAAGGAATAATCAAGATGCAACTAAAATCAAATAACAATGCATGCAAGACACCAAACTTAGCAGTTTGTATACTACTGACACTAATAAAATGTGAATGCATATGAGACACATAAACACTCAAGTCAAGAGAATTAAAAATCATAGTAATAAAATCATCAAGAACAACTTGAAGATTAATGAAGACACATGCATGAATGCAAAAAGAGCAGAAACATGGAATTGCCACTAAACTTAAAATGAGACACTAGACTTCAAACAAGAAACATAAAATTATTTTTGGTTTTTATGGTTTTGTAAAATTTTTTTTTTGAATTTTTCGAAAATTATATGGAAATAGAAAATAAAGGTTTCAGAATTCTTAGTTTGGATTCCAGGAATCATTGCAATGCTAGTCTAAGACTCCGGTCCAGGAATTGGACATGGCTTCACAGCCAGCCAAGCTTCCAAAGAAAGCTTCAGTCCAAAACACTAGACATGGCCAATGGCCAGCCAAGCCTTAGCAGATCATTGCTCCAATAGCAAGATTGATTGAAATCAACAAGCTCTTGTGATGATCGGTTGAAACCTCGGTCCAACAAGATTAGACATGGCTTCTCAGCCAGCCAGATTTTAACAGATCATCATGAAACTCTAGAACTCATTCTTAAGAACTCTGAAGAAAATATCTAATCTAAGCAACAAGATGAACCGTCAGTTGTCCATACACGAAACAATCCCCGGCAACGGCGCCAAAAACTTGGTGCGCGAAATCGTGATCACTACAACTTCGCACAACTAACCAGCAAGTGCACTGGGTCGTCCAAGTAATAAACCTTACGCGAGTAAGGGTCGATCCCACGGAGATTGTTGGTATGAAGCAAGCTATGGTCACCTTGTAAATCTTAGTCAGGCAGACTCAAATGGGTATAGATGATGAATAAAACATAAAGATAAAGATAGAGGTACTTATGTATATCATTGGTGAGAGCTTCAGATAAGCGTATGAAGATGCTTTCCCTTCCGTCTCTCTGCTTTCTTACTATCTTCATCCAATCCTTCTTACTCCTTTCCATGGCAAGCTTATGCAAGGGTTTCACCGTTGTCAGTGGCTACCTCCCATCCTCTCAGTGAAAACGTTCCTATGCTCTGTCACAGCATGGCTAATCATCTGTCGGTTCTCGGTCAGGCCGGAATAGAATCCAGTGATTCTTTTGCGTCTGTCACTAACGCCCCGCCTGCTAGGAGTTTGAAGCACGTCACAGTCATTCAATCATTGAATCCTACCCAGAATATCACAGACAAGGTTAGACCTTCCGGATTCTCTTGAATGCCGCCATCAGTTCTTGCCTATATGATGCAAGTGCATATTTGCTTTATTAGTTAGTTAGTTTAGTTAGTTTTAGCTTAATTTCACTCATTTTCTCTAAATAAACAAGTCCTTTTATGAGTTTTGTTTCCATGCATGAGAGTACTTAGGAATGTGTTGATTATAGCCAAATTCATGCACATGATTTAAGGAATGCATATATGAATGAGTATGAATGAATCTCATGAAATTTATTGCATGAATTGGTAGGACTTTGAAGCTATTTCCCTTGTTGATGATAGGTGATGAAACAAGGATGCATGGAAGCAAGAATGATGCAAGCTGGGCAAGAAGTTGGCGTTGCCAACTTGGACATAAGGGGCGTTGTTCTTGCCAACGCCAGGAAGAGGAGTTGGCGTTGCCAACTTGGGATTAGAGGGCGTTGTTCTTGGCAACGCCAGGAAGAGGAGTTGGCGTTGCCAACTTGGAGGATGAAGGGCGTTTTCATGGACAACGCCAGGCAACCAAGGAGCAAAGTTGGCGTTGCCAACTTGAGGAGGGCGTTGCCAACGCCCACACACACAAGCTTGGCCCTGGAGGAAGACAAGAAGCAAAGTTGGCGTTGCCAACTTGAGAAGGGCGTTGCCAACGCCACACACAAGCCACAAGCAAGCAAGCTTGGCCCTGGAGGAAGACAAGAAGCAAGTTGGCGTTGCCAACTTGAGAAGGGCGTTGCCAACGCCACACACAAGCCACAAGCAAGCAAACTTGGCCCTGGAGGAAGAGCTGGCGTTGCCAACTCTAGAACCAAGTTGCCAACGCCCACACAAGCAAGGAACTTGAGCCATGAAGGAGTGTCGAGGGCGTTGCCAACGCCAAGAACCATGGGCGTTGTTGAAGGCAACGCCACACACACAAGCTTGGCCCTGGATGAAGTGAAGCACGTTGCCAACTTGAGGAGGGCGTTGCCAACGCCACACACAAGCAATTTTGGCACCAAAAGGAGCTCGAGCACGTTGTTGGAGCTAGGAAGCATTGGCGTGTTTGGCAACAACGCCAGGAATGGTTGCTTGGCTAGGCACCAAGTCTTGGTGCCAACCAAGTTGCCAACGCCCAATGGCCTCACCATTCACGTTGCCAACGCCAAAATCAAGTTGCCAATGCCAAGCCTTGCCAACCAAGTTGCTAACGTTCCCAAGCCTTGCCAACCAAGTTGCTAACGTCCACAAGCCTCACCATTCACGTTGCCAACGCCAAAATCAAGTTGCCAACGCCCATAGGCCTTGCCATGCACGTTGCCAACGTGGGAAGCATTGTTTAGAGCCTTGGAAAGGGCTCGAGCACGTTGCCAACGTGCTGAAGAGAAGGAGTTATCCACAACAACGCCAGGAAATTGTGGTGCACGTTGCTAACTTGGAATATAAGGGCGTTATCCACAACAACTCCAACAAGGCAGCCTGAACATGTCCACTTCAATGGAAGATATCTTGAGCTACAGAGATCCAAATTGAGTGCTTCCAGTTGCGTTGGAAAGCTGACATTCAGAGCTTCCCAACCATATATAATAGTCTATGGTGGAGCACAAAATTGAAGCCAAACCAGAGTCATCTTTAGACCCTAAAAACAAGAACATGAAGTGAAATTCAAGGGAGCTAGAGATGAGCCTTGGATGTGGGATCGAGCACGTTGCCAACGTGCATTAAGGGGGCGTGTTTTGCAACAATGCCAGCCTCAAGCCCCTGCCTTGGGAGGCTAGGCACGAGCACGTTGCCAACTTGGGGTTGAAGGTGCGTTTTTGGCAACAACTTGGCAGTTTGACCTTACCTTCTTTGAGGAAGCATAACTTGAGCTAGGAAAGTCCAAATGAGGTGATTCCAGTGGCATTGAAAAATAGACATCAAGAGCTTTCCAATGATGTATAATAGTCCATATTGAGGCAGAAGGTTGACACTCAAATTCTGGGCTACATTTAGCATGAAAGTAGAGCCAAGAAGAGGAAAAGCAAGTTGTTTGCAACAACTTGGGCTAGCAACGCCCAAGTCTCAAACTCACTTCCAGGAAATTGTCATCCACGTTGCCAACGTGCACTAAGGCCTGAGTTATTGCCAACAACGCCCCTCAATGGGCCAGAATTGGTGCCAACTTGCTCTACTTCCCCTATTCATCACAAAGGCCAAAACTTCTTCAATGGAGCCAAGAATTCAACAAAGAGGAAGCCCATATCGCCAACCCAATTCAAGATCTTTGAAAGAGTTTTGGGAACTAGTATAAATAGAGATTGAGTTTGTACTTGTAGGGGACTTTTACACTTTTACTTTACTTTTTGACACTTAGACATTTTTACACTTTCTAGCACTTGTATTTGAGAACACTTTTGGTACTTCCGAGAGGAGACCCAGAGAGCTAATTTTTGGTTCATCTTGGAACTTCTCTTCTTCATTTTCTTAAGTTCTAAGCATTTCAATCTTCTTCTTCTTCTTCCTTTACATTTAGTTTAATTCTTGTTGATGGCAATTGTTGTTGAAATTGGAGCAATGACTCACTAAACCCCACTTTCATTAGGGGGAGGAGCTCTGTTTGTTGGAATGAATTGGTGAACCCATCTTCTCCTTCTCAATTCTAGTGGTTGATCTAAAGAGGGAACTCTTGCTCTTCAAAGATTCAACCACCATCGAGAGAGGGGTTAATCTATATGAATTATGTGGTGAGTTTGAGGAATGAGCCACACAATTCAGTTTAGAGTTCATCCTTTCATGATTTCCTTAATCAACACACCTTGGTTAGTATGTGAGATGTAACTCTCCTTGGTTGAGATTATGGGAATTGTGTGGCTGGATTAGATTTGAGCATCATCTCTTCTCATGAACAAATAGATCACGAGAGTGGCATTTGGTTACGTTGAGAGAAATTGAATCACCAAGAGATTGGGGTTCAATTACCCACTTGCCATGGATCTAAGCACATGATTGAGAAGGATTTGACTAACATCAATTCATGAACACTAGCATCTCTGATCCCTAATGATCCTCTCTACCATCAATTCTTATCTCTGTTGCTTCTAGTTGTTTAATTTCCCACAACCCAATTCCCTTCTACATTCTGTCAATTTACTATTCTTGTCATTTACATTTTGTTCCTTTAATTCTTGTCATTTACTCTTATGTTCTTTAGGATTCAGCACTTTAATTCCTTGCCATTTATCTTTGATGTCATTTAAGTTTCTTGCAATTTAAGTTTCAGTTATTTACTTCCATTTTATTTCTATTGCCCTGTTCTTAAATTCCTTGCAATTTAAATTCCTGCACTTACGTTCAAAAGTCACAATACTCATAAAATCAAAATCCTATTTGCTTGACTAAATCTACCATTTAACTAAAGTTGCTTAATCTACCAATCTCCGTGGGATCGACCTCACTCTTAGTGAGTTTTATTACTTGATACGACCCGGTATACTTGCCGGTTGTACGTGAAATCTCATTTTTACGTATCAAGTTTTTGGCGCCGTTGCCGGGGATTGGAAAGATTGACAATGATTAGGTGAAAGGTGGTTTAGATTAAGCATTTTTTTTTAGTATTTTTGTTAAGCCCACTAACTGTTTGATACTTTGTTTCACTAACTCCAATTCCACTCTAGTTCTAGAATATTTCACTTGTGATTTTGGTTTTGTTTGTGTATGTCAGGAGCTAATAGACATAATATTGAGGACGAGAGAACCCGCCGAAGGATAAGGAGAGCAGAAAGAGGAAAGTTCATAGTTGGTGAAGAAGGGTCAGAGGAATCAGAGGGAGAAGATCAAGTCATGGAGGATGAGATGCACAACCCTCCTGGAGGGGTCAACAATAATGGTGGACAAGCTAGAAGGGTGTTATCCTCGTATACTATTCCTGACCCAAGACATTGTGGAAGTAGTATTGCCACTCCTCCAGTTCAGGCCAATAACTTTGAGTTGAAACCTCAGCTCATCACTTTGGTACAGAACAATTGCTCTTATGGAGGGGGACCTCTTGAAGACCCAAATCAACATCTATCTGTTTTTCTGAGGATATGCAATACAGTGAAGACAAATGGAGTGCATCCAGATGTCTACAAATTGTTGCTATTTCCATTCTCTTTGAGGGACAAAGCCACTCAATGGCTAGAGTCATTTCCCAAGGAAAGCCTCAATGATTGGAATGAAGTGATGAGAAGATTTCTAGCAAAGTTCTACCCACCTCAAAAGATCATCAAGTTGAAGACAGAGGTTCAGACTTTTAGGCAAATGGATGGGGAGTCATTATATGAAGCCTGGGAAAGGTACAAGGCACTAATGAGAAGATGCCCACCTGACATGTTTAGTGATTGGGTCAAACTCCAAAACTTCTATGAAGGCCTAAATCCAGAAGCAAGGAAGGGACTAGATTACTCATCAGGAGGATCACTCAACATGATGAAAACTGCTGAGGAGGCTCAAGACCTCATCGAGATTGTGGCAAACAATCAATATTATTACTCATCAGAGAGGCAACATAATCCGACCCCAAAGAAAGGTGTAATGGAGCTTGAAGGTGTTGATGCTATCTTGGCACAAAACAAGTTGATGCACCAACAAATCCAACAACAAATGGAGATGATAACAAAGAGAATGGATGGTATGCAACTTGCATCAGTGAACACAACAAATCAACCATCACTTGAATGGAGCCAAGGTGAAGGGATCACGGTTGAACAACCACAAGAACAAGTTCAATACATGCAGAATACCTCAAATTCTCAAGATGAATTCCATGGTGATACATACAACTCATCTTGGAAGAATCATCCCAATTTAAAGTGGGGAGAAAACCATTGGCAAAAGAACAACAACCACAATCACACCCGTAACACAAACAACCAAAACCACCATGCCAACAACACTAACCAATATAGAAAAACACAAAACACATATCAACACCCCCATCATAACTCACAAACTCACCAAAATAACTTCCCTGCACCAACATCCAACTCACAAAATTACCACACTAATCCATCCAACAACTTCCAACAACATTCAACCCCCATCATACCTCCAATTGACCATCATGAGGCCAGAATCTCAAGTTTGGAAGCAACCTTGCAAGCACTTGCTCAAACCACTCAAGCCTTAGCTAAGGGACAACAGGAACAAGCGGTCACTATGAAGAACATTGAGAGACAAGTGGGACAATTAGCCAAACAAGCCGAGAAACCAACCAATGTTCTCCCAAGTGACACAATACCTAACCCAAGAGAAGAATGCAAGGCTTTGCAGTTAAGGAGTGGCAAGGTAGTTGGTGAAAGTTCAAATAAAGAAGCAATAAAACCCAAAGAGCAAGACACAGTGGAAGTACATGTGGAAAGGAAAGATGAAGAAAAGGGTTCAACATCTAACAAAGGCAAAGAAGTTGTCAAGCCATAAAGCAACCCACCTGGACAAAGAAGCAACCGTGATAGCAATGGGAGTGTGAATCCACAACAAGAAGGAGTAAAAGCCTATGTACCCAAGCTTCCATACCCAACTAGGATACACAAAGGAGCAAAGGACCAACAATTCCCAAGGTTCTTAGAGATCTTCAAGAAACTTGAAATCAACATCCCATTGGCAGAAGCTCTGGAACAGATGCCATTATATGCAAAGTTTCTTAAGGAATTGATCACCAAGAAGAGAAGTTGGCAAGAAAAAGAAACGGTGATTCTCAATCAAGAGTGTAGTGCCATCATTCAACAAGGGCTACCTCCAAAACTCAAAGACCCTGGCAGCTTCCTCATACCTTGCACGATTGGGAGCATGGCTGTTGACAAGTCACTTTGTGATCTGGGAGCAAGCATTAACTTAATGCCCCTTACCATGATGAAGAAAATGATGATTGAAGAGCTCAAACCCACAAGGATGTCACTCCAACTTGCTGACAGATCCATCAAAGTACCAAATGGAGTAGTTGAGAACCTCTTGGTGAAGGTGGGAAACTTCATATTCCCAGCCGATTTTGTGGTCCTAGACATGGATGAAGAGGGGAATAATTCAGTCATTCTTGGTAGACCCTTTCTGGCTACAGCTAGAACAATCATTGATGTGGAAAAGGGAGAGATGATCTTCAGGGTGCATGATGAACAAATGACCATAAATGTCTTCAAAGCAATGCAACACCCTGTTGAGAAAGAAAATTGCATGAGGATTGATGTAGTAGACTCTTTGGTTGAAGAAGTGCTTGACACAAACCATCAAATGAAACAAGAGGAAGTCCATAACATCAAGGGACAAGAAGAGAACAAATTGGAAGCATCAAAGGAACCAAGTGAAGCTACCAAAGAAGAGGCACCACAACAAGAGTTGAAACCACTACCCCCTCATCTTAAATATGCATTCCTTGGTGAGAAAGACAGCTTCCCAGTGATCATCAATTCCACATTGAATGCAGAGGAAGAAGAAAAGCTCCTTGTGGTTTTGAGAGCTCACAAAGAGGCTTTGGGGTGGACCATTGATGACTTGAAGGGCATAAGCCCTGCCATATGCATGCACAAGATACTCTTGGAGGAGAATTCCAAACCTGTGGTACAACCTCAAAGAAGATTGAATCCCACAATGAAGGAGGTTGTTCAGAAGGAAGTTCTGAAGTTGTGTAAAGCTGGGATCATCTACCCTATATCTGACAGCCCATGGGTCAGTCCAGTGCAAGTAGTACCCAAGAAAGGGGGGATGACTGTCATTGTTAATGAGAAGAATGAGCTTATCCCAACACGAACAGTGACAGGGTGGAGGATGTGCATAGACTATAGAAGGTTGAATGATGCCACAAGAAAAGATCACTTTCCTCTACCTTTCATTGACCAGATGCTTGAGAGGTTGGCTGGCCATGCTTATTATTGTTTTCTTGATGGATATTCTGGGTATAATCAGATTGTGGTTGACCCCATGGATCAAGAGAAGACTTCCTTCACTTGTCCCTTTGGAGTCTTTGCATACCGGAGGATGCCATTTGGATTATGTAATGCTCCAGCTACTTTTCAAAGATGCATGCTATCAATCTTCTCAGACATGGTAGAAAAATTTATTGAAGTATTTATGGATGATTTCTCTGTTTTTGGTGACTCTTTCAATACTTGCTTGCATCATCTTACCCTAGTCTTGAAAAGGTGCCAAGAAACCAATTTAGTTTTGAATTGGGAGAAATGCCATTTCATGGTACCCGAAGGCATTGTTCTTGGTCACAAAATCTCAAGAAAGGGTATAGAGGTTGACAAGGCAAAAGTAGAAATTATAGAAAAACTTCCTTTGCCAACTAGTGTGAAAGCTGTTAGAAGTTTCTTAGGACATGCTGGATTTTATAGGAGATTCATCAAAGATTTTTCCAAAATAGCAAAGCCACTAAGCAATCTGCTGGTGGTAGAAAATCCTTTTATCTTTGATGATGAATGCAAGCATGCTTTTGAAACTCTAAAGGCTAAGCTTACCACAGCACCAATCATCACACCCCCAATTTGGGGACTACCTTTTGAACTCATGTGTGATGCAAGCAACCTTGCAATTGGCGCTGTGTTGGGGCAAAGGAAGGAAAAGAAGCTTCATGTTATCTACTATGCAAGTAAGGTGTTGAATGAAGCTCAAAAGAACTACACCACAACAGAGAAAGAGCTACTAGCTGTGGTATATGCTTTTGATAAATTTAGACAATATTTGATTGGATCTAAAGTCTTAGTGTATACTGACCATGCTACTCTTAAGTATCTTATGTCAAAACAGGATGCCAAACCAAGGCTAATCAGATGGGTGCTACTCCTACAAGAGTTTGACATTGAGATCAAAGATAGAAAGGGCAATGAAAATCAAGTTGCTGATCACTTATCAAGGGTGCCACAAGATGCATGCCAAGACAACTTTCCATCAATAAATGAAGAATTTCCAGATGAACATCTTTTGCACATTCAACATGTCCCTTGGTTTGCAGACATGGCCAACTACAAGGCGGGGAGAATCATTCCACAAGAGTACACAAAACAACAAGTCAAGAAGCTGCTACATGAGGCTAAGTTCTTCTTTTGGGATGAACCATTCTTGTTCAAAAGATGCCCAGATGGAATGATAAGAAGATGTGTGTCAGAGGATGAGATGAAGAACATACTATGGCATTGTCACAACTCTAGTTATGGTGGTCATTTTGGGGCTGAGAGAACGGCTGCAAAGGTTCTACAAAGTGGTTTCTACTGGCCTTCAATCTTCAAGGATGCTAGAGAGTTTGTGAGCCATTGCAATGAATGTCAAAGAACAGGGGGTTTGTCAAAGAAAAATGAGATGCCTCAGAAGTTCATTTTGGAAGTGGAACTCTTTGATCTATGGGGAATAGATTTCATGGGACCTTTTCCTCCATCTTACACATTCAAATACATCTTGGTAGCAGTAGAGTATGTCTCCAAATGGGTAGAAGCAATAGCCACCACCACATGTGACACCAACGTGGTCTTGCAATTTCTCAAGAAGAACATCTTCACTAGATTTGGAGTGCCCAAAGGACTTATAAGTGATGGGGGAAGCCACTTTTGCAACAAGCAACTAAACTCCTTACTCCACAAATATGGTGTTACTCACAAAGTGGCTACACCATACCACCCACAAACCAATGGGCAAGCTGAACTTGCCAACAGAGAGCTAAAAAGGATCTTGGAGAAGACTGTGGGAACAACAAGAAAGGACTGGGTTAGGAAGCTGGATGATGCACTTTGGGCATATAGGACAGCCTTCAAAACACCCATAGGAAAATCTCCATTTCAGCTGGTGTATGGAAAGGCATGCCACCTCCCTGTGGAGCTTGAACATAAGGCCTTTTGGGCCACCAAACTTCTGAATTTAGATGCTCAAGCAGCAGGAGAGAAGAGGTTGCTACAACTCAATGAACTTGAGGAGTTCAGATTGGAGGCATATGACAATGCCAAAATATACAAGGAGAGGGCAAAGAGATGGCATGATAAGAGGATCTCTCAAAGAACATTTGAACCAGGCCAAAAGGTGTTGTTATTCAATTCAAGATTGAAGTTCTTCCCTGGGAAGCTGAGGTCTAGATGGACTGGTCCATACACCATCACCAAAGTATCACCTCATGGCTATGTCGAATTACTTGATGAAGCCTCAAAACAAACCTTCACAGCTAATGGACATAGGGTGAAGCACTATTTTGGTGGCCCTTGGAGCAAGGAAGAGAGTGTGCAACTCTTAACATGAGCAAAGAAGCTGCATTGTCAAGCTAAGGACAATAAACAAGCGCTTCATGGGAGGCAACCCATGCACAGGGAGTCTTTTATTTTCATACTTTAGTAACCAATAATGATTAAGTAGACTAGTACATGGTGTATGCAAGGCACTAAGTTTGGTGTGGCCAATTTTGAAGTAATGGCAAAAGTGTGTTCTACAACACTTAGCCACAAACTAAGTTTGGTGTCCATACATACACGAAAATGCTAGACTATGGAAAGATAGTCATCTATTTTATTCAAAAGAAAAAAAAAAAAGAAAAAAACGTGAAATAGCATAGAATGTAGGTAAAATACTAAGTTTGATGTGGCTATCTTTGGAATTAATTCCATAGAGCACTTAGTCACAAACTAAGTTTGGTGTCTTTACTTACATTAATGATGCTAGAAAAAATAGATTAGGGAATCAAATCATAAATTTCAAAGTTAGTTTAGTCAATTTTGCATAGGAATATCATCATAAGCTTTTAGCTATTAATATCACTTTAAGAATCTCAAGCTTTTGGAATTTTGTTGCAGGAAAGAAAGAAAGAAGTGATGGGGAATCTTGGAAGCATATAATGAAAGAAAGAAGTGATGGGAATCTTGGAAGAAAGGTCACGGATGCATTGGAGTCACATGAGTTTGGAGCTTTGTGCATGGAGAAAAACAACTCAACATGCATTGGGCACAAGGAAGCATGCTTCCCATGCCATGACCGAGCCTTAAACCATGCATCCTCACCAAAGTTCACTTTAAATACTTCAACCACATTCATCAAACCTCATTCTTCATCACTCATTCTTCCACCCCCATAACCTCATTCAAGTACCCGAACTCACACTCAACCTCCAACCTATTCCATGTTTCACAAATTCTAGCCATGAACCTCATCTTTACCCAACAACACTCTTGAAGCATCACACCTCCTCACATAACCGAAACACTCCACCTCCCCTCACCATCATTTTCTAGCCTACCCAAGTCACGTTGTGGCCATACATCTCTCCCATTCACAACCATTTTCCTTGTGCTTGAGGACAAGCATTCATCTAAGTTTGGTGTGGAAGATTCAACCCTTGCAAGTGAATTTCAATGGCCTCATCATCAAGGGATAGGAGAGAAGATGAATTTGATGAAAGAAGATTCAAATCCAAACACAATGAGCGGATCTTTAGTTGGATGTCAAGCAAAGATGTTGTTCCAGAGCTACCATTCAAGCTTAAAAAAGATGAATACCCTGAAATACAAAAAAATAATCAGAAAAAGGGGATGGGAGCTTCTCTGTGACCAACCTCAAGAAGTGAGCATGCTTCTCATCCATGAGTTCTACACTAATGTGATAAGAGAATATGATGATGAAGAACCATACATGAGCTATGTAAGAGGTGTGGATGTTGATTTTAGCCCGGACACTATCAATAGGGTGCTAAGGGTCAAGCACAAACAGTTCAAACGAGCTAGCTATGAAGAAAGGGTTGAAAATAACCCAAGATATGTGGATGTGGTGAGTGACTTATGCAGAATAGGCACGGATTGGGTGTTGGATTCACATGGACAACCACTCAAGCTTCGGAGAGGTGATCTCATACCTCAAGCAAAAGGATGGCATGACATAGTGAGGAGATCATTGATGTCCACTTCAACTAATTCTGAGGTAACCGTGAATAGAGCAATAATGATCCATTGTATAATGAAAGGAGGAGAAATCAATGTTGGAGACATTATAGCCAAGAACATCATTGACATATCTCAAAAAGTCAAACAAGACAGTTGGCTAGGATATCCTAGTACTATTCTGCGCCTATGTGAAGAAGCTGGAGTGCCTCGTGAAGAATTTGGAGAAACTGATTTGGTCTCTATTGGAAAGCCTCTCACCCGAGAAAGGTTGGAGTTTATCACCACAACCCAATTGGAAAGGCAACCTTTAGCAAGAAGGAAGAAAAGGAAAGAAGTAAGACAAGAGGAGGAGCCTCAAGAAATGGATGAATCCCACACCTTGAACATGAATCAACTCCAAGCCGCCTTGGACGGAATCTCTGGGCAATACTCACAAATTCAAAGAAGCCAAGAGGAACAAGCTCAACAACAAAGGGACCTTTGGCAGTTGATGGATCAACAAAGAGGTATTCAAGTTCAATGGATGAACCAACAAAATGAGTACCAAGCACACATGATGGAACTACAACAAGAACAATATGCCAAGATGCAGGAAGCCATCAACAATTCAACTATGGAACATGAAAAAGCCATGGAGAAAGTGATACAAGAACAAGCTCAACTAAGAATAGAGCAAGCTCAGCAAAGAGAACTTCTCCATAGGTTGGATGCTAGACATGAAACACTCTACAGAGATTTCAATGAAAACAGAATGTTCAGGGAAGCCAGGCACAAGGACAGACTTGACTATGACATATGCACCCAAGAAAAGCTCAGTTACCTCTGTTCCACACCTCCATTACTCAACCCACAAATCAAAACCTTTAATGAAGCTCGCAAGATATTTGAAGAGCAGGAGCTTGCAAGGGTGAGATTTAATCAACGGAGGCTAAAGGAGACAATGATAAGCTCAGGAATTTGGCAAGAAGAGGGGGATGCAACAACAATGCAACAAGGAGAACGGAGAAGCAAAAAGAAAGAAGATCCAAAGGGGGATTCAACAACAAAGCAACAAGGAGAGTTAAGAAGTAAAAAGAAACAAGATCCAAAGGGCAAAGGAAAGCAAGGAGAATCAAGCAAAGGAAAAGAGACATGAAGACTAAAGGTGGTGAAGTTCCTTTTTTTCTTTATGTTTCTTTATGTTTTATTAAATAAAGAAGATGTATGTCTGAAATATGGTATACCTTCTAGGATGCATTTTCTTTTTGAAGCATTGTCTTTTATGTTGCCCATTCCATGCATCACCACTCACAGATTTGGAATGGTTGCTTGTCTTTAATATTTTTACTTGTCATTGGAATAAAAGATGTAGTTTGAGCAAGAACAGAGAGAAATCTAGCTTAAAAAGGATCATGTTGTCCCATAAGAAAAGTGCTAGTATATTTATTGTGAAAGAAGCAATGTTCAAGAAATTCAAAAGAATGCTTGCTAATACAAGACTAGTTTGGTTAAGGATCACAAGGACTTTATCAGTAAAAGCACAAATAACCTTGACAATAAAGAAAATAGAATACAAAGAATGAAAGGCTAGGCATCAATGACAAAAGTTGGATATGTGTCTGTGGTGATTGATGTTGAGAGACATACTTGGGCTAGTAAATCCGAGGGGTGCTTCATCACCCGGTAACTTGAGTTAACTAACTCGGGATTATCGATTGAAAACCCACAATCAAGAGTAGCTCTATAACAGAACATTTAGCAACCCAAAGAGGTGCTGGACACCACTATCCAAACAAGATTTCAATGTTATATGCCTGTGACTGAATGTGTTAAGGAAAGAGGCTTGAGTGAGTAAATCTTTAAGAGTGTCTCAACACTTAACAACTTGAACCAACTGGTTTGGGATTGTTGATTGAAAGCTTATGCTAAAGAGCCGCCTTAAGACAAGATTTCGAGCTTAATTGAAGGAAAAAGGGGAAAGAAAAAAAAAGAAGGAAAAAGAAATAAGCAGAAAAAGATTGGTTCAAGGATCATGTGCTAAGGTATGAAAGAAGTCTAGTGAAGTTAACCAATTTAGTAGTGAAGCAAGCATTTTAATTGAAAAAGTTGAATAGTTGTGTTCAATTACAATAAATTAATGACCACACAAGTGAGGATGACATGCTCAATGAGAAATTACTCTCTGGAAGAACATTAAAGTCTTACATCTTAAATTCTTGTGACAAAGTCCTTTATATTTTGCTTGAGGACAAGCAATACTTTAAGTTTGGTGTCTATACCACGAAGATTTTGATCTCACGGAATGGTTGGCTCGGTTGTCAGGCGAGCACTCGGTTGTCAGACGATCAACCATGCATCGTGTATCAGGAATCAAAGAGATATTTACTAGAGCCTTGTTGCTTGTAGAACAGAAGTGGTTGTCAGTCACTTTGTTCATAAGTGAGAATGATGATGAGTGTCACGGATCATCACATTCATCAAGTTGAAGAACAAGTGATATCTTGGACAAAGTTCAAGCGGAATTGAATAGAAGAACAATAGTAATTGCATTAATACTCGAGGTACAGCAGAGCTCCACACATTAATCTATGGTGTGTAGAAACTCCACCGTTGAAAATACATAAGAACAAGGTCTAGGCATGGCCGAATGGCCAGCCTCCCAAAGAGGGTTCAATCATAAAAACATGATCAAAAGATATGATTTAAAAACAAATTAAAAAGATTTGATTTTAAAAATTAATGACTTGCCTAACAAGAAAAGATATGATTCAAACATTAAACCTTTCTCAACAGAAAAGGCAACATACTTGAAATGTTCAATCAAATCATTAATTGTTAGCAAGTATCTTAAAAAAAGGAAAGAAATTGATTTTGAAAACATTTGATTGAAAAGATATGATTTGAAAAAGATTTGATTTTGAAAAACTTTGAAAACTTGAAAAAAATTGATTTGAAAACAAAATCTTCCCTCTTGTGCCATCTTGGCGTTAAACGCCCAGAATGGTATCCATTCTGGCGTTTAACGCCCAAAATGCTACCTTTTTGGGCGTTAAACGCCCAACCAGGTACCCTGGCTGGCGTTTAAACGCCAGTCTGTCCTTCTTCACTGGGCGTTTTGAACGCCCAGCTTTTTCTGTGTAATTCCTCTGCAGTATGTTATGAGTCTTCAATTCTCCGTATTATTGACTTGAAAAGACACAAATGAAAACTATTTTTGGATTTTTAATGATAAGGAATAATCAAGATGCAACTAAAATCAAATAACAATGCATGCAAGACACCAAACTTAGCAGTTTGTATACTACTGACACTAATAAAATGTGAATGCATATGAGACACATAAACACTCAAGTCAAGAGAATTAAAAATCATAGTAATAAAATCATCAAGAACAACTTGAAGATTAATGAAGACACATGCATGAATGCAAAAAGAGCAGAAACATGCAATTGACACCAAACTTAAAATGAGACGCTAGACTTCAAACAAGAAACATAAAATTATTTTTGGTTTTTATGGTTTTGTAAATTTTTTTTTGGATTTTTCGAAAATTATATGGAAATAGAAAATAAAGGTTTCAGAATTCTTAGTTTGGATTCCAGGAATCATTGCAATGCTAGTCTAAGACTCCGGTCCAAGAATTAGACATGGCTTCACAGCCAGCCAAGCTTCCAAAGAAAGCTTCGGTCCAAAACACTAGACATGGCCAATGGCCAGCCAAGCCTTAGCAGATCATTGCTCCAATAGCAAGATTGATTGAAATCAACAAGCTATTGTGATGATCAGTTGAAACCTCGGTCCAATAAGATTAGACATGGCTTCTCAGCCAGCCAGATTTTAACAGATCATCATGAAACTCTAGAACTCATTCTTAAGAACTCTGAAGAAAATACCTAATCTAAGCAACAAGATGAACCGTCAGTTGTCCATACACAAAACAATCCCCGGCAACGGCGCCAAAAACTTGGTGCACGAAATCGTGATCACTACAACTTCGCACAACTAACCAGCAAGTGCACCGGGTCGTCCAAGTAATAAACCTTACGCGAGTAAGGGTCGATCCCACGGAGGTTGTTGGTATGAAGCAAGCTATGGTCACCTTGTAAATCTTAGTCAGGCAGACTCAAATGGGTATAGATGATGAATAAAACATAAAGATAAAGATAGGGGTACTTATGTATATCATTGGTGAGAGCTTCAGATAAGCGTATGAAGATGCTTTCCCTTCCGTCTCTCTGCTTTCTTACTGTCTTCATCCAATCCTTCTTACTCCTTTCCATGGCAAGCTTATGCAAGGGTTTCACCGTTGTCAGTGGCTACCTCCCATCCTCTCAGTGAAAACGTTCCTATGCTCTGTCACAGCATGGCTAATCATCTGTCGGTTCTCGGTCAGGCCGGAATAGAATCCAGTGATTCTTTTGCGTCTGTCACTAACGCCCCGCCTGCTAGGAGTTTGAAGCACGTCACAGTCATTCAATCATTGAATCCTACTCAGAATACCACAGACAAGGTTAGACCTTCTGGATTCTCTTGAATGCCGCCATCAGTTCTTGCCTATACCACGAAGATTCTGATCTCACGGAATGGTTGGCTCGGTTGTCAGGCGAGCACTCGGTTGTCAGGCGATCAAAGAGATATTTACTAGAGCCTTGTTGCTTGTAGAACAGAAGTGGTTGTTAGTCACTTTGTTCATAAGTGAGAATGATGATGAGTTTCACGGATCATCACATTCATCAAGTTGAAGAACAAGTGATATCTTGGACAAAGATCAAGCGGAATTGAATAGAAGAACAATAGTAATTGCATTAATACTCGAGGTACAGCAGAGCTCCACACCTTAATCTATGGTGTGTAGAAACTCCACCGTTGAAAATACATAAGAACAAGGTCTAGGCATGGCCGAATGGCCAGCCTCCCAAAGAGGGTTCAATCATAAAAACATGATCAAAAGATGAAAATACAATAGTAAAAGGTCCTACTTATAGGAAACTAGTAGCCTAAGGTGTACAAAGATGAGTAAATGACATAAAAATCCACTTCCGGGCCCACTTGGTGTGTGCTTGGGCTGAGCAATGAAGCATTTTTCGTGTAGAGACTCTTCTTGGAGTTAAACGCCAGCTTTGGTGCCAGTTTGGGCGTTTAACTCCTATTTTGGTGCCAGTTCCGGCGTTTAACGCTGGAAATTCTGTAGGTGACTTTAAACGCCGGTTTGGGCCATCAAATCTTGGGCAAAGTATGGACTATCATATATTGCTGGAAAGTCCAAGATGTCTACTTTCCAACGCCATTGAGAGCTCGCCAATTGGGCTTCTGTAGCTCCAAAAAATCCACTTCGAGTGTAGGGAGGTCAGAATCCAACAGCATCTGCAGTCCTTTTCAGTCTCTGAATCAGATTTTTGCTCAGGTCCCTCAATTTCAGCCAGAAAATACCTGAAATCACAGAAAAACACACAAACTCATAGTAAAGTCCAGAAAAGTGAATTTTAACTAAAAACTAATAAAAATATACTAAGAACTCAACTAAAACTACTAAAAACATACTAAAAACAATGCCAAAAAGCGTACAAATTATCCGCTCATCACTACACCAAACTTAAGTTGTTACTTGTCCTCAAGCAACTGAAGATCAAATAAGATAAAAAGAAGAGAATATGCAATGAACTCCAAAAACATCTATGAAGATCAGTATTAATTAGATGAGCGGGGCTTTTAGCTTTTTGCCTCTGAACAGTTTTGGCATCTCACTCTATCCTTTGAAATTCAGAATGATTGGCTTCTTTAGGAACTCGGAATCCAGATAGTGTCATTGATTCTCTTAGTTAAGTATGATGATTCTTGAACACAGCTACTTTATGAGTCTTGGCCGTGGCCCAAAGCACTCTGTCTTCCAGTATTACCACCGGATACATACATGCCACAGACACATAATTGGGTGAACCTTTTCAGATTGTGACTCAGCTTTGCTAGAGTCCCCAATTAGAGGTGTCCAGGGTTCTTAAGCACACTCTTTTTGCCTTGGATCACAACTTTATTTCTTTCTTTTTCTTTCTTTTTCGTTTTTTTTTTCGCTTGCTTCTCTCTGTTTTTTTTTTGTATTCACTGCTTTTTCTTGCTTCAAGAATCATTTTTATGATTTTTCAGATCCTCAGTAACATGTCTCCTTTTTCATCATTCTTTCAAGAGCCAACCAATCATGAACCACAAATTCAAAAGACATATGCACTGTTTAAGCATACATTCAGAGAACAAAAGTATTGCCACCACATCAAAATAATTAAACTGTTATAAAATTCAAAATTCATGCAATTCTTATCTTTTTCAATTAAGAACATTGTTTATTCAAGAAAGGTGATGGATTCATAGGACATTCATAACTTTAAGGCATAGACACTAATGATCATAAGACACAAACATAGATAAACATAAGCACTAAAATTCGAAAAACAAGAAAATAAAGAACAAGGAGATTAAAGAACGGGTCCACCTTAGTGATGGCGGCTTGTTCTTCCTCTTGAAGGTCTTATGGAGTGCTTGAGCTTCTCAATGTCTCTTCCTTGTCTTTGTTGCTCCTCTCTCATGATTCTTTGATCTTCTCTAATTTCATGAAGGAGGATGGAATGTTCTTGGTGCTCCACCTTTAGTTGTCCCATGTTGGAACTCAATTCTCCTAGGGAGGTGTTTAGTTGCTCCCAATAGTCTTGTGGAGGAAAGTGCATCCCTTGAGGTATCTCAGGGATCTCATGATGAGAGGGGTCTCTTGTTTGCTCCATCCTTTTCTTGGTGATGGGCTTGTCCTCATCAATAAGGACGTCTCCCTCTATGTCAACTCCAACTGAATAACAGAGGTGACAGATGAGATGAGGAAAGGCTAACCTTGCTAAGGTAGAGGAGTTATCCGCCACCTTATAGAGTTCTTGGGCTATAACCTCATGAACTTCCACTTCTTCTCCAATCATGATGCTATGGATCATGATGGCCCGGTCTAGAGTAACTTCGGACCGGTTGCTAGTGGGAATGATTGAGCGTTGGATAAACTCCAACCATCCTCTAGCCACGGGTTTGAGGTCATGCCTTCTCAATTGAACCGGCTTCCCTCTTGAATCTCTCTTCCATTGTGCGCCCTCTTCACATATGACTGTGAGGACTTGGTCCAACCTTTGATCAAAGTTGACCCTTCTAGTGTAAGGATGTTCATCTCCTTGCATCATGGGCAAGTTGAATGCTAACCTTACATTTTCCGGACTAAAATCCAAGTATTTCCCCCGAACCATAGTAAGCCAATTCTTTGGATCCGGGTTCACAATTTGATCATGGTTCTTGGTGATCCATGCATTGGCATAGAACTCTTGAACCATCAAGATTCCGACTTGTTGAATGGGGTTGGTAAGAACTTTCCAACCTCTTCTTCGGATCTCATGTCGGATCTCCGGATATTCACTCTTTTTGAGTGAAAAAGGGACCTCGGGGATCACCTTCTTCAAGGCCACAACTTCATAGAAGTGGTCTTGATGCACCCTTGAGATGAATCTCTCCATCTCCCATGACTCGGAGGTGGAAGCTTTTGCCTTCCCTTTCCTCTTTCTAGAGGTTTCTCCGGCCTTGGATGCCATAAATGGTTATGGAAAAACAAAAAGCAATGCTTTTACGACATCAAACTTAAAAGGTTTGCTCGTCCTCGAGCAAAAGAAGAAAGAAGAGAGTAGAAGAAGAAGAAATGAGGAAGAAGGGAGTGGCTCAGTGTTCGGCCAAAGAGGGGGAGAAGTGGTGTTTAGGTTGTGTGAAAATGAAGGGGTAAAGAAGGGTATATATAGGAGAGGGGGGGCTCATGGTTCGGTCATGTATGGGTGGGTTTGGGAGGAAAAGTGGTTTGAATTTGAAGGGTGAGGTAGGTGGGGTTTTATGAAGGATGGATGTGAGTGGTGAAGAGAAAGATGGGATTTGATAGGTGATTGGTGAATGGGTGAAGAAGAGAGAGAGTGGTGGGGTAGGTGGGGGTCCTGTGGGGTCCACAGATCCTGTGGTGTTAAGGAAAAGTCATCCCTGCACCAAATGGCATGCAAAATCACGTTTTGAGCCATTTCTGGCGTTAAACGCCGGGCTGGTGCCCATTTCTGGCGTTTAACGCCAGGTTCTTGCCCTTTTCTGGCGCTTAACGCCAGTCTGGTGCCCCTTTCTGGCGTTAAACGCCCAGAATGGTGCCAGACTGGGCGTTAAACGCCCACCTGCTAGCCTTACTGGCGTTTAAACGCCAGTAGGTTCTTCCTCCAGGGTGTGCTGTTTTTCTTCCTGTTTTTCATTCTATTTTTGCTTTTTCAATTGATTTTGTGACTTCTTATGATCATCAACCTACAAAAAACATAAAATAACAAAAAGGAAATAGATAAAATATAACATTGGGTTGCCTCCCAACAAGCGCTTCTTTAATGTCAGTAGCTTGACAGAGGGCTCTCATGAAGCCTCACAGATGCTCAGAGCAATGTTGGAACCTCCCAACACCAAACTTAGAGTTTGAATGTGGGGGTTCAACACCAAACTTAGAGTTTGGTTGTGGCCTCCCAAAACCAAACTTAGAGTTTGACTGTGGGGGCTCTGTTTGACTCTGAATTGAGAGAAGCTCTTCATGCTTCCTCTCCATGGTGACAGAGGGATATCCTTGAGCCTTAAACACAAAGGATTCTTCATTCACTTGAATGATCAGTTCACCTCTATCAACATCAATCACAGCCTTAGCTGTGGCTAGGAAGGGTCTGCCAAGGATGATGGTTTCATCCATGCACTTCCCAGTCTCTAGGACTATGAAATCAGCAGGGATGTAATGGTCTTCAATCTTCACCAAAACATTCTCTACAAGTCCATGAGCTTGTTTTCTTGAATTGTCTGCCATCTCTAATGAGATTCTTGCAGCTTGCACCTCAAAGATCTCTAGCTTCTCCATTACAGAGAGAGGCATGAGGTTTACACTTGACCCTAAGTCACACTGAGCCTTCTTGAAGGTCATGGTGCCTATGGTACAAGGTATTGAAAACTTCCCAGGATCTTGTCTCTTTTGAGGTAATTTCTGCCTAGACAAGTCATCCAGTTCTTTGGTGAGCAAAGGAGGTTCATTCTCCCAAGTCTCATTTCCAAATAACTTGTCATTTAGCTTCATGATTGCTCCAAGGTATTTAGCAACTAGCTCTTCAGTGACATACTCATCCTCTTCAGAGGAAGAATACTCATCAGAGCTCATGAATGGCAGAAGTAAATCCAATGGAATCTCTATGGTCTCATTTTGAGCCTCAGATTCCCATGGTTCCTCATTTGGGAACTCAGTGGAGGTCAGTGCATGCCCACTGAGGTCTTCCTCAGTGGTGTTCACTTCCTCTCCTTCCTCTCCAAATTCGGCCATGTTGATGGCCTTGCACTCTCCTTTTGGATTTTCTTTTGTGTTGCTTGGAAGAGTACTTGGAGGGAGTTCAGTAACTTTCTTGGTGCACGAAATCGTGATCACTACAACTTCGCACAACTAACCAGCAAGTGCACTGGGTCGTCCAAGTAATAAACCTTACGCGAGTAAGGGTCGATCCCACGGAGATTGTTGGTATGAAGCAAGCTATGGTCACCTTGTAAATCTTAGTCAGGCAGACTCAAATGGGTATAGATGATGAATAAAACATAAAGATAAAGATAGGGGTACTTATGTATATCATTGGTGAGAGCTTCAGATAAGCGTATGAAGATGCTTTCCCTTCCGTCTCTCTGCTTTCTTACTGTCTTCATCCAATCCTTCTTACTCCTTTCCATGGCAAGCTTATGCAAGGGTTTCACCGTTGTCAGTGGCTACCTCCCATCCTCTCAGTGAAAACGTTCCTATGCTCTGTCACAGCATGGCTAATCATCTGTCGGTTCTCGGTCAGGCCAGAATAGAATCCAGTGATTCTTTTGCGTCTGTCACTAACGCCCCGCCTGCTAGGAGTTTGAAGCACGTCACAGTCATTCAATCATTGAATCCTACTCAGAATACCACAGACAAGGTTAGACCTTCCGGATTCTCTGAATGCCGCCATCAGTTCTTGCCTATACCACGAAGATTCTGATCTCACGGAATGGTTGGCTCGGTTGTCAGGCGAGCACTCGGTTGTCAGGCGATCAACCATGCATCGTGTATCAGGAATCAAAGAGATATTTACTAGAGCCTTGTTGCTTGTAGAACAGAAGTGGTTGTCAGTCACTTTGTTCATAAGTGAGAATGATGATGAGTGTCACGGATCATCACATTCATCAAGTTGAAGAACAAGTGATATCTTGGACAAAGTTCAAGCGGAATTGAATAGAAGAACAATAGTAATTGCATTAATACTCGAGGTACAGCAGAGCTCCACACCTTAATCTATGGTGTGTAGAAACTCCACCGTTGAAAATACATAAGAACAAGGTCTAGGCATGGCCGAATGGCCAGCCTCCCAAAGAGGGTTCAATCATAAAAACATGAAAAAAAGATGAAAATACAGTAGTAAAAGGTCCTACTTATAGGAAACTAGTAGCCTAAGGTGTACAAAGATGAGTAAATGACATAAAAATCCACTTCCGGGCCCACTTGGTGTGTGCTTGGGCTGAGCAATGAAGCATTTTTCGTGTAGAGACTCTTCTTGGAGTTAAACGCCAGCTTTGGTGCCAGTTTGGGCGTTTAACTCCCATTTTGGTGCCAGTTCCGGCGTTTAACGCTGGAAATTCTGTAGGTGACGTTGAACGCCAATTTGGGCCATCAAATCTTGGGCAAAGTATGGACTATCATATATTGCTGGAAAGCCCAGGATGTCTACTTTCCAACGCCGTTGAGAGTGCGCCAATTGGGATTCTGTAGCTCCAGAAAATCCACTTCGAGTGCAGGGAGGTCAGAATCCAACAGCATCTGCAGTCCTTTTCAGTCTCTGAATCAGATTTTTGCTCAGGTCCCTCAATTTCAGCCAGAAAATACTTGAAATCACAGAAAAACACACAAACTCATAGTAAAGTCCAGAAAAGTGAATTTTAACTAAAAACTAATAAAAATATACTAAGAACTCAACTAAAACTACTAAAAACATACTAAAAACAATGCCAAAAAGCGTACAAATTATCCGCTCATCACAACACCAAACTTAAGTTGTTGCTTGTCCTCAAGCAACTGAAGATCAAATAAGATAAAAAGAAGAGAATATGCAATGAACTCCAAAAACATCTATGAAGATCAGTATTAATTAGATGAGCGGGGCTTTTAGCTTTTTGCCTCTGAACAGTTTTGGCATCTCACTCTATCCTTTGAAATTCAGAATGATTGGCTTCTTTAGGAACTCGGAATCCAGATAGTGTCATTGATTCTCTTAGTTAAGTATGATGATTCTTGAACACAGCTACTTTATGAGTCTTGGCCGTGGCCCAAAGCACTCTGTCTTCCAGTATTACCACCGGATACATACATGCCACAGACACATAATTGGGTGAACCTTTTCAGATTGTGACTCAGCTTTGCTAGAGTCCCCAATTAGAGGTGTCCAGGGTCTTAAGCACACTCTTTTTGCCTTGGATCACAACTTTATTTCTTTCTTTTTCTTTCTTTTTCGCTTTTTTTTTTCGCTTGCTTCTCTCTGTTTTTTTTTGTATTCACTGCTTTTTCTTGCTTCAAGAATCATTTTTATGATTTTTCAGATCCTCAGTAACATGTCTCCTTTTTCATCATTCTTTCAAGAGCCAACCAATCATGAACCACAAATTCAAAAGACATATGCACTGTTTAAGCATACATTCAGAGAACAAAAGTATTGCCACCACATCAAAATAATTAAACTGTTATAAAATTCAAAATTCATGCAATTCTTATCTTTTTCAATTAAGAACATTGTTTATTCAAGAAAGGTGATGGATTCATAGGACATTCATAACTTTAAGGCATAGACACTAATGATCATAAGACACAAACATAGATAAACATAAGCACTAAAATTCGAAAAAACAAGAAAATAAAGAACAAGGAGATTAAAGAACGGGTCCACCTTAGTGATGGCGGCTTGTTCTTCCTCTTGAAGGTCTTATGGAGTGCTTGAGCTCCTCAATGTCTCTTCCTTGTCTTTGTTGCTCCTCTCTCATGATTCTTTGATCTTCTCTAATTTCATGGAGGAGGATGGAATGTTCTTGGTGCTCCACCTTTAGTTGTCCCATGTTGGAACTCATTCTCCTAGGGAGGTGTTAGTTGCTCCAATAGTCTTGTGGAGGAAAGTGCATCCCTTGAGGTATCTCAGAGATCTCATGATGAGAGGGGTCTCTTGTTTGCTCCATCCTTTTCTTGGTGATGGGCTTGTCCTCATCAATAAGGACGTCTCCCTCTATGTCAACTCCAACTGAATAACAGAGGTGACAGATGAGATGAGGAAAGGCTAACCTTGCTAAGGTAGAGGAGTTATCCGCCACCTTATAGAGTTCTTGGGCTATAACCTCATGAACATCCACTTCTTCTCCAATCATGATGCTATGGATCATGATGGCCCGGTCTAGAGTAACTTCGGACCGGTTGCTAGTGGGAATGATTGAGCGTTGGATAAACTCCAACCATCCTCTAGCCACGGGTTTGAGGTCATGCCTTCTCAATTGAACCGGCTTCCCTCTTGAATCTCTCTTCCATTGTGCGCCCTTTTCACATATGACTATGAGGACTTGGTCCAACCTTTGATCAAAGTTGACCCTTCTAGTGTAAGGATGTTCATCTCCTTGCATCATGGGCAAGTTGAATGCTAACCTTACATTTTCCGGACTAAAATCCAAGTATTTCCCCCGAACCATAGTGTTCCGGGGGTTACCTGAAACGTGTAGCTCGGTCGTCTGGAGATGCCCGAGGTGGGGGTCAGGGACCCGAGCTTGATGTGTTGGCGATTGGTGGTTGTACCTGCAATGACACTCCGATGCTTAAGTTAGCATGGGTCCAAGCAGATATGTGTAGAATGTGGAATGTATGTCATACCTGGGTGCTCCAGTGTATTTATAGTAGTTGGTCGTGATCTTCCCTGGATAAGATATTCTTATCTTATCTTATCTTTTGGGAGTTTTACTTCTATCTTTGCGGAACCGCCTTTCCTAGGCTTTTTCGGCCTTTAGGTTTTGGGCTTCGTTCCTTTTGATGGGCCTTCTTAGCTTTATTTGTCCGAGGTCCGACCTTAGGCGTGGGCCTTGGGATGAGGTCGGACCTTTCATGGATTTTGCCGAGTTGGAGGAGCTCGGTCAGGGTATGAACAGTGCCCTGCCCGAGTTCGTCCTTTTTGGGAGGTCGAGCTCGGGCATAGTGTTTTTCAAAATTCAAAAATGGCCGTTTCCTGCATTTATTGCATTTTACCGTTTCTCCTCGATTTCCGTTCGGGCTCTGTGAAGGCATTATTTATTTGCTCCCTTCCTTTTTCTTCATTTATTCTGTTCCTTCCTGTTTTTTCTAAGTTTTCGCCATCTCTTTTTCGAGCACGCTTCTTCTTTCTCTTTGTTCTTCTTCCCGAATCTTTCGTGCGTCTTTCGGGGTTTCCTCTGTGCCGACGTTTCGTTCTTCTTTCTTCGGAGCTCGTCGTCTTCTTTCTTTCTTCAGGTTTGTTCCCGTCTCTTTTCTTTGCGCACATATGCTTTCTGTTCTTTTGTGTGGCTCTTTGTCTGTTTCTTCTTTCTTTATGCTGGGTTGCCCAAAAAGAGGCACCGCCATTGCTTTGTTTGCATATGGGGGGGGCTCTTTTTGTTTTCTGGTACTTTGTTCCGGGTTGCCGCATTTCTTTTTGTTTCTTGCTTGGCTGAACGGGTTTTCGCTGTCTGCTTTATGTGATTTTTGCTTGCTTTGTATTTCTTCTTTGTAGGTAAGAGTTTTATGTCTCGAAAGGTTCTTCAGGCGATGTCGACCAAGATTCCAAGTGGTCTTGGTTGGGTAGACCCTCTTCCTCTAAAAGTCCCTTCTGTGGTAGATTTGAATATTTGGCTAGGTTCCGTAGGCACTGTAGTATATGTGAGAATAGAGAGTCTGAGAGGGATTATGAGCTAGTAGCCCGGATTCCGAGGAGAGAGTTTGCTTCCCGCCTTTAGATAGTTCCGAGAAGCTCTTCTTTTAGCTTATGATTGTTTTTCTCTAAGCTGAGTGTCCGACTTCCTTTTACCGACCTGGAGTCCGAGGTGTGTGGTCTTGTAACCTTGCCCCTACGCAGCTCCATCCAAATTCTTGGGCGTTTTTAAAGCTGTTTCAACTTTGTGTCAGTTTTGGGCGTCGCTCCCTCTATTTCTCTTTTTCCTATTTGTTTGTGTTGACGAAGCGGGGTGGGTGGAGGGAAGGTGTCTTGGGTCTCTTTAGGGCTAACCAGGGAAGGAAGTTTGTACCCTTTATGATGAGTCCTTTCATGATTTCAAGAACTTTATTTCAAGGTCCGGGCTACTGGAGACGTCCGACCTTTCTTTCTGGATGAGAGTGGGGAGCCTTCTTTCCTCTTTGTTGGCAGGAGAATGTAGTGTCTGCTAAGTATACTTTTGAGAGTCTAGATGAGGTTGAGCAGGCTTTTGTGGGTGTGGTGAGCAGTTTATGGGGTCGGGCACCTCACTGGATACGAAGAAAATGTTGGGGGATCCAAGCCTTCTCCGTTCCGAGTTAGGTAGTTTCCGACCTCTCCGAGATTCTTCTTTTTCAATATTGTTTTATTTGTTTTTGGTTGAATTTCTGTTGTGGTAATCCTTTTCTTTATATTTCTGCAGAGATGTCTTCTCAGGCGGATTCCATGAAGTTCCTTCGTCGGACGAAGAAGTCTGTGGCTGCTCGAAATATCGAGGCTGAGGCTTTGCTCGATCTTCTCCGCAGAAGGCTACGTGGGTGTTCAGACTCGGTCGAAGACTATTCCGACTCCCCAGTTCCGAGCTATAAATCAAGACCCTCCGACCTCCGGGCCTGCTACCTCTTCTCCTCCCTCGTTCTCGGGTCCTCCTCCCAAGAAGCAGAAGACCTCTCAAGAGCTTGCGGGTTTTAACGATAAGGATTTCGATGCTCTTGGTTGGATTGAACAGCATATTCTCCCTCAAACTTTTATCTCTACTGATGACGTGTCTATGGAGCATCATTTTCAGTATATGGCGCGGAGTTGTGTTCGGATGGCCAGTCTTCATGCTGCTATTGCCCGGGAGTTCAAGAAATCTCCCATTGGCGCGACCAGCTCCCGAACTTGAGAAGGCTCAGTCCGAGTTTGAGAAGTTTAGTGAGCTGAAGGCTGCTAGGATTACGGAGCTGGAGGCCTCTTTGGAGAAGGAGAAAGCTAAAGCTACCGCGGCTGTGGCGGCAGCGAAAGCGTCCGAGGAGATGGCGAAGGCGGCGACGGAGAATTATACTCGGGTATATGCGAGCTTGTGGAGACAAGGGAGAAGTTGCAATCTGCTCAGGATGATTTTACGAGCTGGAAGGCCATGTGGCTAAGGGTATGGATGCTATGTTCGAGAATTTGAAGGCTCAGGTCCGGGTTCTTGCTCCTGACCTGGATCTGAGCTTATTTAGTACGGATAACGTTGTTGTGGAGGGAAAGATTGTTCCTGCTCCCAATGAGGATGAGGTGCCGGTGTCCGATCCCAAGGTTCCGGTGTCGACCTCAAGGTTCGGTTGCGGACCCGACTTCACCTTTGGCCGGGGATGGATTGGTGTGGAGGTTTCAAGCCGAGATGATGGTGCTGTCAAGGCTGTCCCAATTTCTATGGTTCTTCCTCCGCAGCCTTCTACCGATGTGGAATCCGGAAAGGACCTTGATCCTCTGTAATCTTTTATTTTTGGTTCTTTGCCCGGCCTGTGGGCTTTTTTGTTTTTGGATGGTTGCTGTGAACGCTTTGGACGCTTTTTTGCTATTAGCTACTTGTAGTAACTTTTTAGCTTATTATGCGGTGTTTTGCTTTGACTTTTTGTTCCGCTTTTATGCTTTTTAGTTGTTTTTTGGATAACAACTTTTTAGCTAGCGCTTTGAAACTTCCGTTTTGTCCTTTCCTTCGTTTTCGTTTCTTCGCTTGTACTTTTTTAGTTGTTTTTGGATAACAACTTTTTTAGTAAGCATTTTCGAAACTTCGTTTTGTCTTTTCCTTCGATTTCGTTTCTTCGCTTTGTACTTTTTAGTTGTTTTTGTATAGCAACTTTTTAGTAAGCGTTTTCGAAATCTTGGTTTTGCCTCTTCCTTTGATTTCATTTTTTTGCTTGTACTTTTTAGTTGTTTTTGTATAGCAACTTTTTAGTAAGCGTTTTCGAAATCCTGGTTTTGCCTCTTCCTTTGATTTCGTTTTTTTCGCTTGTACTTTTTAGTTGTTTTTGTATAGCAACTTTTTAGTAAGCGTTTTCGAAATCTTGGCTTTTGCTGCTTTAAGGCTTCTTTCTTGGATCCGGGTTTTTCCTCGGACCTCGGGTGTTCGAGTACTTCCCTTTGCTGGGTCCGACCTTGTCGTTGGTCAGCCTTTTAAGTTATTTTTGTAATCTCTTTTTATTTGGTTTTTTTGAACCTTTTCAGAGTTACTTTATAACTTCTCACATTAATTTGAACCTCGTCGCTTTATCTTTGCCGACCTTGTGCGGTCTTTTTGGCAAATGATTTTTTGCGTTTTGCCGAGCATAAATTAATGCGCCTTGGCGGGGTACTTTTTCAGGATTTGTTTCATCACGAGGAAGAACAAAAGAAAATAGAAAGATTTGATTAGTATTTAAAAAAGAAAGAATGTTTACAGAGTGTTTACCCTTGACTAGGTCGGGTGCCTTACTTGACCGGGTGTCTCATTAAAAAACCCCTGTAGGGGAAAAAGAGTACACCTCGGGTCAAATTTTCTAGCTGTAGTACCGTCTTAGATTGCAGGCGTGCCAGGCCCTGGGCAGCTCATTGCCTTCTAGGTCGGATATCTTGTAATAGCTGTTCCTAAGACTTCTGTTACTTTGTAGGGTCCTTTCCAGTTTGCGGCTAGCTTTCCTTCTCCGACTTTGTGTTCCGATGTCATTTCGGATTAAAATTAGGTCGTGAGTGGAGAAGCTTCGTTTTATTACCTTCTGATTGTATCTGAGGGCCGTTCGCCGTTTTAAGGCTTCTTCTCGGATCCGGGCCCTTTCTCGGACCTCGGGGAGGAGGTCGAGTTCTTCCTTTTATGCCTGCGGGTTACCTTCTTCGTTGTAGAAGATGACTCTGGGTGACCCTTCATCTATTTCGATAGGAATCATTGCCTCCATCCCATAAGCTAGTCGGAATGGCGATTCTCCTGTTGTAGAGTGTGGAGTTGTCTGATATGCCCATAGCACCTGGGGGAGCTCTTCAGCCCATGCCCCTTTGGCCTCTTGGAGTCTCCGTTTTAACCCGGCCAAGATGACTTTATTTGCAGCCTCTGCTTGTCCATTGGCTTGTGGGTGCTCGACTGAGGTGAATTGCTGTTTGATTTTAGTTCGGCCACCAAGTTCTGAAAACTTGTGTCCGTGAACTGTGTTCCATTGTCTGTTGTGATGGAGTAGGGGACTCCGAACCTTGTGACAATATTTTTGTATAGGAATTTGCGACTTTTCTGAGCCGTAATGGTGGCTAAGGGTTCAGCTTCGATCCACTTTGTGAAGTAGTCGACCCCTACTATGAGGTATTTGACTTGCCCCGGTCCTGGGGGGAACGGGCCGAGTAGGTCAAGTCCCATTTTGCGAAGGGCCATGGTGCGGTGATGCTGATGAGGTCTTCGGGTGGTGCTTTGTGGAAGTTGGCGTGTTTTGGCAGGGGGGGCATATTTTCACAAACTCCGTTGCGTCTCTTTGCAAAGTTGGCCAGTAGAACCGGCTCGGACTACTTTCTTGGATAACGCCCGAGCTCCGAGGTGGTTCCCACACATGCCTCCGTGGACTTCTTCGAGGACGCTCTTTGTTTCTGAGGTCGGGATGCACCTAAGGAGGGGGTTTGCGAATCCTCTTCTGTATAATACGTCGTGAATTAGTGTATAATTCTGGGCGTCTTTCGTGAGTCTTTTAGCTTCCTTTCTTTCGGTGGGGAGAGTTCCCGACTTCAGGTAGTTGAGTATGGGGGTCATCCATCCTTGCTGTTGGTTGGATATATTTAGCGTTTCTTCTTCTCTTGTCACGGAGGAGATTGTAAGGTTTCCTGGAGGAGACTTCTGTTGTTGCCTCCGGGCTTGGTGCTGGCGAGCTTTGAGAGGGCGTCTGCCCGGGCGTTTTGTTCCCGCGGTATGTGTTGGATCTGTATTTCTGAAAAGTGGCGTAATTGTGCCTGTGTTTGGTCCAGGTATTTCTTCATAGTTGGGTCTTTGGCCTGGTAGCTTCCATTTACTTGTGATGTGACGACCTGGGAGTCGCTGAAGATCGTGATTTTCTGGGCTCCGACCTCTTCGGCTAGTTTTAGGCCTGCTAGTAGGGCCTCGTATTCGGCTTGGTTGTTCGAGGCCTGGAACTCGAATTTTAGGGATAGTTCTATCCGCGTTCCTTGGTCGCTTTCGAGTATAACCCCTGCTCCACTTCCTATTTTGTTTGAGGACCCGTCGACATACAGGTTCCATGAGAGTTGGGTTCCAGGGGTCTCAGTGTATTCTGCGACGAATTCGGCTAGATACTGAGATTTTATGGCGGTCCGGGCTTCATAGTGGAGGTCGAACTCGGACAGTTCCACCGCCCATTGTAGGATTCGTCCCGCCAGGTCTGTTTTTTGTAGGATGTGTCTCATGGGTTGGTTTGTCCGGACTTTGATGGTGTGGGCTTGAAAGTAGGGACGGAGCCTCCGAGCTGTGAACACTAGGGCGTAGGCGAATTTTTCTATTTTCTGATAGTTTAATTCGGCCCCTTGTAGTGCCTTGCTTACAAAGTATATGGGGTGTTGTCCTTGGTTATTTTCTCGTATTAATGCTGAAGCGACTGCTCGATGTCCGACCGAGAGGTATAGTACGAGCTCTTCCCCTTTTAAAGGTCGGGTTAGGATTGGTGGCTGCCCGAGGAATTCCTTGAATTCTTGAAAGGCTTTTTCGCACTCCGGGGTCCATGAGAAGGGTTTCCCTTTCTTTAGGAGTGAGTAGAGAGGTAGTGACTTTATCGCTGATCCTGCCAAGAATCTTGATAGGGCGGCCAGCCTTCCATTCAGTTGTTGTACTTCTTTGACACACGTCGGGCTTTTCATATTGAGTATTGCTTGGCATTTATCCGGGTTCGCTTCGATGCCCCTTTGAGTCAGCATGAAGCCTAAGAACTTTCCGGCTTCTGCGGCGAAGGTGCACTTTGTCGGGTTAAGTCTCATGTTGTGTTTTCTGAGGGTGCCGAAGACGCTGGCGAGGTCGGTCAGTAAGTTTCTGTCTTCTTGTGTCTTTACCAGCATGTCGTCGACGTACACCTCTAGCTGTAGTCCGATGTGCTCTGAGAACACTTTGTTCATTAGCCTCTGGTAGGTTGCCCCTGCGTTCTTCAGCCCAAAGGGCATTACTACGTAGCAGTAGTTTGCCCTTGGGGTTATGAACGAGGTTTTTTTCTTGGTCGGGTCCGTACATCGGGATTTGATTGTATCCCGAGTATGCGTCCATGAAGGAGAGATATCTGTAGCCTGAGGCTGCGTCTACTAAGGCGTCGATGTTTGGTAGTGGATATGGGTCTTTGGGGCAGGCTTTGTTGAGGTCTGTGTAATCGACGCACATCCTCCACTTTCCGTTGGGCTTTTTTACCAGGACCACGTTTGCAAGCCATAGGGGATATTTTACTTCCCTAATGAACCCTGCATCTAGTAGTGCTTGTACTTGTTCTTCTATCGCTTGCATGCGCTCGGGTCCGAGCTTCCGGCGTCTTTATTGGACAGGTCGGGATCCCGGGTAAACTGATAGCTTATGGCACATCAAGTCGGGGCTTATGCCTGGCATGTCGGAGGCTTTCCAGGCGAAGAGGTCGGAATTCTCTTTTAAGAGGGTTATGAGTTCCTCTTTTAGGCCCGTTTTGAGGTTCGCTCCTATGTTTGTTATTTTTTCAGGTGCGTTCCCAATCTGGACTTTTTTGGTCTCTCCCTCTGGTTGTGGTCGAAGATCTTCTCGGGACTGCACTCGTCCGAGTTCTATCGTGTTGACCTCCTTCCCTTTTAGGCTCAGGCTTTCGTTGTAGCATCGTCGCGCTAGTTTTTGGTCGCCTTTTAGGGTAGCGATTCCTTTTGCGGTAGGGAACTTCATGCAGAGGTGTGGGGTCGAGACTATAGCTGCCAGTCTGTTTAGGGTTGGTCGCCCAATGAGGGCATTATATGCCGAAGTGACGTTGACCACAATGTAGTCGATGCTTAATGTTTTAGATTGCTCGCCTCTTCCAAAGGTAGTGTGTAGCGGGATGTATCCTAAGGGATGGATCGGGGTGTCCCCTAGCCCAAATAGGTCGGTGGGATAGGCCTTTAGTTCTTTTTCTTCAAGTCCGAGCTTGTCGAATGCCGTTTTGAACAGGATATCTGCCGAGCTTCCCTGGTCAATCAGGGTTCGATGTAAGTTGGCGTTTTCTAGGATAATGGTGACTACCATTGGATCGTCGTGCCCGGGAATTATCCCTTGAGTGTCTTCTCGGGTAAATGAGATAGTAGGTAACTCGGGCAGGGGGCTGTCTTCTCGGACATGATAGACTTCTTTGAGGTGTCTTTTTCGCGAGGATCTGGATGTTCCCCCGCCTGCAAAACCTCCATTTATCATGTGAATGTGTCTTTCAGGGGTTCGCGGGGTTTGTTCGGCCCGACCTTCGTTATCTCCCCACCTTCTCTTCCTGGTCTCTTCTCCTTTTTCTGCTATGTATCTGTCGAGTTTTCCTTCTGGCCAGTTTTTCTATAACATTTTTTAGGTCATAGCAGTCGTTAGTAGAATGACAGTAGAGCTTGTGATATTCACAGTATTCGGACCGATCTCTTCCCGCTCTCTTGTGTTTTAGCAGTCGGGGCGGTGGGATCTTTTCGGTGTGGCATACTTCTCTGTAGACGTCTACCAGGGAGACTCGGAGGGGGGTGTAGTTGTGGTACTTCCGTGGCTTGTCCGAGTTGGGGTCTTCTTTTTTCTTTTGTTCCCGATCCCGATCTCGGAGTGGGTAGGTTGATTCCTTCCTAGAAGAGTCTCTTAGCTGGGAGGTTTCCTCCATGTTGATATATTTTTCTGCCCACTCCTGCACCTCGTATAGGGAGGTCGGGTAGCGCTTGGATAGGGATTGGCTAAACGGTCCCTCTTTTAGGCCGTTTGCTAGTCCCATGATGGCCGCTTCAGTGGGTAAGTGTTGTATGTCCAGGCAGGCTTTGTTGAATCGCTTCATGTATTCTCGGAGAGTTTCTTGGTTACCTTGCTTGATCCCGAGTAGACTGGGGGCATGCTTTGTCTTGTCCTTTTGAATAGAGAATCTTGTTAGGAATTTTTTGGTTAGGTCTTCGAAGCTGGTGATTGATCTTGGTGGCAGGTTGTCGAACCACTTCATGGCTGACTTGGTGAGAGTGGTGGGGAAGGCTTTGCACCGAATCGCGTCGGAGGCATCAACTAGGTACATTCTGCTTCTGAAGTTGCTGAGGTGGTGACTTGGATCGGTGGTGCCGTCGTAGAGATCCATATCGGGTGGTTTGAAGTTTCGCGGTACCTTCTCCTTCATGATCTCTTGCGTGAAGGGATCATGGTTGCCTTCGGGGGTGGTGTCGCGTTCTGTCCGATCTTTCAGGTTGGCCTCTATTTTCCGCAGTTTTTCTTCTAATTCTCTGCGCTTGCGAGCCTCCCTTCTCAGATCTTGTTCAGTTTCTTTTTGCTTCTTTATGTCCTCTTCGAGTTGTTTCAGTCGGTTTTGTTGTGCCCGGACTGCTTCTAGAATTTCTGAGCTCTTTTCTTTTTCGGGATTTTGTGGATCTTGTTTGGGAGCGATGTCTTTGGGCGATTCTGTTTGTTTCCTCCTGGAGTGCGTGGTGATAGAGGGCTGTCCGGTCGTTCTCCGGTGTCAACTTCCTCCTCTTGTTCTGATGTAGCGTGGTCATTGTTGAGAGGGTCGTCCGCCATGGTAAAGGGATGACTTCCAGGTCCCCGGCAACGGCGCCAATGTTCCGGGGGTTACCTGAAACGTGTAGCTCGGTCGTCTGGAGATGCCCGAGGTGGGGGTCAGGGACCCGAGCTTGATGTGTTGGCGATTGGTGGTTGTACCTGCAATGACACTCCGATGCTTAAGTTAGCATGGGTCCAAGCAGATATGTGTAGAATGTGGAATGTATGTCATACCTGGGTGCTCCAGTGTATTTATAGTAGTTGGTCGTGATCTTCCCTGGATAAGATATTCTTATCTTATCTTATCTTTTGGGAGTTTTACTTCTATCTTTGCGGAACCGCCTTTCCTAGGCTTTTTCGGCCTTCAGGTTTTGGGCTTCGTTCCTTTTGATGGGCCTTCTTAGCTTTATTTGTCCGAGGTCCGACCTTAGGCGTGGGCCTTGGGATGAGGTCGGACCTTTCATGGATTTTGCCGAGTTGGAGGAGCTCGGTCAGGGTATGAACACATAGTAAGCCAATTCTTTGGATCCGGGTTCACACTTTGATCATGGTTCTTGGTGATCCATGCATTGGCATAGAACTCTTGAACCATCAAGATTCCGACTTGTTGAATGGGGTTGGTAAGAACTTCCCAACCTCTTCTTCGGATCTCATGTCGGATCTCCGGATATTCACTATTTTTGAGTGAAAAAGGGACCTCGGGGATCACCTTCTTCAAGGCCACAACTTCATAGAAGTGGTCTTGATGCACCCTTGAGATGAATCTCTCCATCTCCCATGACTCGGAGGTGGAAGCTTTTGCCTTCCCTTTCCTCTTTCTAGAGGTTTCTCCGGCCTTGGATGCCATAAATGGTTATGGAAAAACAAAAAGCAATGCTTTTACCACACCAAACTTAAAAGGTTTGCTCGTCCTCGAGCAAAAGAAGAAAGAAGAGAGTAGAAGAAGAAGAAATGAGGAAGAAGGGAGTGGCTCAGTGTTCGGCCAAAGAGGGGGAGAAGTGGTGTTTAGGTTGTGTGAAAATGAAGGGGTGAAGAAGGGTATATATAGGAGAGGGGGGGCTCATGGTTCGGTCATGTATGGGTGGGTTTGGGAGGGAAAGTGGTTTGAATTTGAAGGGTGAGGTAGGTGGGGTTTTATGAAGGATGGATGTGAGTGGTGAATGGTTTTTGGGGAAGAGGTGTTGAGGTGATTGGTGAATGGGTGAAGAAGAGAGAGAGTGGTGGGGTAGGTGGGGGTCTTGTGGGGTCCACAGATCCTGTGGTGTCAAGGAAAAGTCATCCCTGCACCAAATGGCATGCAAAATCACGTTTTGAGCCATTTCTGGCGTTAAACGTCGGGCTGGTGCCCATTTCTGGCGTTTAACGCCAGGTTCTTGCCCTTTTCTGGCGTTTAACGCCAGTCTGGTGCCCCTTTCTGGCGTTAAACGCCCAGAATGGTGCCAGACTGGGCGTTAAACGCCCACCTGCTAGCCTTACTGGCGTTTAAACACCAGTAGGTTCTTCCTCCAGGGTGTGCTATTTTTCTTCCTGTTTTTCATTCTTGTTTTTGCTTTTTCAATTGATTTTGTGACTTCTTATGATCATCAACCTACAAAAAACATAAAATAACAAAAAGGAAATAGATAAAATATAACATTGGGTTGCCTCCTGGTGCACGAAATTGTGATCAATACTTTTACACAGAACAATCCCCGGTAATGGCTCCAAAGACTTGGTGCTCAATACCATGGCATAAACACAACTTCGCACAACTAACCAGCAAGTGCACTGGGTCGTCCAAGTAATAAACCTTACGCGAGTAAGGGTCGATCCCACGGAGATTGGTGGTATGAAGCAAGCTATGGTCATCTTGTAATTCTCAGTCAGGCAGTCTCAAATGGGTATAGTGATAAACGAATAAAGCATAAAGATAAAGATAGAGATACTTATGTATATCATTGGTGAGAGCTTCAGATAAGCGTATGAAGATGCCTTCCCTCTCTCTGCTTTCTTACTGTCTTCATCCAATCCTTCCTACTCCTTTCCATGGCAAGCTTATGCAAGGGTTTCACCGTTGTCAGTGGCTACCTCCCATCCTCTCATTGGAAATGTTCAACGCACCCTGTCACGACACGGCTATCCATCTGTCGGTTCTCAATCAGGCCGGAATAGAATCCAGTGATTCTTTTGCGTCTGTCACTAACGCCCCGCCTTCAGGAGTTTGAAGCACGTCACAGTCATTCAATCATTGAATCCTACTCAGAATACCACAGACAAGGTTAGACCTTCCGGATTCTCTTGAATGCCGCCATCAGTTCTCGCCTATACCACGAAGACTCCGGTTAAAGAATCCAAGAGATATTCACTAGAGCTTTAATTGCTTGTAGAACAAGAGTGGTTGTCAGTCACTTTGTTCATGAGTGAGAATGATGATGAGTGTCACGGATCATCACCTTCATCAAGTTGAAGAACAAGTGATATCTTGGACAAAGAACAAGCGGAATTGAATAGAAGAACAATAGTAATTGCATTAATACTCGAGGTACAGCAGAGCTCCACACCTTAATCTATGGTGTGTAGAAACTCCACCGTTGAAAATACATAAGAACAAGGTCTAGGCATGGCCGAATGGCCAGCCTCCCAAATGATATAAGAACTAGATGTCCAAAGATGATCAAAGGATCAAAAACAATCCAAAGATGAAAAATACAATGGTAAAAGGTCCTATATATAGAGAACTAGTAGCCTAGGGTGTACAGAGATGAGTAAATGACATAAAAATCCACTTCCGGGCCCACTTGGTGTGTGCTTGGGCTGAGCAATGAAGCATTTTCGTGTAGAGACTCTTCTTGGAGTTAAACGCCAGCTTTAGTGCCAGTTTGGGCGTTTAACTCCCATTTAGGTGCCAGTTCCGGCGTTTAACGCTGGAATTTCTGTAGGTGACTTTGAACGCCGGTTTGGGCCATCAAATCTTGGGCAAAGTATGGACTATCATATATTGCTGGAAAGCCCAGGATGTCTACTTTCCAACGCCGTTGAGAGTGCGCCAATTGGGCTTCTGTAGCTCCAGAAAATCCACTTCGAGTGCAGGGATGTCAGAATCCAACAGCATCTGCAGTCCTTTTGAGTCTCTGAATCAGATTTTTGCTCAGATCCCTCAATTTCAGCCAGAAAATACCTGAAATCACAGAAAAACACACAAACTCATAGTAAAGTCCAGAAAAGTGAATTTTAACTAAAAACTAATAAAAATATAATAAAAACTAACTAAAAGATACTAGAAACATACTAAAAACAATGCCAAAAAGCGTACAAATTAGTGAATTTTCTGTAAAGCTAGAACTGATGGCGGCATTCAAGAGAATCCGGAAGGTCTAAACCTTGTCTGTGGTATTCTGAGTAGGATTCAATGATTGAATGACTGTGACGTGCTTCAAACTCCTAGCAGGCGGGGCGTTAGTGACAGACGCAAAAGAATCACTGGATTCTATTCCGGCCTGACCGAGAACCGACAGATGATTAGCCATGCTATGACAGAGCATAGGAACGTTTTCACTGAGAGGATGGGAGGTAGCCACTGACAATGGTGAAACCCTACATACAGCTTGCCATGGAAGGAGCCTTGCGTGTTTGAGGAAGAAGACAGTAGAAAAGCGGAGATTCAGAAGATGGAGCATCTCCAAAACCTCAACCTATTCTCCATTACTGCATAACAAGTACTTGTTTCATGTTCTTTTGCTTTTCACAATCAATCCTGATAATTTCTGATATCTTGACTAAGATTTACAAGATAACCATAGCTTGCTTCAAGCCGACAATCTCCGTGGGATCGACCCTTACGCACGTAAGGTATTACTTGGACGACCCAGTGCACTTGCTGGTTAGTTGTGCGGGGTTGCAAAAGTGTGGTTGCAATTTCGTGCACCAAGTTTTTGGCGCCGTTGCCGGGGATTGTTCGAGTTTGGACAACTGACGGTTTATCTTGTTGCTTAGATTAGGACTGTTTTATTTTTGTTAGTTTAGAGTCTTTTATTTGAGTCTAGTTTCATATTTTAAGTTTGGTGTCAATTGCATGCTTTTGTTTTTCTTCTAATTTTCGAAGTTGCATGTCTTTAGTCCCTTTTTGATCCGTAAAAATTCTAAGTTTGGTGTCCTCTTTGTGTTTCTCTTATAAAATTTTCGAAAAATTGTGTTTGATTTTCTAAAAATTTTAAGTTTGGTGTAATTTTGTTGTTTTTCTCTTTCCTCTTTTCAAAAATCAAATCTTTTTCATAAAAATTTTTCAATCATATCTTTCTAATTGCTAATCTCAAAATCTTTTTAATTAACTAATTGAGTCAGTTTTCAATTTGCTTTGATCTTATTTTCTTTTAATTTTCGAATTTTTATTTTATTTTCCTTTTGTTTTATTTTATTTTATTTTATTTTTTTTTTCGGTTAAAACAAAAAAAAAACAAAATTTATCTATTTGCAATCCATATCATTTTCCTTTATCCATTATGGACCTAAGTGGGATTGATCAGTCCAGAAAGACTCTGGGGTCATATGCTAACCCCATTACAGCTGCATATGGGAGTAGCATCTGTACACCTCCCATCAAAGCAAGCAGCTTTGAGCTAAATCCTCAACTCATTATCATAGTGCAGCAAAATTGCCAGTATTCCGGTCTTCCACAGGAAGAACCTACTGAGTTTCTGGCACAGTTCTTGCAAATTGCTGACACAGTACATGATAAAGAGGTGGATCAGGATGTCTACAGACTATTACTGTTTCCATTTGCTGTAAAAGATCAAGCTAAAAGGTGGTTGAATAACCAACCTACAGCAAGCATAAAGACATGGAAACAGCTGTCAGACAAATTCCTGAATCATTTTTACCCTCCAAAGAGGATGACACAGCTAAGGCTGGACATCCAAGGCTTTAAACAAGAGGATAAGGAATCCCTTTATAATGCCTGGGAGAGGTATAGAGGTATGCTTAGAAAATGCCCCTCTGAAATGTTTTCAGAGTGGGTACAGTTAGACATCTTCTACTATGGGCTTACAGAAAAAGCTCAGATGTCTTTAGACCACTCAGCTGGTGGATCTATACACATGAGGAAGACAATTGAAGAAGCTCAAGAGCTTATAGACACTGTTGCTAGAAACCAATACTTATATTCTAGCAATGAGTTCTCTCCAAAAGAGGATGTCATGGCAGTAGTCACTGATCCTAATCCTCAAGAACAGATGATTGAGCTTAATCAACAGTTACTCCTGATGACAGAACAGTTAGCAGAATTTAAAGAGATGCTCCATGAAACTAAAGTTGCTAACAAGAACATAGAACTGCAGTTGAATCAATCAAAACAGCAGATGTCTAAACAGATAACAGGAGAGTGTCAAGCAGTTCAATTAAGGAGTGGGAAGACACTGAACAACATCACTCCAAAGTGTAAAAAATCAAATAAGGAACAATTGACAGAGGATAACCAAACCACTGTTCAAAATCCCTCTGAGGACAGTAAGAGCCCAGAGAGGAATGTTATTGGCGTTCAAACGCCAGAAAGGGAAGGAAAGCTGGCGTTAAACGCCCATTCCTTGCCCAGTTCTGGCGTCCAGACGCCAGAAAAGGGGGAAAAGTTGGCGTTAAACGCCCATTTTCCACCCAATCCTGGCGTTCAGACGCCAAGGGAGGATCAGACACCTGAGAGTGCTGACAATAACCCCTCTAACAAGGCTTCTTCAACCACTTCTGTAAGGAATAAACCTGTAGCATCTAAGGTTGAAGAATATAAAGCCAAGATGCCTTATCCTAAAAAACTCCGCCAAGCGGAACAGGATAAGCAATTTGCCCGCTTTGCAGACTATCTAAGGACTCTTGAAATAAAGATTCCGTTTGCAGAGGCACTTGAGCAAATACCTTTTTATGCTAAGTTCATGAAGGAAATCTTAAGTCATAAGAAGGATTGGAGAGAACTGAAAAAAGTATTTCACTGAAGAATGCAGTGCAGTCATTCTGAAAAGCTTACCAGAAAAGCTTCAAGATCCTGGAAGCTTTATGATACCATGCACATTAGAAGGCGCTTGCACCAAGACAGCCCTATGTGATCTTGGAGCAAGCATCATCTAATACCTGCATCCACTATCAGAAAGCTTGGGTGACTGGAGAAGTCAAACAACCAGGATATGCCTCCAACTTGCTGATGGCTCCATTAAATATCCATCAGGCATAATAGGGACATGATTGTCAAGGTTGGGCCATTTGCCTTTCCAACTGACTTTGTGGTGCTGGAAATGGAGGAGCACAAGAGTGCAACTCTTATTAGGAAGACCTTTCCTAGCAACTGGACGAACTTTCATTGATGTACACAAAGGGGAAGTAACCCTGAGAGTCAATGAGGATGAGTTCAAGTTGAATGCTGTAAAAGCTATGCAGCATCCAGACACACCAAATGAAATGGGGCTGACATTATTGACTCTCTGGTAGAAGAGATCAATATGACGGAAAGCCTAGAATCAGAGCTTGAAGACATCTTCAAGGATTCTCAGCCTGATCAAGAAGAACCACAGGAAACAAAGGAATTTTCGAAAATTCCTCAGGAGGAGGATAAGCCTCCAAACCTGAACTCAAACCACTACCACCATCCCTGAAGTATGCATTTGGGAGAGGGTGAAACTTTCCAGTGATTATAAGCTCTGCTTTAAATCCACAGGAAGAGGAAGCACTGATCAAGTGCTAAGGACACACAAGACAGTCTTGGGTGGTCCATAAGTGATCTTAGGGCATTAGCCCAGCTAGATGCATGCACAGATCCTGTTGAAGGATAATGCCAAACCAGTGGTCCAACCACAGAGGAGGCTAAATCCAGCCATGAAGGAGGTGGTGCAGAAAGAGGTCACTAAATTACTAGAGGCTGGATTATTTATCCTATTTCTGATAGCCCTTGGGTGAGCCCTGTCCAAGTTGTCCCCAAAAAGGGAGGCATGACAGTGGTTCATAATGAAAAAAATGAACTGGTTCCTACAAAGAACAGTCAGTGG